>NC_142064.1:34946500-35270500 GCF_059756535.1 Pantherophis guttatus | reverse complement strand
ATTTTGCTTGGGTTCACATACAATATGCTTAATGGGTCAATGGCAGGGCAAAGTTATTGTGCAAATATAATACAATCAGCAGTGGGCAAGAGAAGATTAATTTTCATTTTGTTCGAAGGTTAAACCACCTTTACTTAGTAGTCTGTTTTGTGAATACGATCATTCAGCCCAAAGTTGGATAATGCTAAAACTTGAGTAATCATTCTTCCAAGAAATTGAGCTGGAAATAAATTGTATATGAAAAAGACAGATTCCCATTTATAGAACTCACTGGCAGATTCCTCTCAATTTCAAACCATGACTGCTTAGCAGTAATTACTTGTAACATCACACACACTGTTGCCTGCTTGTCCACTGGATAAGGTGTGAGTGTTGTAGTGAAGCCTTATAAGGGTATTGAGTTATTTGATTATTGGTTTTTAAGCAGATCTAGTATTGTCACAGATTTACCTTGGCCCCTTGAACAAACTGCAGAAACTATGCCTGACTTTTGTAAAAAGATACAGTGGTAACCAAATGGAATTATAAAAAGAAGCCTTACCTCCAGAAAAAGAGAAAAGGCAGTTAAATTGGAGAAAAAAATAACACTGAGCTGACCACAGCAGGTGAAGACAAAGGAGGAAAGAACAAAGCACAATGTCTTTCCTTATTGGGAAGATGAATGTGTTTTGATAATGCCGCAAATAACTTGACAATATATACACACAGAATTGAACATTTTTTAAGGAAAAGAGATGGTTGTTGAAAAGAAAAGTGCTTGTTTTACTGAGATTTATTGGAGGAAAGGCGCAGCTTTATTAAAATACTTAACCCTTTCATGAAAATTATAACACTTCAGCTTTCTAGAACTAGGAAAAAGAATGCAGGGACATTTGACAACAAAACCTCTATTGATTACAGAGCATTTTTCAGCTTTCGTTAAGTGCAAGGCAAAAGAGGAAAAGTCCATTTGTAGCATAAGCAACCAAATTTAAAAAGCTGTCTAAACATTACAAATTTGGTGAAAAGCTAAATATTTATTTGTTTGTTTTATTTATTTATTTATTAGTTTGTCAAACGTACAAGATAACAGGTATAAATATGAACATGGACATAAACGAAGGAAATGAATACAAATAAATGGGGACAGTAGGACAGGGACGGTAGGCGCACTGGTGCGTTTATGCACGTCCCTTTTACGGACCTCTTAGGAATGGGGTGAGGTCCACGGTAGACAGTTTAAGGTTGAAGCTGTGAGTTTAAGGTTGAAGCTGTGAGTTTAATATATTAAGAGTTTGACTAGTTTGTGGAGTTTTGAAAGAAAGCATTAAAAAAGATTCTTAATAGAGATAAATGTATCATTTAAAATGGTTATTTTCAAGGTAATTGCTGCTAGACATACAACAGAACTGCACTGAGGATTTTTTTTTGTTACCTCATGCATAGAATTAGAGGAAAATTCCACTGTGTTTCTCTCTATAACTCTGCACAAAGGTTTATATTGTGATAACACACTTGTTTTTGAAGTAGACGTTTGACAGTCAGAGACCAGGTACTCTAAGACTGTCCAGGCACTCAGTGGTCTTTAAGTTACACAATTATCATTGGAGAACATGTTGACATGCATTTGCAAAACCTCACACAATGTTCCAGAGAATGGTTGACTATGGCCTTCAAGTATGATGCAACAGTTATGAGTTCTTAAACCTAACACAACATATTGTGGTCAAACCATTGATGCACAAAGCGTATACAAGCATGCAGAGAAATTTCAAACAATTATAAGTATTACAAAAAATGTTAATATACCTATAAGCTATTTTAGGAGATCCATTAGCTGAACAGATTTTTTAAATATGCGTACCATGCTTCATTCCTTGAATAGTTTCCAATAAATATGAAGGGCATAGCAATGTACAAAGCAATGCAAAAAAACTTTCCCAGAAGCCAAAAGAAAAAAAGTGACATCAGACACAGTACTCACATGTTATAATCATTCACTTATCAGTGAAGCTGAATTGTGGTGTCTCACTATATGGCACTTAAGTCGCATTGTGAAAGATAGCCGTGAATGGCCACTAAGAAGAAAAATAATGCACCAAATAGGCAAAGAAGCCCAGGTTTGCTTTGAGTGTTAAATGAATGAACAGAAGGGAGTTTACTCTCATTTACCACAGTCCAATGGTGGGTTGCTCCCGGTTCGGCCCAATTCGGGCGAATTGGTAGTGGTGATGATGTGACGTCAGCGAACCGGTTCTCTATGACTGTGAGCTGGGCCCTCCCGCCTGCCCCCGCGTAATACCTACCTTTATTTGTCATTTTTTAGCCCAGCTGATAGGTGTGGCAGAGTGGATTGCTGCACCTCAGCTGGGCAGAAATCTAATGCACTTGGGCGGAGTGCAAGTTCGGCGCACATGCAAGCGAATCGAGTTTGCGCATGGCGATTGCGCGGCCAAAGCGTGTGTGCGAAGAGAACCAGTGGTGGAACCCACCACTGCCAGAGTCCATATTTAATCCACAAAAAGATATTCTGCTTACACTATCTGTGCAAATATACCACATTAGGCTTTGTGTTTTTTGAAGGCAAAGCTGCAAATAATGTTCAAAAGGAATATAGTCAAACAAATAGGCTAGTTGCTTTGTTTGCTGTTGGAGGGTAAAAAAAATGTGAAAAATCCACATCAGATTAAACAAATAGCACCTGATATGGTTGGACCTTTAAATTTAATGTTTGAGTTATCTCTAGTACCATTTCTCCCTAAAATAGATACCTAAATGGTGAATGTTTCATAGTCTTCAGAACCTCCACATGCACCAAGTGTTTCTATTTGCAGTGACAGACCGTATCCTATTTGCATACAAAAACCACCACAACATTTCTTTAAAATACAAAGGCAAAGGCATATTAGATATAACAGGCTCTGCACCTTGGTGTGGAGGAGTCTAGTATACTGTATCAGGTTATTGTTGTTAGTAGTTGATTAAGCATGACTGCAATTGTACATTGTTACTCAATTATATTGGACAGCTCATTAGACTCATTAGAATTAGTTCTTTTAGAAGTTTCAGCAAAGCAAGCAGCAGAAAAGCTTATATTTTGTTTGATCAGTAGGAAAGACAGAACATCTTGCCAGGCTTTTACTGGTAAAATAGCTGATGAGATATTACACAATTCCTAGAAAAAATAATTGGGAACTTTTGACCCAATTAATGTGATTTTGTTTTGCTAGAACCATTCAGAAAAAGCTCTGACTGGATTAAGGTCAATGTGAATGATGGAACTAGACCTCTGAAAAAAATATTTGCATATTAGGAATGTTCTCAGAATGGGACCCGCAGGCCTCATTCAGCAGAAGGAGTAGAAGGGGCCACATATACAGCAGGACTGAGCACAACATATAAACAACATACAAACCATTATTTTCGTGCCATTTTTCAGCCATTTTCAGTACTATTTTTACAATGGAAGACTGGTTACATGTGTTTCATCACCAACACAAAGTCTTACAACTGTGCTTCTATAATACCTGTTATAAAATATACTATAATTATTTCAGTTCTGCCTATAATTGGCCAATGTTAAAAGAAGAGAAACTTTGCAAATAGTACTTTGATTGCGTTTCTTTAAATTAGAGCTTTGACTGCAAAGCACTTAATTTGTGATTCTTCCATACTGTGAACTTGAATACTTTCTTAGTACTGATTATGACTTTCTCTTTCCTTTTACCATGAGGTAGGTATGCAAAAAAATATTTCAGTCATTTATTACGGTAGTGCACCAGCTGTTTCTGGGAAAATAAAAGAAGCATGTGTGATATCAAGCATGGATTTGATTCATATATCATACTAACCTATAATTGGTTTAACTATTTTTAATTGAATAAACTCCAACTGGCCATAAATCATTGTTTGCAAATAATACTTAGTATGCGACAGGCTACATCATGGTATGCCATAGTGTATTAATTTCATTGTATTGGATCAACTAGAAAAAAGAAGAAGAAAACAGGTTGTACGTTAAATCTAATTCACTGTGTGATGTCAGTCAACCACAATATTTATGGTTTAGTGTTCTGTTAAAGTTTCTTAACAAAGATTAGCAAATGCATACTTCCCAGATAAAATAGGCACATACAAAAACTGGTTAACAGGCTGAAAATTCTGCTGTTTGACTTTGACTATTCATAACCTATACCTTTTAAAATAGGATAACACTGTCTCTCTCAAGAGAATTGAGAGAGGTTCAAGTACTGCTGCCTCTTATATTTTTCTAATAATTCTGCTCTGTATTATTGTTTCAGGAAAATAAATATAGTGTCCAATGACTGGTACCAGAATAAATCATAAGTTTAGTAGCACCCTGAATACCAAACTATCTACATAGTAGGATACATCCTGGAACTATTATTTGTTTTTAAAATTTATTTATTTTTCGTCAAGCATGTAATAGGTAACAGATATAAGTATAAACATAATTATGAATACATGAAATGGATACATATAAAAGGGAACATTAGGATTCTACTTTTTTTCTGTCTGTATCAGGGCTGGACAATTAATTTTCCCAAGGAGCCACATGAGAAACCACGACTGTTGTGTAGGGCTGCCGATGCTCCCACTCCCTGCTGATGCCCTGCCTCACCCCATGTCCAACATCCCGCCCCAATGCCTTGCCTTTGCCAATGCTGCCTCTCCACCATTACCAATGCCATGGGTCTGAGAGGGACAGCCAAAGGACCAGATGTGGCCTGTGGGCTGTGAAATGCCCACTTTTTATATTGTCTTGCCTTTTCCCCTCTCCTTTTGGAGAGCAAAATTGGAATTGTTCATACTACAGGTGGAGAAATGCAACTAAGGAATGGACCAAACAAATTAGGCCTTCCAAGTATTGTTGAATTCCAATTCTATCAGTTGTAGCCATCAAGTCCAATGATAATAGATGAGGGAAGATAGTCAATTAACTTGTAGATGGGCACAATTTTGTGCACCCTGTCACTCAATACTTTTATGTGAACCCACCCTGCACAGTCAGATAAGAGTGGGGATTTTCTCTAGATCTTCAGCAGGAGAATCAAAGATTTTTGTGAAAACTTATGTAGAGACATTTTCCAAATACTGAAGTCCTATGAGTTAGGCTTCAATCATAACTTCAGATTGGATTCACCCATCATACTAGGACACAGTGCTTAGTGGTGGGACTCAAATAATTTAACAACCCGTTCTCTGCCCTAATGACTGGCTGGGTGGGCGTGGCCATGGTGGGCGTGGCCAGGGGTGTGACAGGCAGCACTCGGCCTCCTGCACCCCCCTTGGAGCAAAAACGGGCCAAGGGAGGGACGCGCCGCTCTCCTGTGCCCCGTTATGGGCCTAGGAAGCCTCCCTGAAGCCTCCTGGGAGCGAAAATGGGCTGTGGGGACTCCTGGAAGGGGTGGGGCGAGGAGGGGCAGGGCCAGCCAGCAATTTAACTACCGGTTCACCTGAACCAGCCCAAACCATCTGAATCCCACCACTGAGTTCGCTGAATTGTATTGCATTGAAGAAAACAAAACAGGCTGGGTTAACTTGACATGCTAAGTCGAAGCATTGTTTACAAACTTCCACAGATGACTTTGCATAACATATAAGCATAACCAAACAAATCATATCATGGCTTAAACTATTGGCCTGTATTTTCTAACTTAAAGGACCAAGTACCAATTTGTTGTAGTAGTAAGCTAATGGTAACATACCAGACCTGGGTTACAGAAAATTGGCTAACAACTAGATGATAGAAAAAAACCCACAGAAACTCTACTCCTCGCTGCCATTTCATGAACATTTTTGTAGCCCAAATCTAGTAGCCCTAAATCAGGGGTGTCAAACTCAAGGCCCGTGGGCCAAATCTGGCCTGCAGATGCTTAAATCTGGCCCATGGGGCTACCCTGGGAACAGCAAACGATCGGCCCCTGGTGCCTCTGCCAGCGAAAACGGAGCTTGGAAGGACCACACATGGCCCTCCCGAGCTCCATTTTGTTGGCAAAGGGTTGCAGTAGTCCGTCACAGCTGAAAACAGAGCTTGGAGCCCATTTTCGCTGGCTGAGCGCTCGGGCCCCCATAGACGTCAAGCTGGCCATGCCCACCCTGGCCACACCCAACATGGCCCCGCAAGGTCAAATGCAACCCTGAGGCAGCCCTCTATGAAATTGAGTTTGACACACTTGCCCTAAATGAACTCCATATTGGGAAATAATCAAATACTGGTGACAGAGGTTTCATTTTACATTTGGTAACTTGTTCCCTAACTTTTTAGTGACAAAGAAAACTGTTTGAAATCTAACTTCACTCAGAGACAGGTTTGGTCTGCTCCTGAGTCATAAGAGAATGCAAAGTGTTTTTCTTCACAGCAGTGATTGCATATTGTATGAGTTACGATGAATCCTGTTACTGATTGGCACAGCATGAACTAGTCTGAAAGAACAAAAGCTGCCTTCCCACTGCTTGCAAGTTTCTGTTCCTGAAGTTAACATCCCTATAAAGAAAAGCTATTTAACCCACAAATCTCACGAGTGAGATGGATTGCAGCAGCATAGGCTTATCTCTTAACTAAGCCCACAGTTCTAATCAGGATTTTTCTTTTTAAATAACAGTCTTCTAATCTTGACCATAATCTACTGTTTGAACATATAGTAAAACCACCTATTGCTCTCCAGCTGTATTGGAACACTTCCCCCCAAGCCAACATGACGATTGGCAACATGAAACTCTATAGTGGAAACTTATACATGTAACAGACGTGTATGAAAACTATTCACTCTAGGCCAGTGAATGGGATAGGTGAAAAGAAACAGTACAAGCTGGCTGGCTGGAACACTGGCCAGAAAGACAGATACACAGTAAGAATGTGGATTTGCAGAAGTCTCCTGTATTAGGCTTTCTAGCTCTTGCTGGTGATGAAATATTGCACTGTAAGATACTGTATGAAACATTTGTTACATGTACACTTTTTGCACAGCTTTTCTTCACATGCTAGTACAGTCCTTTGGATCTTAATTACTATAGAAGGTAGCAAATGGGGAATAATAGACTTTCTGCTTACGGATTATATACATGATAGCAGTTTGGGGACATTGTTGATTTATGCTGGATTTTATTTTTATTTTTTTTAGAAGATGTTCAAAAATGTGGCCCAAGGACAGCAGGTGATGCGGAAGCAACTTCTTTTGCAGCCTCCAGATCAGTGTTAGGTTGCCCCCGGTTCGGACCGGTTCACAATAACTGGTAATAAAACCGGCGGGAGGCCCCGTCCACTGCCCCGGATGTCGTCACAAGTGATCTGCGCATGCTTACTTCACTCGTGCGTGTGCATGATCCCATTGTGATAATTTTCCTATATTGGATTTAAAAAAGAAGCTTGTTAACATTTTGAAAAGTTTTGTGAAAAGTGACAAATGGAAAAAATTAAAAAATCAAACTCTACAACATTATTTGAAGGGAGTAAAGATTGACAGAAGTAAAAGGCAGGAATATAAAGTTAGTTTATTTGATCAAAGTTAAAATAGATACATTATTATCTCTGGTAACCCTTAATAGACTTTTGCTGACATCAGGACTGAAATGATGATGCTTTATGGATTTTGAAGAGATGGGACATGGGAAGAAGATATTGTTTGCTGTATTTTTAAGAAGCGGTGATAAATTGCTAAAATTGTTTATCCTTGTTGTAAAGGTGGGAAGTCACTTCTTTAAATGGGCATGAGGGCAATCCTGTCTCCTCTTTTTGTTCTGAGAGAAATTCTGAAAAGATGGCCCATATGCCTGCTCCTTGTTCTACCATGATAGTTGATTCAGCTCTTTATGGAGCCATCTTCATTTCTCTGTTGCTTCCACATTCAGCGATGCAACCAGGAAATTGAAAAATGGACTTTCAGGCCTCACTTTCTCTGTCTCTAATGTAAATATCGTTCTGAAGGTCAGATCTAAACCAATAATAAAGGTAATAAAATAGGCAGGTTAAATCAATAGGAAAGCTTGATTTAAAAACAAGGATTGAGAGCATTAGAGATATAAATTCAAACATTTTCCTAATTTACATTCAGATGCTTGGAGTTTATTTATTAGCTTTTTAAACTCTTTTAGCTCTTGTTTCTGACTTTTTTATTTTTTTGAAGCAAAACTTTTCTTAGCTGCTGACAAAAGTAGTGTAATAACAGTGATGGAGACCTGGGAGAGAAGGTTCTGAAGGGGAAAAAATCAAAGGAGTCAGAAAAAGGATTCCTGCCTCAAATACAAGGAAAAACTGTTCTCAGCTGAAGTTATAATATTTGAAGTGTTAATGCCTTTAGTTCCCCATAAGATATTATTTGATTTTGAAATTGAGCTCATAATCTGATTTATGTTTACCATGCTAGCATGAAAAGAACTACATGCCTTTCTCAAGATGGCTGAGAATAACTGGATATAAACTGTCTTGAAAAATTAAGCTTTCCTTAAAACTTGCTATGCATTAATAAGTATCAGATTCTGTGGATAAGTGTCACTTCTTTCTCAGAAAAATCATCATTTATCCCTGAGCTGGCTTACAGTGGGCAGTTGAGTAGAAAGACCCAATAAACAATTATTTATATTCTTTTCCACTCAAGTCTGAACAGCTGCTTTTAATTTTTTATAAACTAATAAACCATAATAAGTCCTCATGGCAATTTTTTTCTAAATAGCCATCATCTAGAAATATCCCAAATATTTCCCAAATATTCATTTGATAAGGGGCTAAATAAAAATTAGGCATAATAGAATCCTACTAGTATCCTTCTGTCTTGCATAGGTCTGAAGACTGCCTTTTGCCAATTGTTTATATGCATCCAGGACATGCAGCAAGTGGATTTACTTCAGGTCACTTCTGTTAAACATTGCCATCTTACAGGATTGCAGAAGTATGTCTTTCTGTCCTCCCTCTGGAAGAACATCTTTCTAGTGTTACGGACAGAGTCTTCTCTCCTAGGATTCTGGAAGACCTGCCTTACTCCCAGGTTTGGAATTAATGTATTATTAATGATTTATATATTTGTGTGGCCCTTGTCATGCTTGTATTGTTATTGGTGCTTTCAATACTTATGTTTTCAACTGTTTTTTTGATTTTGTAAGCTACCCAGAGTCTATTGGAATGGGTGGCCATAACAAGTTTAAAATTAATCATATCTACATGGCAGGTATGCAAGTGATGATCTTCAACCCACTGTAGTTGTTACCTTTAGTCCATATCTCTCCTTATAGTTGAAATGTTGTACTGGCTAAGAAGTAGGTTTTAGCTTATAGCAAAACTGAGGGCCATCATTCTAGGATACATGGCAGCCATTATCTTCAGTGTAGTCCCTGCCCAATAAATTTGTATTTATTATTTTTTATATTGAAAAATACAACAATTTTTTTTTTCATATTCTGGTAACAAAAGTAGCTGGTTATTGTCAAATCTAACATCCTAAATATGCATTGTCACACCCGCCAGTTTTATAATTAGATTTCAGTGGGCTGCCATTCTTGTAGTGTTTTGCCTCATCTTTACCAATGTTTGCATCATCTTTACCAATGATTTGAACATTTGTCTTCCTGAATCATATCTGCTAAATTTAGAAGCCAAATTTCAAGTGTAATCAGGTAGATAAGAATCTGTCATTGAATTTATAGCTTTTGTTTAAAGCCTTTGACTTCTTTTCCTATATTGTAAGACTGTTTCACTGTGGAAAATATGTTATTCATACTTTGGCAATATACTTTTAATTTTTATTCAGGAAATGAAAGGTCAGTGTAAGACATTATCCTATATGACATGTAATATTTTGAAGAGATGGACTTCAACATCATGCCTTTATATACTGACAAATTGATTATTGTAGCATTTAAGAAAATTTTATTCATAATGAAGACAATATGCATATAATTCTTCATTCATTGATTTGAATCTTCAGCCTGGCAAATTCTTCTACTGTGAGTCAAGCTCAGCCAATGTTTTTACTCTTCTTTCTGTCTGTGTCTGTCAATATTGATGGAATAGTCTAGAACTCAACTCAACAATCACAGAGGGGAACTAATGGATCTGGGTCTTAAAGACTCCTACTACACTGCCAAATTCTTTTAGCTGCTATATTTTTTCACTTAATATTACAGTTTGTTGTTTTAATTAAGATGTTTTAATCTATCTTGGTTGTAGTTAGCGCACATAATAAGCAATAAATAGGTATCAGAAGCAAATACTTTACAAGATACTTGGAATATGTTTACCATATATGTCATGGATATCTGCAGAAGCACTGAGTAAGCTGGTATGACAGAAACATTCTTGAAGTACCTGATCCAATACCATATACCGTGTTTTCCTGAAAATAAGACCCTGTCTTATATTTTTTGAACCCCGAAATAAGCGCTTGGCCTTATTTTTGGGGAGGTCTTATTATTTTGGGGCATGTGGAGCAAGAGGGGGCTCCTCTTGCCATCTTACCTGATTTCCAGCTCTGTCTCCCTAACCCTAACTAGAGGAAATGGTGGGGACCAGCTGCACATGCGTTTAAATATTTTTGGGCTTATTTTTTGGGGGGGGCTTATTTTAGCCCATGCGCTCAAAAGCCAGATTGGGCTTATTATCAGAGGATGTCTTATTTTCACGGAAATAGGGTAGAGCCATTTAAGTGTTGGAAGAAAAATACACGGTCTAGTTCCAAGCTGGGAATAAAATGGAGGCTGATTGGAAAAAAAGATTCTGCTTATTGATGAGCAGAACCAACATACACAGTGCAGTTCTGGGACAGCTGACAAAATAGAGAGTGGGTGGGTTTTTTTATACCTTCTTGATTCCTATGGGGTCATTTAGCTGGCTCTATAGGCAAAAGGAGAAATGCAAATCCTAGGTATTTGTCTGAGCTAATCTTCTCAACCTTTGGCTTGCCTGTGTTGCTTATCTGGAGTTTCTGTCTGACCCAGTCTGCACTGAGTATGTTGGTTCTGCTTATCAATAAACAGAATCTTTCTTTCCAATCAGCCTCCATTTTATTCCCGGCTTGGAACTGGACCAAATCTGCATTTCTAAAAGCTGACCTCCTCAGTTTCTGCTTGGGGCAGGGAGACTGGGGCTGGTTTCTGCCTCCCTTAAGATTTTTTCCCATTTCTCCATAAGGGGAAATATTCTATCCTGCCTTTTTAATATTCCCCAAAATCTTTCATTCCCTAGGAGGGTGGGTGGATGCTGACTTTCTATATAAGTAACAGTACTTTTATTTTGACTTGGAACATCAGAATTGTACTAGCAGAATAGATTTCTGAAATAGAATTCCAAGGTTTTACATAAGTTGGCTCAATCCTTATCCATTATCCTATAATGTAATGTTAAATTGCAATATAAAGGGATGGCCTTGTTAGATGACTGAGTATGTCCATTATTTTTGGCAAATAATTACAGTACTTTCAGGCTGGTTAGATATATTTTTTTCTAGATCAGCCTTTCTCAATCTTTTTACCTTAGAGGAACTTGTGAAAAAAGAACTGTAACATTGCACTGCATATGAAGTTCAAAACAATAATGTTTTTCTTTCCAATCATAGTCTCTTGCATAACTCCTAATGATCTCTCACAGATACCTAGGGTCTCTAGAACCCCAGCTGAAAATGAATGTCCTAGACTCTTCCAACAATCATACTCTAGATCAGGGCTCTCAAACTCCTGGCCCACGGGCCAGATGCATCACACGCTGGTCAAGCCCACGCCCGGTTTAGCGAAGGGGGAAAAAGTCCCAATATGTCACATGATGCTGCCGTGACGACGTGAGTTTGTCACCCCTGCTCTAGATCAACTAGTTTCAATACCATCTTTTTGTTTAGCATTCCCCAACCTGGGGATTTCCTGATATGTGGACTACAATTCCCAGAATTCTTTGCAACAGAAATGCCCAGTTCATACATCCAAGTATCTTGCAAAGTACTTGCAAGATTTCTATTACGGATTTCACAAATTACAATCAGTTCTGTTTTAATGAATTATTTTAATTCTCTTCAAAAGAAATCTGTAATGTTTTTTTCTATCTTTTCATATTGTCTGAGTTCTATAGTCTTATTTAAAAGTACTCAATAAGAGCTTTGCAATGAGTTGACATGGTATTTCTTTAGCTAATCAGGTTTGCCATCTTACTGCAAGATACAATTTTGCTTTTCTTGTCAAGTGAATTGTTTTCTATGATCAGTAACTTCCTCAAGGACTAAAAAGGACATTAATCCTCTCTTTTGTGTATACGTTAAGTTGACATTCTTCTCAAGAAGTGTATGAATCACACAGCTTTAAATATATCAAGCTAATTCTTTGTCTATTCAGCAAGATGAGATTGTACAAGGTGAAATACTTTAGGCAAGGCATAAAAGTCACATCTATCAATTGGATGAAAAAGCACATCGAAAATTAATCATTATAAAGTAATGTCCATAGGAAAGGTTACTGGCTGGATTGATACATTACAAAGCCATGTTTATGGTTTATTTAGATTAGTTTGTAAATTGATATCGTTAGTAAATTTAAGGCATAAAATATATGTGACTCGTGTAATGATAGCTTTGTGAACAGATCATAATTGAAGTGAAGAAACGACTACCACAAGACAGCACATTAGGTGACAGAACCAACCTGAGTGCTGGGTTGCCCCCGGTTTGGACCGGTTCACAAGAACTGGTAGTAAAACTGGAGGGAGGCTCCGCCCACTGACCTGGATGTCATCAGAAGTGATCTGCACATGCACAGAAGCTTCTGCGCATGCGTAGAAGAGCGCACATGCACGGTACAATGCAAACTGGTAGTAAAGGTAAGTAGAACCCATACCTGGCACACACCCACAATTCAATGCCCCCTCATGCCGCCCCACGCTCCCCTCGCTTTTGGCATGCGTTTTTCACTCTCCCCAGGCTCCAAAGGCTTTCTTGGAGCCTAGGGAGGGTGAAAACGGCCTCCCCAACCCCCAGGAGGCCCCCCAGAGGCCCTCTGGAGGCTGGAAACGGCCTGTTTCCCGACTTCTGGTGGGCCCGCAAGCCTGAAAATCAGCTGGCTGGCACACGCATGTGCACTGGAGCTGAGCTTGGGCAATGCTCGCGTGCCCACAGATATGGCTCTGGGTGCCACCTGTGGCACGTGTGCCATAGGTTCGCCATCACGGTTTTATGGAAACTCTGCACTGTTTTCCAGATTTGCAGGCAGCATCACATCTACCCAGTGCAGCACTATAATTTAGATATAATGAAAGTATGAATTCATGTGTTTATAGTCTGGAGTCAAAAACTGATTCTTACCAGTCTTCTTACATGTTGTACCATTAGCCAGTAACTAGCCTTTTTTATTCTGGTTTCCTGAATCTCTGAAGGAAAAAATCTTGACAAGGCTTTAAGAGCTCTAGATACAGTAGTTTTTAGAATAGAAAAAATAAAACCACACTAGGATTCATTCAATCCAGTGTCCTTTCTCATGGAGGACTTTACAGGTAATCCTCAACTTCCAACCATTTGTTTAGCGACTGTTCGAAGTTGTAACAGTACTGAAAAAAGTGACTTTTGACCTTTTCCCCCAACTTACGACCGTTGTAGCATCCCCACAGGCACGTGATCAAAATTCAGACACTTGGTAAGTGGCATGTATTTATGACAGGTGCACTGTCCCGGGTCATGTGGTCACCATTTGTAATCTTCCTAGCTGGCTTCCAACAAGCAAAGTCAAAGGCAGGGGGGAACTAGATTCACTTAATGACTGCATGATTCACTTAACAACAAAGGAATTCGTTTAACAACTGTGGCAAAAAAAAGTTGCAAAATGGAGCAAAACTCACTTAAACTGTCTTGCTTAGCAATGGAAATTTTGTGCTCAATTGTGGTCATAAATTGAAGACTATCTGTATAGAAAACCTTGTAAATTCTCTCCTTCCATACACACTTAGGTGGTCCTTGCATTTTGCAGATGTTCTGCAACTACAAATAGTTACTAAATGAAGCCACAGAGGAAGACATTCTCCATGTGGCGTCTAATGAGTCCCCTGTCGAAATTGGTTGGCTCCCAAGGGGGATGGTGTTACTATAAATTAAAGACTTAGCCCTTGGAGACAGGAAGTGTTGCCAGTTCTATGTCTGCAGAGACAGATGATAGCAAGTTTCTAGTCCTTCTCAAATTCTCATTTGTTCATTTATAATTCTAATTAGTTTCCTGTCCATTAAATATATACTTTTAATCCATTTTATTTGACAATCGACATTTAACAAATATTTTAAGGTTCATACAATGTTAGTATAACACAAACACTGTAAAATATACTTTAATACAATTTTGAGTTGAACACTGCATTGCAAATTAACAAGTGCAAAATCCAAAGTTTGACAACTTCTTGATGTACAGTACATACTAATTTAAAGCTACAAATTAAGTCAATTTCTTTCAGAGTTCAGAAAAATGGAACTCTTCATGTGCTTCTGGCATTTCAGCTCCCTTTTCCCTTATACTCTGTGTAGATAAAGGTCCAGGATAGCTTTTCATTTAGATCAGGGGTATCAAACTCAATTTCATTGAGGGCCACATCAGGGTTGTGTTTGACCTTGGAAGGCCAGAGTGGGCATGGCCAGATCAACATCACTCGTGTCGGGGCACCTGTGGATGCCCGAGTGGACTACCAGGGAAAATGGGCTCCTGAGCTCCGTTTTCGGCTGCAACAGCCTCCTGCAGCCTTCTGCCAGCGAAAACGGAGCTTGGGAGGGCAACGGGCAGCCCTTCCGAGCTCCATTTTCACTCGCAGAGGCACCACGGGCCAGTCCTTTGCTGTTTTCAGGGCAGCCCTGCAGGCCAGATCTAAGCACCCTGCTGGCCAGATCCGTCCCTCGGGCCTTGAGTTTGACACCCCTGATCTAGATGCTCAATATATCTTTATTTATTGGTTCGATTTTATTGGTTCGATTTATATGCCGCCATTTTCCGGAGACTCAGGGCAGCTTACAATGCGTTAAGCAATAGCCTTCATACTTTTGTATATACCTGCTTAGTAGGGCTTTCGCCCTCCCCCCAAGCGGTGTTCTTTTTTATACAAAGTCAGCTTATTGCCCCCACAAACCGGGTCCTCATTTTACCTACCTCAAAAGGATGGAAGGCTGAGTCAACCTTGAGCCTGGTGAGATTTGAATTTGCAGTAATTGCAGGCAGCTGGTGTTACTTAACAGTGCTTTAGTCTGCTGTGCCCTAGCTCTTGCTAAGTTTAGTTTCATTCAACATGCAAATGGTTATCCTCATTTTTTAGGGGATGTTAATGGGAATTTGAAGCATTGTGTCAAGGTACCTAGAGGATAATACTGAGTTTAACTAATATTCATTGGAAAAATCATACAAGGAAGAGGAAGCATGACTCTAATCAAACCTTTTCCCCAAACTGGCGATTGCAAGATTTTGGACTAAAACTCCCATCAGATTCATTGCATATAAAATCGAGGCAGAGCTTTGATCACATCATCTTGGCTGCCATTGTGCCTTTTTATTTTATTTTTTAACTATACCCTATGGACACTCCTGACTCTTACTGAGAATTATTTAAGTTGTTGGTTATCAGATCTGAAGGCTGTAGGATATGGAAAATAGTTTAATCCATCCATTTTCTTCCCTGCAACTCCTGGTTTACAATACCTGGCTCCCAACTACTATGATACAGAACATCAATCCTGAAAAATGGATAGGCAGCAAAATAGCTAAAGAAGGGTACCATTCCCCCAAATCTCTTTTGCTCAGGGAAAGAGAACAGACAGCACACTGAGTAAGCCTTTTGTTCCCTCTGTGCTGATCTTTTCTTCTTAAAGGTTGCTGCAGATTTTCAATTACGGAGAAAGCATTTTCTCTGCATTATGTGCAAGTTAGTGGTGTGCATCAATGGCAGCTGTTACTGGGAGCATTTTAAAAATTTCTTATTAATGACTATCCACAGAACTATAGGCAGAAAAAAAAGAATACCTCCTGACACAGGTTTTTGTGCTTTGTCTCTCTCGCTCTCTCTTAACCAAAATAAAAATTGAATGTATATGTATAAGAAAAACAGAAGGTAACCTTATTGATGATAAGCTAATGGTGACACTAACACACTTGTTCTACAGCAGCAATAAATCAAATAGTGCAGCACCCAGTTATGGGGAGGGAATATAGTGATTTTTTAGTTCCCATAAGGCAAATTCATGGAGCTTTCAGAGCTTTTGGGACAAGAAGTCATCAATTAGAATATGGATGAATGCATTATTCGGTGGTATGTATGTGGAAGAAAAATGGAATTTATTCAAGCTCTGGCTCTTTTTTCAGAATATTGTAATGGTATCATTTTTGAGATAGCGTAATTATTGATCGGCAGTCCTTTTTTGATGTAGTGCAACAGACAGGTATCACAGGCAGGTGAAACTTGGAAATAGTTGCATTTAAAAAAAAACATTGGGGCAATTTTTTGATTAAAAAAAGACTGTGTAGCAGGATAATTCTCCAAGAATCAGCCATGATTGAACAGAAAGGGAGAAAACAAACATGGTAAGAAGAAGGAAATAAGCAAGCTGAGGCTTGTTTACTGAACAATAGTCCAGATGCCTAGAAAATGTTGTGTAATCTGCAGATGTGGTCAAACAGTTGCTCAGTTATTGTAAAAAAATCAGCTCTTAGTAAGTTATATCAGGAACAGATGTGATGTTTGCTCAATCGGTCCTGGATAACATATACTATGAACCAGCCATTAAGAAATGCTGGCATTGGCTCTGTCTTAGCTGTCAGAATAACCAACACATTGTTTCAAAATGGGACAATTAACGCTCCTCTCACATTATCTGTTTTGAAAGAAAAATGGGTCTTGAACACGGACCCTCCATAATATCAGAGTTTTGATAATGTCACTTTTCTCTGCTCTTCACACCTTTATCTGGGACACCCTAACATTCTATACTTACAACCGTGTTTAGTCCAATCATTACATAGAAGATATAATTGATCCTTTTGCCTGTAGGAGCAAGAATGTAATAATTTAGTGGGCCTCTGTTCTGTAATGACAGCCTGTCATTTTCTGTTATTTTCTAGAGATTATGAAAAGACAATACGTGCAGGCTGGATACTGTTGCTTGGTAACCAGCTTTTAAAACTTTCTTAATTGTAATTGCCTCTGTGCCAGAAAAGCATTGATCAGTTAAGTTTCCCTTAATGTTAAGGTAACACATTTTCACTTAATGTTTCCGAGAATTTCAATAAATCAAAGGGCCTTGTTCAAAATTATTTAATTTTCAGAGTGGTTGCAACTAACCTAACTAGTAGTTGGAGGTGTAGAATGAAAGAAAGGCTGCAGTTATACTTCGCTTTTTTCTTTGAAGAAAATCAGCCCCTTATGTTCAGTGAAAGTGAAGGCCACAACTGTGTGATCAAAGGTCGGCTTGCTTTTTGCATCCTTCACTCTATTCAGATGGAGGCAGCAGAAATGTGCTCACCTCTTGTCTGATGTTTTTCCATCTGAATACTTGGTCATTCTTAAAAAAAAAAATCACCTGAGGTTAGAGAATTTGCATAATTCTGTCTATTTTGTAGCTACTGGAATGCTGCATTAAAATTGTTATTTAAGCGGCTATTCAAGTAGTACTTAGCATTTGTCCACCTGTTTGATCCGTATTCAAAACTCCATTTCCTGCATCATCTTGGATCAAACACTCTAACTCTGTGTATATCCTAACTTAAAATTTTATCATGGGATATCTTCAGCAGGAAGTGGTGGCATGAGAGAACCTGATGCTGAATCATGAGGGGAGATGATGGATGGATAAATGAATGGATGGATGGATGAAAAGAGATGGAGAGATAATAGAGATAGAGAGATAGATATGAAAAACACAGAGCCATATTTACTGCTATATAATTTGGGACACAATTTATTTGTTATCCAGTTAATCCTGATAAAAATGACAGTATGATGAATGCCTTTTCAATACTGCTCAGGTTTTTAAATGTAAATGTAAATGTTAAATGTATTTTCGTCTGCTGCATTTTTGTAAAAGTCATCATATAGTAGAAGTTTTTTTTAGAAATAAATTCCCTTGGGCTCAACAAGATTCTAGGAATTCCAGGTAATGTAGTATTAGTATGGTGTTATATCAAAAGTCCAAGTCATATCTGGAATACCATGAAATAAACTGTTCTTAAATGAGATTTCATAATCAGTCATCCATTATCATCTGAATAATTCAGGATCTATGTATTTATATCCATATTCCTATCCTTACTGAGCTGTTTTTCTTTCTCACTAGAACAAAGGATGAGATTTGACATTGTATCATTGCTCTTCTACATTACTGTGGACAAGATGAATCATAAGTGCAAGACAAGGGAGATTTATGATCAATTAAAGTTGCAAACATATTGAAACACATGCTGGATACAAGCCATAATTTTTTCTCATTCTGGTAACCAGCTATTCCTTTCCTCTGGTAAGGCTATATAGCAAATGCTTGGATGCAGCATGAGAGAAAATATGCTACTACTGTGATACAGCCTTTTTCTATACTTGCATACACCATAGGGAAAGCTAGTTTGGTCTAATGGTTAAGGAAGCAGGCCAGAACTAGGAGACTATGAGTTCTAGTTCCACTTTAGACACAAAGCCTACTTTGACCCTGGGCAAGTCACTCTCTTAGCCCTAGGAAGCAGGCAATGGCAAACCACTTCTGAAATCTTGTGGAATTTCTATTGCTAAGAATCTGCAGATTTATTTTACAGTGGGCAAAAATGAAGAGAGATGGCAGTTATCAGAAGCAGTACTACATAGTTATTGAAAACCTCTGTTTTACTTCCATTAACATTGCTATAATTTAATGTGTCAATGTTTGTACTGCAAGTACAGTGTATGTTTCCTTATATGCCTTGCCATACATCCATTGACCAACAATGGAACAAAATGGTGTAATTGCAATAGTGACTTTCAGATGAAAAGGATTCCAGCATCCAGTCAATCCATCTCAGAGTTGCTCTGTCTTCTTCTAAGATTTCCATCTGCTGTGTCTACAAAAACAAAAACAAACAAAACCCCAAGGAGCTTTACGTTGCACACAGCAATTATTCACATTATTCTTGAATTTCATTTGTCGTGATCAGTGCTTGCAATCTGCTGGAACATTTCTCTGAGCTTCCATCCTTTGCAAAATTCTTTTTAGAGCTGCCAACTTTTGTCTAGAAAGTGCTGCAGAGATTCTGCAGAAAGTGGGTGGATTCTTTCAGAAACAAATCCCAGTTGGAAACTGATTGCATTTGGGATGACAACATAGAAAGATCCTCCCTAGAGGCTGCTTGTGGGTGGAATTAACAACCATTAAACTGAGTTTAATTATATGTACTATTATTTCACTCTGTACTCTGACAGACACTGCAGCATATCAGCATATATTTTCGGTTATTTGAAAGTTTGACTCTTCACAGAAAAACACACACATAATGTGGTGTTAAAGGGTGGTGGGTGGGTTATGCAAGATTTTCTTTTGTTTTGAATTGGGTTTTCATGCTTTCATATGTCAGGCATCGCAATTCCATGACAAGAATATTTAAAGCAGGATTACTTACCAATTGTCCCTATCTCTAATTGGATTTATTACCAACAGAACTTTAGTGTAGCCCTCAAAAGCTTCTATATCATATAAAATACTGCAGTAATCCAATCTGAAAGTAAATTGGGCATGGCATAGGGTGTTACAGTGTATGTATTCCAGTGGTGGGTTGCCCCCGGTTCGCACCGGTTCTATAGAACCAGTAGTAAAACTGGCGGGAAGCTCTGCCCACAGACCCCGACGTAATAAAAAAGCTTCTGCGCGTGTGCAGAAGAGTGCGCATGTGCGCAAGCGAAGCAAGAGCGCACGTGCGGCCCCACTGCAAACCGGTAGTAAAGGTAAGTAGAACCCACCCCTGATGTATTCCTATGTACAACAATTTTTTATACCGAATCTTATTACTTATTCATTGCCATTACATATTTAATAATATTAATATTTATTTATTTATTTATTCATTTATTGGTTCGATTTATATGCCACCCTTTTCCGGAGACTCAGGGCGGCTTACAATGCGTTAAGCAATAGCCTTCATACTTTGTATATACCTGCTTAGTAGGGCTTTCGGGGCCCCCCTAAGCGGTGTTCCTTTTTATACAAAGTCAGCTTATTGCCCCCACAAACCGGGTCCTCATTTTACCTATCTCGAAAGGATGGAAGGCTGAGTCAACCTTGAGCCTGGTGAGATTTGAATTTGCAGTAATTGCAGGCAGCTGGTGTTACTTAACAGTGCTTTAGTCTGCTGCGCCAGCAAGGCAAGCAGGAAGTTCTGTAGGCAAGCAGGAAGTTCTGAAGTATACATAAACATATTTAATTGGGTAATGAAAGAGGGAGGAAGTGAATCATTTTAATTTTCACTAGATAAAGCATCAGAACTAATAACACAAGACCGACAGAAGAAAAATGCGATGGAGCCCTATTCCTTTGCAGTTTGATTAAACTGAAATTTGCTTTGGGTTGCAGCTGGCTGCCACCCAAAGCTGCCATTATTTGAAATCAATAAGAAACCTCTCCTGTCATTCAGAGTTCCTTGAGGCAATAAACTCCATGGGTCCTCAAGCTGTCCCATTTTCTGAAGTAACATGGACTGTGAGCTTCACATTGTTCCCATTGCACTTTATAATAATTAGAAACAAAGCAAGCAGGAAGACTCCTTGCAATGCTCTTGAGTAGACTCCAAGTGGGGCAATAGGGAAGATGTTTGCTGAATTAATGCAAAACCATCAGATGCTTTTAGGTCTTTATCATGTCTATCATTTTTAAAAAACAATTTCTGCATTGTTCATTGTGGTGGCAACTTTGGGAAAGACACACATTTTAATTAAGATGGATGTTAAAATAACTTTACAGTATTAGGTGTTAAAAACTTAGTTAATGAAATATTTTTTCAGACTGTTGTCCTGTCCTAAAGCAAACAGGATGAAATTATACTGTCCTAAATTTTGCTGTACCTACAGGGTGTTCTTATCGCTTACTTAAAAAGGAAAAGTGTTACTGCAGAAGCCAGGGTTCCTATACACCAAAGATAGTACACAAAAGAGAAGGGGGGGGGAAGCAAGGGTGATGTTTATAAAAAGAGGCAAGTGCATTCTCTATGGTGCATACTACAGAATAAGGCAAGTAAAGCATCAGTGGTGGGTTGCTACCAGTTTGCCCCAGATTGGGCGAACCAGTAGCGGCGGTGGTGGGAGGCTCCGCCCACCTGCCCAGATGCTTCTCCACATGCACAGAAGTGACGAGCGTGTGTGCAAGCATGCGCGCACCCACGAGCAAACCAGTAGCAATGGGTTTTGAAACCTGGCCCTGGTAAGCATGGTGTTCTGTCCCCGTCTCACACACGCACACAAACAGTCAGCCAGGGGTTAAATAAAACTTGCAGACAATAAATTCCTTCGATAACAGGATTGGCAGCAACCCAGTAGCTGCTTGCCAAGAACTTTACTCACAGAGGGAGGTGTTCCTCCTCCGTCAGATAAACCAAAACAAATACACAAAGCCACAGAATTGTCAAGTCCAGTCCGTATTAAATCCAAGGCAGGCAGATAACATAGTTTCAGAGATACAATGCGACTCGCTAGTTGTTTAATTTTGTCCGTCACAGACCTGAATGGCCACCACACCCCCTTTTATCCCCTGTGGGGTGTGGTCCAGTGACTCAGCTTAATCTCTGGCACGCCTCCTTTTCTGCTGCATGCGCTTGTCTCTCCGATGCTGGTGTGGATCCAGCCAAGACTTATCTCCGTCACTGTCCGACTGCGACTGCTCGGCGATACTGGCTCCTGGCCAATCTTTTCTCCTTCGGGAGACACCTGAGGCATTGCCAGACAGGAGGGTCCTGGAGAGGGAGGCCTGGCCAACTCCTCTCCTTCACTTTCGGAGCCTTCTCCCTCCAATAAGACGGGCTCGGGGGTCGGAGTCACAACACATGGGCAAAACATTCCTTATACTACATCCTCTATGTATTAGTATCTCTAAACATGGGGAGCTACTTAATACTGAATTGGGTCATACATGTTAAAATACACTATAGTTTGCTTAGTTTGGGCTTTGGGCAGATCCATGCTTCCTGCTTGCTCAAATGGCAGTATGGGGCATGCACAGTTTATTGAGTGCAGGAATGGATGACATCATCTCCTACCTATATCCAGCCCAACATAAATATGCCCCTTATTCATGTTTTATCACAGGGGTGTCAAACTCACGGTGTCACGTTGTCGTCACATGACGTTATAACTTTGCTAAACTGGGTCTAGCACGTGCTGCATCTGGCCTATGGGCCATGAATTTGATAACCCTGTTTTATCACCTTCAAAATTGCTGCTTTCCTTTATAAATGATCTTAAGCCTTCCAAGCAGAAGCCCACACCTTTCCAATCTAGTAATAGCCCTGGTTCCTACTGGCTACACTCCTGACTTGCCCTCTCTCCTCCAGTGGCTGGTTGCTGTCCTAGAGTCATTTCATCCTGGACTGCACGGCTCTTATGTCCCCCACTGGCTGGCAGATGCCATTTCTTAATTGCCTTGTGGCTGATCAAACACGCCCCATTAAGCCAATGACTTTTCTGTGCTCTGTGTTTCCCCTACCCCACCAAAGGTCATTGCTCCATTCAGCTCTTATAACTCCCAGGGGACAATTTCTGCCTAAGCTCTGGGTGAAGCATTAGAATCACTGATTCAAACAAAAATACATTAGAATCATTGGTATAGGTAGTCCTCAATTTATGACCGCAATTGAGGCCAGAATTTTGCTTGTAATCAATTGTAATTGTAAATCAAGTCACCATGTGACCAGGCTCAATTTTACAATTGTTTTAACAATGGTTGTAAAGCAAATCATGTGGTTGTAAATATGAATCCAGCCTATCCAGTGATCATTTTCTGCTGGAAAATAGCAAAAAAAGTCACAAAATGCAATCACATGACTGCAGGATGCTGCAACTGGTCGTAAATGTGAGCTGGTTGCCAAGTGCCTGAAATACAATTATGTGACTATGGGGTAGTCATAACTTTGGGATGGGTTGTAAGTAACATTTTTTGAGTCTGAAATGTCATACAGTCCTTAAACAACCGGTTGTAAGTGAAGGATTACCTGCACTCATACCAGATCAAGGCCTTTGAAAGCCCAATGGCACAGATCAAGAGGGAGAATATAGAAATGTACATTTCCTACAGAAACCCAAGAACAGGAGTGCCCATCCTTGGCAACTTTCAGACTTGTGGAATTCTGGGAGTTGAAGTTCAGAGGTTTTAAGATTGCCAAGGTTGGACATCCCAGCCCTAGAATATCAGCAAAGAGGACACTTTTGCACTGCACTATCAAGTGGTGCTTATCTAAACTTGTTTAAGAACATTCTCTCCAGATTGGGATGCCTCAGCAGCATCTTGCTGCAGTTCAGTCAGATTGCCAGCTGCCGCACACCCAAAATCCCTATCACCACTGAGCAATTCTTCTGCTGATATAGTGTCCCAATTTTCAGTGCTGTTTCCTTTCCTTTCTATTTAGTATTTACTGAAGAAATATCTTTTTTGAAATGTGTATACTGTTTACAAAGTTAACGCATCAAAATGTCCTTGCATGTGGGTACAGCCACCAGCTTCAAAACCAAAACCCATTCTTACATTTTCTTGACTTTGGCTTTGCCTGTCTGCTGTGCCTAATATAGTGTTGTTTTTTCTTTAATTACAGTTTTTCTTTCCTGGAGCTACCCATTTAATACTAATTTTTAAATCAGTTTCCCAGTGCACCACTTAATTGTTTGACCTCACTTCAGTTGGAGGGGTTGTATTGCAGTTCCCAAATAGCCAAATGAGTAAGTACTTGCAAGGGACTTATCACTGCATTTACCCGGGGCTGAGTTTAACAAAAAACAAGCTTCAGCATTTCTAATGACATATTGGCATACTATTAAAAAATTCCCAACAACAATGGAAAAATAAGTAACTCAGGGAAAGAGAGCTGTTTATTGGTATAGACCCGTAATGGCGAACTTATGGCAAGTGTCTGTCTGCGGGCATGCAAGCCATCACCCAGCTCAGCTCCACCATGCATGCGTGCGCGCCTCCTGCCGGCCAGCTGATTTTCAGGTCTCTGGCGCGGGGCGCATGCAGGAGACATACAGGCATGGACATGGGGTCTTGCGCGTATGTGGGGGTGGGTGCGGGGAGCACAGGGGGAGCAGTGTACCCCCTGCCAAAACAGGCCACAGGGTGGGTGCGGTACTCCCCCACATGGCTCATTTTTGGTCCCAGGAGGCTTCAGGGACGCCTGCCAGGCCCAAAACAGGCCATGGGGGATCACGTGCACATGTGTGTGTGGGGGTGGGGGTGGGGGGAGTGGGGGGTGCTGGGGGAGTGGGGGGGTGTCACACATGCATGCACGGGGGGTGGGCTGTGTGGGTCGGGCATTGCATTATGGGTGTGAGCACGCACGTGTGTGACCCCTCCCCATGCTTCCCCCGCTTTTGACACGCGACAGCAAAAAGTTAGCCATCACTGGTATAGACTTTCGTGGTCAATATCTGTTAGGCAGTTAGTGTTGGGCTTCAGGGTTTAGTGACTATGATCTAAACAAGAGATTTCTCAACATTTTGCCAGCAACTGTGGCTGGCATCTTCAGAGATAAAGTGATCTGCTACACAGACCACAGGCAACTGAACAGGGACTGACTGCATGCCTGTATTTATAAACAGGTGTCCTTCTGGTTGGTCTTTAGCTAAGCAGATTGGTCTTGAAACAAGTTCTCACCAAGTTGCATCACTCAGAAACCACCTAAACCAGAGGTGTCAAATTGGCAGCCCATGGGCCAGATGCATCATATACAGGCCGCGCTCACCCCAGCTCCGCAAAAACATTGTGATATGTTGCAATACATCACATGACGCGATTGAGTTTGACACCCATGACCTAAACTAAATCCCAACCAGAAATCAGGACACCTGTCTATAAAGATACCTCTATAGGAGTTCCTACATGGACTGAATAAATGATACTACATTTAATGCCAAATCAGATGCCAACATTATTTATGCTCTAATTAAAGATCATCCATTTTTTGCTATTTTTAATTTATACCCATAGATCTGTAGGACTTGTAACCCATGCCTACAATATGGTCCACTAAGATACAAATGGCAGACTGAATGCTGAATGCCCACATAACTGGAGCTTCCTTGGTCTTTAGAGTTCCGTTCCTAGTTTCTGGCAGATTTTCTAGAGGGTAGGATAGGAAAACACTGAGATTGTCAGTGAGTGAAATAGAAATGTTAACTGACTGCAAAATTAACTAATTCATTACCAGATCTACAATGCAGAGTTTTAATGAAAACTGACCTCCCTATCTGGAGGGCAGGGAGGAAGTTTGCTTCCCTTTCATGGCAGATCTTCTCACATTGTTTTTATTTGTGAGTTTTAGCCATTTTTCATTCTCAATGTAGTTAGAGTACATTTCACATGATTGACCAGCAATATAAAGTCTTTTTGCCTAGATTTTGACAGAATGTTAAGATTCACTTCAACGCTTAGGATATAATCATGGTTTTGCCACAGCAAAAGGTGAATTATGACAATTGTTGATAACTAGACAACCTGTGACCCATTGGGTCATCTTTTGAGAGAAAAGAAGCACAGCCTGATGTGAGCAGAATGAATATTAAATTTTCCTGAATTTCATTGCTATTGCTTTGGTTCCCTGTCCTGACATCTTTCTATACAGCATAATTAAACTGACCATGTGATTTTTTTATCCCAATGCTGGATGGCCTTGTTATTCTTTCAGAAGATCACATCACATTGTTTGCAATGGCTGCAAGAAAGATACAAAAGCACATGCTTATTGAACTGATATGGATTGCTGTAATTTTATATGAACTTTACTAAAACCTATGGTTGAAAATACATGCTTCAATGGATATCACATAATTACAAGAACACTGCAACAGCCAGAATATCGCAATGAAAACTGGTCTGAACAGTGTGGAAATTTCATAATGGTAATTTTTAAGGGTATTCTTATCTTAGCAGATTTGAGGTAGTTTGACTGAAAAATTGTTGCAGTATACAATGCGCTGTGAGCTGGAGCAACTTCTGACTTGCTGGCTTCCCCATTGATTTTGCATATAGTCTTTTTAAAAGA
Organism: Pantherophis guttatus; assembly: GCF_059756535.1. Lineage (NCBI taxonomy): Eukaryota > Metazoa > Chordata > Lepidosauria > Squamata > Colubridae > Pantherophis > Pantherophis guttatus. The sequence continues at coordinate 35,244,322 of NC_142064.1, read as the reverse complement.
CAGTCTATGAAATAAAGGATTGTTTTAAAGAGTCTTTTAAAAAATATGATGCTAAATCAAAAATATATTCAAAAAGAGTCCATGCAAAGAAGCTGGGCAATATTAAGAGAAACCAGAGCCTAAATCAGGAGGGAAGGCTGCCTTAAAAAATCTGACTGGTGCCTGAATATCTTTTTTATTTTATTGAGCATATCAACAAATCGTACTTGGTCCATACTAACCATACTTGGCCAGAAGAAATAGAAGATTGAAAATAGTACACATGGAGATCTAAAACTTTTTTGCATTCATTTATTTACTATCTCTGACATTGCCTCTTTCCAGTGACTGGCTCAAGGTCCTTCAACTGGCTTTATGCCTGGGCAGCCCTAGAACTCAGTCTCCTGGTTTCTAGCTTGGAATCTTATCCACTGCACATACTATGTGTCATCTGCACTGAGAGTTTCAAAATTAATAGATTTTTAATCTATCTGCCAAACTAACTTTATATAGACACTTTCTTTATAAAAATCTGATTTACATTTGGGCATCAGCATGGTCGGTGTTAAAATCTCTTGAATGAATAAAACCACCTTCACAGTATTTTAATGTAAACCAGGGTATAGATGACAAGCTTTTCATTGTGAACCATGATGCACTACGGTTCTAAGCCAGTTCAGTCATTGTATGTAGCACATGAGCTCCAATAATTCAACTGAGAGACTACCATACCAGAGAGATTTCAGCATTAGCTGATTAGAATTTCTAGATGGCACATCATCATTATCCACTATCTGCAAAAGCAGTTTTCCAGCCAAACCTAAACTGCCAAAAATGAGTGATTTCCAAAGCTTATCTGTTTATAGTTGATTGTCAGTTGTAGGTTAATGAGAACAGCTAATTCACCAGCTGCTCTACCTCTGTCCATTTACCTAATAATACGACACACTCTAGCTTGAAGCATTTAAACAGGATCTTAGAGATTTTAGGTTCTTGGATCCAGGTTTGTTTGATATGTTAAATGAGGGATGAGGAAATACAATCCACATTTTAATGTGCTTACCTCATTAATCCTTCCTGAATGTAAATAGACAAACTGACATTTGTATATTGATATGCACTTGCCTAGGTATTGTAAACCCTCCGTGTGTCAAAAAAGTGTGCACTAAATATGTATGTTTTAAGGGAAAGTTTACACATTTTACACAAAAACAGGCACAAAAGGCATGCTATGAAAAATGTGCAAGAAAATTCACAATGAGGCAAAACTAGAAGGAATGATTTAAACTGGAAAAAATTAGAAGCAGAAAGAAAATGAAAGGGATAGATTTTATCATCTGTATATAAAATGCATTGTTTTAAGAGTAAAACAGCGCTGTTGATACCCTTTTCAAGGATTGCTATTTTCTACTTAAGCATTTTAATAACTTTATAAGCCATAGAATTAGAATAAAATGTGACACAGGTTAATGGGGTTTGTTAGAGGTTGCAGAATTTATGACAATAGATGCTTTTTAAAAAAATAATATTGATCATAACTGTTAAAGCTAATTCTGGAATATTCAAATAGCTTCTATTTTTCAATCAAAGCCTTTCAGACAGCGACACTGGAATCAAATTATACTTACTGATGTCCTTAGAACTTCTCCTTGTAGTCCTTTATGCCATCAAAGATATCAGTCTTATTTCTTACATTTGTCATTGATTAATAAACAACATGGTCTCCTGAGAAAAGACATATTACTCAATTATATACTTTTTTTTAAAAAGTGCAAATACAAAGATAATAAGAGACTGGATGAAAACAATTTTTGCACCATGTAAAGAAGCTCAGAAAAATAAAAATAACAAATTATTACAAGAGAAAGTTCAATGAAGTTTTTTTTAAATACTTCACTGAAAAGTATGATATTTTTATTGTTTCACTTAAATGATCGATGAATATTGGAGAGTGTTATTGTTTTAGAACACCCAAACAAAATTGGGGTACAGCAAATATTCCTTTGGGTTGATATTAAATGTTCATTGACAATATGAATACAAAAATTGATATGAAATGAATCATGGATGTACTTTAGATAAAGTTTTCTTTCTTTCTTTCTTTCTTTCTTTCTTTCTTTCTTTCTTTTTTTTTGTGCCTTTGAGTCAGTGCTGAATCCTGGCAACTGCCTGAAGAAATCCTTTCAGTTTCCCTGGCAAAATTTTCAGAAGTGGTTTGCCATTGCCTTCTTCCTAGGGCTGAGAGAGAGGGACTGGCCCAAGGCCACCCAACTAGTTTTGTGCCTTAACAGTCCTTACACCACCTTAACCACTACCAAACTAGCTTTCCATTCAGATCATAATCCTCATGAGATATGCAATTCATGGAGATGAAAATATAAAAATGAAAAGGGTCACCTAAAAAGGAACAAGATTTGACTACCGCATAGGCCAATATCATTATTGAATAATGACTATGTTTACAATGATTCTAGCTAGACTGAAAATAAATTTGCAAGGAGAAGTTATTCATGAGGATCAATGTGGATTTTTACCTAGAATACAGTTAAAGGACAATATTAGAAATGTGTTGGACAGTTTGGAATATTTTCAGCAATTTAAGGGAAAACAAACCACATTGGTGTTCTTAAATACAGAGAGGCCTTTAATACCAGGCTTTCTTGCTCAAAGTTTTGGAAGAGAAAACTATAAAATGGGTAAGATCAATTTATACTTGACAGAAAGCACAATAGTTGTTAATGGAAATTGAGACACAAAAAGGAACAAGGCAGGGAGGCCCACTCTTATTTATTTTAGTTCTTGAAATATTGAATAGAGATATAATACAAGATAAGAGAATTTTGGAAGGAAAGATTTAAAAAGAAATGTATAAATTCAAGGCTTTTTCATATAACTTGGTGTTGGGTTTGGAAGATCTTTTAAAGGGAGAAACATTAATGGAAAACTAATGATATATTCGGAACTGATGAATAAAACTGAATAAAAGCAGCTATGTTGTAACCTTAGAGTAAGAGGTGAATATATAATTATAACTGCTAAAAAGAAGTTTGAAAGCCACTTCTTTATATCTTTTTTCTCCTTTTTTTTCTTGCATTTTAGCTTGCTTTGATTTCTTTTTCTTGCCTCTTCTTTACTTATACAGGTAGACCTCAAGTTACGACCACAATTGAGCCCAAAATACATGTTGCTAAGTGAAACATTTGTTAAGTGAGTTTTACACCCTTTTACAACCTTATTTGTCTCAGTTCTTAAGTGAATCACTGCAGTTGATAAGTTAGTAACGCAGATTGTTCAGTAAATCTGGCTTCCCTGTTGATTTTGCTTGTCAGAAGCTCGCATGCCCCCTTGGGCAGCTCCTCTTCCTGGTTGTGGCCCTGACAAGCGTGTGCGCGGGTGCATGAAGTGCTCCTTTTTTGGCACTCGGTGCCGAAAAGGTTCTCCGTCACTGGTCTATGCTAAAGGGTAGCTATATAGTTTATAAATGAGCATCTGTAGGAACCCAATCATTGACTTAGCACAATCCCTTCTGATTTTGGTATTCATTTTATTCCTTCTTCTGATCATCTGTTCAGTGGAGAAATTGCTCCTTAAGTTCTTCTAAAAAGCTGGCTCTCTTATGTGGGCTACTGAAACAGGCAGAATTCTTACAACAGAAGTATGAGATAGGCTATTCTTAAAAATGTTGTTTAGCTATTTTTTAAGGTTCACAAAAAATTATGATGGGTAAATTTTAAATACTGCATTATTTTATTTTATTTTCAGATGAAATTACCAAACAGTAATACAAAGACAAAGCCTTGATATTTAATATTTGAGAAATTAAACTTTGAATTCTTGTGTTAATTGGGCCAAAGAAAACAATTTTTGTTGTTATTACACAGTTCTCATTTTAAAATCCCTTTTTCAAAGTCACCAAGATTATGGAACTGTAGCATTTGATTAGTTTTATGGCACCATTAATAAATGCTTGACTTTGGATAAAGTGGTAATTTAGAAAATGATAAGTGGAGGCTGCCCAACCTATTATTTTGTTTGATTGCATTACAGTTGCTTTCATGCCATTGAAATCCAGCTGTGCATGATTACATTAATTCTCATAATAACAAATAATGCACTGGTGCATTGCCAACACAACATGGTATGAAGCTAATATAGTTGTCTTACTATTAAGTCACCATAATATTAGTTAACTGTAATTGGGGAGCAGTGAACTATTCCCATTAAAATAATGTACCTATACAGTTATCCTATATGTCCTGTTTCTTTCTCTATATTGGGTCATTTATGTTAGGTATGTTTGCTGTCTTGAGTTATTTATAAAAATAACAATGGTGGAATACAAATAAATAAAACTTCATGTTTTATTTAAGGAATAGTTTTGTCATGATCTATTTATGACACCACCAGCCCAGGAGGAACCATGAAGAAAAAGACATAAAAAATAAGGTAGGGAAAGAACTTGGAATTCAAGGATAAGAAAGAGAGAAAAAGGAGGAAGAGAAGTTAAATGGAAAGGAAGTAGCTTGGCTTGTTTTATAGACAATGCATCCTATTGGGAGGAGACATTGTATTTCCACAGTGCTTTGTAGAAGATTTTTGAACCTGGTTTGCAATTTCCTTTACATCCATCAACCTCTCAAGGCTAAAGAAAAAAACCAATCACAGTACTCTCTAGTCAATGCAAAGGATAGTGCAAAAACGGGAGTTCAATTGTTGCTTCCCCAACCTATCATTGAACCTCCAAATCTCCTTACTCCTATCACACACAACAGAGAAAGAGGATATTTCCCTCCCTCCCGCTCTGCTTTTTTGTTCATGTCAGGATCATTTGTCTGACCGTAGGCAAAAACCCTAGAGTGATTACTGCTGGAAATGAGCTGCTGAAGCCAGAGCCCTGGGGCTGTGCAGTGGAGAGAGGCAAGAACTCTGCAAAAGCCGTCTGCCCGTCAGCTTCACAGCTTCAGTGATTTCAGATGGAACAAAGCTGCGATAGAAATTAATCAACTTGCTGCTCAATAAAGACAAGAGGAGGAATTCGCCCAGGTCCAAAAATTGTGAAGTGGTACAAATACTCCAGAGAAACCCCTCCCCCTCCTCAACAAATGAGATCAGATCAGGGTTTGTTTGTTTGTTTTTAAAGATTTTGCATTGGCAAAATGTTTACATGAAACCCTTCTTTTTATCAGTAGATCCTACAAACCTGTAATGTTGCCTCCATTATTCTTTGATTTTTGAAGTAACTGGCCTAATCAGCAGGACTGCGAGGGTACTCATCTCCCTAAATACAGATGTACGTCTCAAAATTATATTTTGCCATGAGTGCTCAGCAGATATCCACCAATAGGCTGCTGCATCAGTACTCTTCCTGCCCTTCCATTCATAAAGCAAGAAGATCCTTGAAGTGAAGTCCTATTAGTGAAGTTCTAGTATGTTCATGCAGGGAAGGAGTGGGGGGGGTGTATCTTTGAGCTAGTCTTGACTCCTGGCAAATGCCTGAATAAGTCCATGCAGTTTTCTTGGCAAGATTTTGGAAGTGGTTTGCCATTGCCTACTTCCTAGGATAGAGAGGGGAGGACTGGTCCAAGGTTATCCAGCTGGCTTTATGTCTAAGGCAGGACTACAATTCACAATCTCTTGGTCTTGATCAATACATCAAACTGGCTCTTAATTTATGTTTGTGTGTGTGTGCCTTTGAGTCAGTGTGGACTCTTGGTGCCTGCCTGGACAAGTCTTTGCAGTTTTCTTGACAATGTGCACAGTTTCAGGAATATGATCTCCTCCTACTTTCATGCTTATGGATATTCAAATCAAATTCAAATAAAGCATAGCTACTTCATTGCGTAGCTAAAATTGGGAAATTTAGCTACATGCTGCATAGACTTCCTCTCCATCTGATGCTTTGAGCTTCATAAACTTCATAAAATTGCCTTCAGCCAGATCTGGTGCTTGTGAATCATTTTTGACAACAAGTCTGTCAGATGAAATGATCTGGAGTTCAGCTCTGTTGAAATGAAAATTAAATAGGCAGCTCCCAAAGGGTTTCAGTTTGCAAAACATACATTACTGTCTTCCAAGAAATTCTGAAGTCAATCATCATTGGAATCTTGGATGCCTTCCACATAAAGATTACATTCTGCTATCACATTTGTGATAGAAGTGAATTAGTACCATAATCCCAATTTCTTTGGAAGAAAAATACGCTTTTTTCATAGAAATAACAGGATAACAGAGTTGGAAGGGACCTTGGAGGTTTTTTACTCCAACCCCCTTCTCAACCAGGAAACCTTATACTATTTCAGACAAATAGTTGTTCAATCTCTTCTTAAAAACTTCCAGTATTGGAGCATCCACAACATAATCGTTCCAGTGATTAATTGTTCTAATTTCTAAGTAGAAGTCCAGTCCTGATTATATGTACTGAGCAGTCACTGATTTCAGAATTTACTTGCAAATAGTGATGCGATCTAGGCTCATTTACTATGAAGCTAGTCCTACTGAACTTTTATCTCTTGAGCTTCAAACCTCCAATCTTAAAATAAGTCTATCTGAAGAAGCAACTTTTTCTTTGTATGCTTGGCCAGACGCTAAAGTTATTTTTCTCTCTGTTGCACCAGACCATAATGCTTGGGAACTTCTATTTTTTGTAGAACAATCTACTTTGCTTCACAGAACCAATTGACCCTGTGAAAAATACTCTCAACAGATCTCCAATCCAATATTGTATACTTTCCATTACTTATTAATTCATATCTCTAAGAAAGCTGCTAAATTTTGTTGATAAGTTGCCATAAGATAGTTGCTATAGGAAACTAGTGGGTTTAAACTTGTTTTAAACTTCTTTAGAATTTATCTTTAATTTTAGCCTATTTTGCTTGTTATTTTGTCTCATTAGTTTGTTTTAATATTCAGTTTACCAATATCTCACACAAATTTGTATTATCTTTTTCTTTATAATTTGGCTTTTGACTGGACATTTAGATAACCCTGAATATAACCAACACACCTTCCTCCTTCTATTTACCCAAAACAACTCTGTGAGGTGAGTCGGATAAAAGAGGATGACTGGCCCAAGGTCGCTCAGCTGACTTTTATACCTAAGGTATCAAAGAACTTACTTGCTAGAACTTACAGTTTCCTAGTTTTTAGGCTAGTGCATTAACTGATACACCAAACTGGCTAATTAATCTAATCTAATGAAAAAACAAAAAGATACCTTTTTTCGGTGTTTCCCAAGCTATACAGTGACTATGAAAATCAATGTCTCTGGAGTGATTTCCATTAATCAGAAAGTCCCAGATTTCTGAATCAGGCCCCTGTACTGGATGGGATGATCTCTGTAGAAGTCAAGTTAGGATTTTTTTAATATGGTATCCTGTAAGATACTTAACAATTCTTTCTTCCTGTCATATTAAAAAGTTTACTTTCTCTCTCTTAAAATATCTTTGTTTCATCAATCATTTTGGATTGATATGATTTGTTGCTTTGCTTCTTCCCCTGAATTATTGATGTTGCCATATATGGTATTTCTTTTTACTATTTTAAACTTGTTAAGTGTAATTTTTCATTCGCTTTTTTTGAAAAGAGATGAACAATTTCATTTTAAAGTTATTTTAAAATTATTTTCCAGAACATTCATTCGCTCAATGAATTTTTCTTTTTAAAAAGTAACACAAAAGAAAATAGCTTGACTCAGCCTGAAGCATTCAATATTTTTTTGTTTATTCTTGTGAACATGCAAAATGAATAATAATATCTCAAATGTCAAAAATTCACTCCACTTCTTACTGGCTTTAGGCAATACTGCTTATTTCTCCGTAAGAGAACCAGCTTTGCTCCTTTGTTTCCTCTTTTCTCCCCATACGTTAATTTATTTTAAATCATTGACTAAAAATGAATTTCTTGATGGAATAAAATTGTCATATAATGAAATGTCACATAATAACACCAACTTCCCATGCAAGCACACAGAGCACAGGCTTGTCCAATCTTTCTACCTTACTTAGTGCGCAGTGATTTGACAGCACATGGCGCTTTACCAAACTCCAAAACCAGAATGATTAAAACCTTCAGTATAAATATAAAATATGTAATGATAAACAAATATTGTGATAACCAATAACACCTTGTAGAATGTGACTTGCATTTCCTCAGAGTTCTTCCTAGGGAAAAACTGGGAGCCTTATGTCCAGAAATATAACCCTGCTGTGCTGTCTGTTTGTGAGACCAGGAGGCTCACATGAAACATTCAAAGAACTGACTCCACATTCCTCTTGCCTTCCTTCATCCCATTGACTTCTTTCCTTAAAGTGATTTTCACTCTTCCTATAATGTCTGTCTGGAAATAGCCCAAAAGTCCAGGTTTCCTGACATAAGAAAAATACTACTGAGGTACCCTTAGGGGCTTCCCTATTCTCATTTAACAGAGCTAAACTCCAGATCATTTCATCTGACAGACTTGTTGCCAAGAATGATTCACAAGTACCAGATCTGGCTAAAGGCTCTTTTATGAAGTTTATGAAGCTCAAAGCATCAGATGGAGAAGAATTCTATGTGGCATGTTACTATGCAAAGCTCAGTGTTGTTTCCCAATTTTAGCTACTCAATGAAGTAGCGACAATATACTTTATTTTGTCAAGCATGTATGAGAAAATAAGTATAAGTATAAACATAACATATAAAGATATAAGTATAAACAGGTATAAATATAAGCATAAGAAATGAGTATGAATAAATGGGAACAGTAGGACAGGGACGGTAGGCACGCTGGTGCGCCTATGCACGCCCCCTTACAGACCTCTTAGGAATGGGGTGAGGTTTGAATGTGATGAATACCATGCATGTGAAAGTAGAGGAAGGTCACATTCCTGAAAGAGAAGGGTTTCAGCAGGTTCTGACCAGTTCTGGAGAACCAGTAGCAGAAATTCTGAGTAGTTCGGAAAACCAATAAATACCACCTCTGACTGGCCCCGCCCCCATCTATTCTCTGCCTCCCGAGTCCCAGCTGATTGGGAGGAAATGGGGATTTTGCAGTATCCTTCTCCTGGAGTGGGGTGGGAATGGAGATATTACAGTATCCTTCCCCTGCCATGCCCACCAAGCCATGCCCACCAAGCCATGCCACAGCCACCAAGCCACACCCACAGAACCGGTAGTAAAAAATTTTGAAACCCACCACTGATTCCTGACCTGCATAACGCTTACACTCTGTTGCCAGATTAAGTTTATAATAACCATCATATGAACTGATCCATTATCAGCAATTATCCATAGTCCTTTCCCATCGAAACAAGTGGGAAAAAAGTGGGAAATGAGTCAGAATGCAAACCCAAACTTCACCCACTGTGCCTCATTTCAAGGATCCCCAAAAGAGTAAGGTCTTCTGATATGAAAGGAAGAGCAGGAGTAGCACTGGTGCAACAGCCCACTGTTGAGTATCTAATGAGCACTCAGATTCCACCTGGAGAAAGCCTTATCCAAGGTCTGGTTCAGTATTTGAAATGATCAGAATTTTCATTCAAACTAGAAAAATCAATCTGGTAAAATATAATTTTGAGATTTTTATTTGTATTTAGGGAGATAGGTTTCCTTCACGCTCTTGTTAATTAGGCCAGCTACTTCAAAAACCAAAGTACAATGGAGAAAACATTACAGGTTTGTAAGATTTAGTGAGAAAAGGTAAACATTCTCAAGTAAACATTCGGCTGACTCTGAATCTTAAAAAAATAAATCCTACTTTACAGTACTGTCATTTCCTAAGGAGGCGAGGGCTTCTTTTTAGGTATTTGCACTCCTCCAGAACTGTCTTCCAACCCACTGATTTATCAACTATATTATTTTTGGCAAAAGTTTAATGGAGTAGACAAATTGACCAGTCTTCCTTGTTAGCCTTCTCTCTTTGCAGTCTGGACTAAAAAAATGGAACTCCACGGATCAGGAATTTAGGTGCACCAAATAATAGTATTTATTAGAAGAATTTAAGATACAGCTCCAAATTTTCAGCAATTTACTTTACTTTCAGATGAGACACTTTTATGTAGGCAATTTATGGCAGCAGAAATCTTCTCGATTATATCCTGTTTATTTTGATGTGAAAGGATGGAAGCCAGCTTCTTTTGTGAGGGAGGACATGCCTCTATTAATGTGAGAAACAACTGTCGCATTCTTATCATTAAGACTATGAAGAGACTAGTAGACTCATGTCAATTTCTGACTCTCAAATATCTGAAATACCTTCTGCATAAATACCTGCAAAAAAGCTTTAGCACACTCATTTAGAGCAGAACCAGCAACATGTGGTAAACAGGTCCACTAGTCTTGCAGAAGTTCTTATTGTAATACATATAAAGAAGCTGCACAATGGCATTTTGTGAAGTGCAGGTCAGGAATAATAGGGATGGATGAAGGATGGATGCTTCCATGGAAACCAGGTGTCCTGAAGTCCATGTCAAAATGGTCATATAAGGCAGTATCTAAGAACTAGAGAGGAAGTGACTTGTGCTAAATTCCTGGTTTAAATATGGGCTGAGGCGAGACAATCGGTACACTATTTTATTAACAACGGCAGAACTGAACGAACAGCAACAAACACCTGACAGCGTTTATATATGCCCGGCTGTCAAACTCAACCACCAATCAACTAACGCCTTTTCTCCCGCCCTTGTGGCTGCTTCAGCCAATCAGGGAACGGCACCTCCGTTGTTAGGCAACATGCTGAACACAACAACTTGCCCATAGCAGCTTTGATCAGCCAAAAGGAACTTGGGAAATGCTAACTTGACCATGCAATCGTTACGATTATGAATGAGGCATTTTAGAGTCTTGGTGTGCCAAGACTAGTGCTAAAGAAAAGACATAATGCTGTTTTAAAACTGGAAAAACTAAGGCTTAATTTAGGTTGTCTTTACAGTGGACTAGGAGTGAGAAAAAGCTGCATTAGAGCTGCAGTGGCGCAGTGGTTAGAGTGCAGTACTGCAGACTACTTCTGCTGATCATGGGCTGTCAGCAGTTTGGCAGATCGAATCTCACCAGGCTCAAGGTTGACTCAGCCTTCCATCCTTCCGAGGTGGGTAAAATGAGGACTCAAATTGTTGGGGGCAATATGATGACCATTTAGAGAGGGCTGTAAAGCACTGTGAAGCGGTATAAAAGTCTAAGTGCTAGTACTATTGCTATGTGCCCTTTGAAAACAGTTGGGGGGGTATCTCCAAACTACAGTTATTGAGTCATGTGAGAGAACCTCAAGGGTTTATTTTGGAGATCAATTTACTGTCAGAGATGGTGGAAGATGCCACAGGGGGCATTAATATTTTTGGTTGTGCTACTTTCCATGCTGACTGTCCATATTTTCTGAAGTTCAGTGGGGACAGTTTCCTCATGAATTGAAGCATGGTGAATTTGGAAGGTGATTGTACAATTACAAAACAAACACCTTTTAGAGGGTGGAAGTGGATCAATTTTTTTTTTTAAAAATCAAGATGGCAGCTGCAACTGCCAAAAGAGACTCTTTTTCCAACTTGTAGAACTTGATCTTGTTTCTCTTCAGTTCTTGTTATGAATGTCTGAAATTGTCAGTTCACATTGTGGTTTTAATCTGTGGTGAACAATGGCTGGAACCTGTAAGATGAACTCCCAATTTGAGGAAACCAATGGCAGTATTTCTCGGAAGGGCCTTCTATACTGATGAGCTTTAATAGAATTACTTCGCAATGCTCTGAGCAATGCAGTTACAATTTTTCATCATGTCACTTGTATAATACAATTTTAAAGAATGCCTATCGGTTTCCATTTAAACTTTATTTATAAAATATATGTACCACACTTTCATTTTTTAAACAATTCTGAAGTAGCAAAAATGAATTACATTTTTAGAAATAACTAAAAGCAATTATAAATGATAATGAATGAAAAATGAAGCACTCATTAAATCCACAATTTCTAATAAGTCATCAATAATAGACTACAAAAATAATTCACAAATGGTGCTACTGGTAACATCATCAGTGCACAAAACACAAGGTTACCTAGTAGGGTAAGAAAACAACTGCAAGCAAACAACCAAGGTCAGAAAGTACCAAGAATTCCACCGTTTAGCTCTGACCTACATATATTCTTTTCTGTTGGGATAAATGGTATTATTCCTGAAAGTTACTGTAAACTAATAAAAGCCTTTCTGGGTTGTATTAAGGCAGTGGTTCTCAACCTGTGGGTCGCGATCCCTTTGGGGGTCGAACGACCCTTTCACAGGGGTCGCCTAAGACCATCGGAAAACATATATTTTCAATGGTTTTAGGAATAATTTCATGGTTGGGAGTCACCACAACATGAGGAACTGTATTAAAGGGTTATGGCATTAGGAAGGTTGAGAACCACTGTATTAAGGGGGAATAACATAGTTAATGGATAGTGCTATCATGATGGTGTAATTCCACTAAGTTACTCATTTTGGCTGAAAGTTTTTAATTGGAAAACGTTTGGTCCAGGAGTGAAATCCAGCAGGTTCTGACAGGTTCTGGAGAACCGGTAGCAGAAATTTTGAGTAGTTTGGAGAACTGGCAAATACCACCAATGGCTGGTCCCAGAGTGGGGTGGAAATGGAGATTTTGCAATATCCTTCTCCCAGGAGTGGGGAGGGAATGGAGATTTTGCAGTATCCTTCCCCTGGAGTGGGGAAGGAATGGGGATTTTGCAGTATCCTTCCCCTGGAGTGGGGTGGGAATGGAGATTTTGCAGTATCCTTCCCATGCCACGCCCACCAAGCCACGCCACACTCACCAAGCCATGCCCGCAGAACCAGTAGTAAAAAAAATTGGATTTCACCACTGGTTTGGTCTAGACTAGAAAGCAGGAGTCCGACCTTAGCCATGAAAACCAGCTACTGTATATACTTTGGGCCAGTTATTCTCTTTCAGCTCACCTCACCTCACAGGATTGTTGTTATTGTAAGGAAGATAGGAGGAGGAAGATGTACTGGGTATGTTTGCTGTCTTGCATTATTTGTAAAAATAATAAAGGCAGGATACAAAGAAACAAATTATTCAAATAATTGTAATTTGTAATTAAACAATATGGTTTATTGTCTATTTTCCCAAAATAAGGAAGCGTTACATAAGAAATCAGTTTAGGTTTTGTTATTGTATGTCAGATTTTTTTCAGAAAAACACCAGAAAATAAAGTATGCTTTAAAAATGTGGGAAATGGCACGGGATGAAAAGTTAGCATATCTTCTAAGTATTTTGGAAAAAAATAGTTTTGGGATTCTATTCTCAATTATTATTTTAATGAAAAGAAGGACCAGGGGTGACATGATAGCAGTATTCCAATATTTAAGGGGTTGCCATAAAGAAGAGGGGTCAACCTATTCTCTAAAGGACCTGAAGGCAGGACAAGAAGCAATGGATGGAAATGATTAGGAGAGGAGCAGCGTAAGAAGAAATTTCTTGACAGTTAGAGAATTACTTAGAAATCCTAAGCAACTAAGGAGAAATTTCTTGACAGTTAGAACAATTAATCAGTGAAACAACTTGCCTCCAGAAGTTGGGAATGCTCCAACACTGCAAGTTTTTAAGAAGAGATTGGGCACCCATTTGTCTGAAATGATATAGTGCAGGGGTGTCAAACTCAAGGCCTGGGGGCCAGATCAGGTCCGCTGGGTGCTTAGATCTGGCCCGCGGGGCCGCCCTGGAAACAGCAAAGGACCGGCCTGCAGTGCCTCTGACAGCGAAAACGGAGCTCTCCGTTTTCAGTGGCAGAGGGTTGCAGGAGGCCATTGCATCCAAAAATGGAGTTGGGGAGCCCATTTTCACTGGCAGAGCCCTCGGGCCCCCACAGGCAGCCCAACAGGAGTGATGTTGAGATGGCCACGCCCATCCTCACCACGCCCACCCTGGCTCCCCGAGGTCAAACACAACCCTGATGTGGCCCTCAATGAAATCGAGTTTGACACCCCTGATATAGGGTTTCCAGAGGCTTGGACTAGAAGACCTCCAAGGTCCCTTCCAACTCGGTTATTCTGTTATATTAACAAACAAAGTAAATCACCTTTGCCTCTAGAGATAAATATTTAGATGGAAATATTGGTTATGGATGAATGCATTTCTTTTATTAAAATTAAAAATGTACCTTTACATATTAACCAAGTATTATTATTTTTTTGCTCATATTTAGTTTTCATTAATTATTTCTATAGTCCCTTGGAACAAGAGTATGATCATAGCACTGTGCAAAATATATAGCTATCTAGCTGCTAAAAGAATCAACAGACTGAGAATAAGCATTAAGGCTCAAGGTACCAATATCTGCTTCAGGTTGTTGATAGTGACAACAGATCTATAAGATTTTGCTTTAACACATAATTCCTTTCAAGGTGTCTGCCTGTGAGATTGAAAATATAAAGATGGCAGCCACGATCATGTAATTGAAGCTCCTTCATTTTTTTACTTGTGCCACAAGTGTGATGCAGTAAAAAGGGACAGGGCTTTGATTGTACAACCCTGTTGCCATTTTAATTTTTTTATTTCCCTTATGGACACCTCTGGTCACTCCACCTTTCACATTTTCAACTTTGAAACAATTCTTAGCCATCAACAACTTTATGAGATCTGCAACAAGGTTTTGCAATGGATCTTCATGGACTTCATGGGACTTCAAGTGTTATTTATCCTCTGAAATTGTACACTGTTTTGGTGAGATGCTCCGTTCCTTCATCTCCTCCTTACAATCGCAGTACTGAAGTTCTGAACTGTCAATACTTTTCTGTTTAGGAAAGATGTAATCCCTTTTGCTTTCTACTGTGCTCAGAAACTGGACTTGTGTTGCTAAGGATACAAAGAGCAGAACATGCTGCTGTGCTTGGAAGATTACCTTGGTGATTATACTAGGAAAACAAGAATAATTTATTTTGTTGCACAGTTTTTGAAAACCAGCTGTCAGGTAATTCACTGCAAAGGAAGACAAACTACTGGTATGTTAGTGCTGCATGTTCAGTGAATTGCATAAACCTAAAATACAGAACTAACTTATAGGAGAGAAAAACACAATTGAATTGAAGAGCCCAGTAATTATTTCTAATGTTCTTAAATGAATAGCTATTAACCTTCACAGAATCAATGAACTAAAATATATTTGTGGGAAGGAGATTTAGAATATTGGACATACGCTTTTTTTTGGGTCTTGTATAATTAATTGTACCCATAATCAAATTTGAGTAGTTTTTTTTTATTATTAAATAGCCAAGACAAAGCATGTTCTCTTGTATTCTTATTTAACTGTCACTCAAGTGCTTGAAGTCAAATAACTTATTTCTTTGGTATTGTGATTCATATATCCATACAAATGTTAGTAGGTTATGCCCACGCAAACACACCTACGAGTGTTGCACCTGGCCAGGTTTGACAGCAGCTTGATCCTCCAATCTACTAGTCAGTAATGCCAAAGCTGAAGACATAGGGACTACAAATTCAGCAGTCGATCAAATAACATACTGAAGTGTATTGTCCAAATAATACAGATAGTCCTCAACTTATAACTACAATTGGGATCAGAAGGAATGTGATTGTTAAGCAAGTTACCATATGACTGAATTCAATTTTACAACAATTTTTACTGTGTCCGTTAAGCAATTCACATGGTCATTAAGCATTTCACATGGTCATTAAGTGAATTACATGGTCATTAAGCAAATCTAGCTTCTTGAATTGACATTGCCTATAGCGGGTGTTGGCAACCCGGGGCTCCAGAGCTGCATGCGGCTCTTTCATCCCTCTGCTGTGGCTCCCTGTCGCCCTGTCATGTAAGAGGGATGAAAGAGCTTTTGCCCTGTCGCGGCAATGGCGATGGCCAGAGCCTTAGTGCAGGAGCGAAGCGCCCCTGCACTTGCCAAAACAGCATTCTGCCTTCGTCGCCGTGTATTTGCTATTGCTGCCTTCATTGCCTGCCCGCTGCTCTCGCAGCACCTTGCACAGCACAGTGAAATTTAGCGTGTTTCACAATGGGGGAGACAGGGTCCCCTCCTTCTGGAGCCCATTACGATGTAGAGCGTCACTGTCAGCATGCTCTTGCCTCCCGGATGTCAGTTGCTTTTCCTGCAGAGCCGCTGGTGTTGTGATGCCCCGCCTCTCCACCTGCCAGCTGGTCTTCGGCTCTCAGCTAACCAGCTGATCGTCAGTGGGGGAAAGAGGATGGGAAAGAGAGAGAGAGAGACAGAGAGAAAGACAGAGAGAGAAAAAAAGAAAGAGAGAGAGACAGAGGGGGAAAGAGAGACAGAGGGAGGGAAAGAGAGACAGAGAGAGAGAAAGGGGGAAAAGAGAGAGAGAGAAAGAGAGAGGGAGGGAAAGAGAGGGAGGGAGGGAAAGAGAGGGAGGGAGGGAAAGAGAGAGACAGATAGCAAGGGAGAGAGAGAGAAAGAGGGAGGGAAAGAGAGAGAGAGACAAGAGACACAGAGACAGAGAGACAGAGACAGAAAGAGACAGTCATGTGGCTGGGTGGGAGTGAGTCAAGTTGGCCACGCCCACCCATGTTTTGTGGCTACCAGTGTTTTCTGTGGGAAACAGGTCCAAGTGGCTCTTTGAGTGTTTAAGGTTGCAGACCCCTGGACTACAGGAAGTCAGCTGAGAAGGTCAAAACTGCAATCACATAACTGTAAGACAATACAACTGTCACAAATGCAAGCTGATTGCCAAGAGCCTGAATTGCAGTCATGGGACCATCGGAGTGGTGCCCCCATTTGAGGATGGGTCCTCCAACTTTCTGAGGTTGAACTGTCATTAAATAGTCATAAGTCAAGGACTACCTATAGGTTAAGTCACTTAATCATTGAGTACACAGAGGATCAAAACAGTCCCTCTCTGAGGGAGGGTAGGTGGTTTAAAAATGTGAAAAAATAAATAAATGAAACAAATAAAAGCAGCTGCAATTTACCATTTAACAACCATTTTGAATCATATCTTAATTTTCAGGTCTTGGACGTAGCATTTTTAAAAGTAAATCATTTTTCATTCCATTCAGTGGGATATTTAATTTTAAACTGCAACCACTTGTGTTTAGCTAGCTAGGAAATATGCTTTAATCAACTTTTGTTAAACAGGCACCTTGCAGATGTGCACAAATCACAAGTTCCAGTATTCCAGCTGTGCCCTATCTCTGATAGAAGGTAACAGGTTAGGAAAGGCAACATCAACCATTCTTCTTGGAACATGGTATTTATGTTGTTGGGGTTGTTTATTTGCATCAGTCTAAATGTCATCCCAGTCCTTTCTTGGATCTAAACTACAAATCAAGCTTTTCCGTGAATGGAAGCATGGAAGACTACAAAGCAGAATAACTGAATCAGTCTTTTACTGAGTAAACATTTAGTCATTTCCCACTAATGATATAGTATCTTCACATGTCATCTAGCCTTTGCCAATGCAGTATAAAGTATGACCTCATTACTATTATACAGTATAGGCCAATAATGGTTGGATGACTCTAGAAGATGCTATAAATCATTAGTGAAGATCCTGCTGCATTAGGCGATTTGCCTGATCGATTGATGTTTCATAAGTTATGAAGTTAATAATAAGCTTCATTAGCATATGGATTGCTTTATACAAGCCAAGATAGCTTTACTGGAATGGCTCCAATACAATGGAAACAAAGCTGGAGAAACTGCACTGCTATTTTCTATTTTTCTGAGCAAAGAACACCTTCAGCATTCAATTTTAAATAAGTCTCAGAACTTTCATATCTTATTATTGTCTCCTGGAAAGCATGCCGGAGCTGAATGTTAAAAGCTTCCATTAGTAACTGATATTCTCACTGAAAAGTATTTTAGATCCATAGTAGAAAAAATGATGGTGGAGAATAGTTCTACTATATAAAAATTTAACTTTGAATTCATTTTTACAAGATACCATATTAAAGGGAGAAAATGGGGTGTATTTTTTCTAGGATTTTTTTTCTCATTGCTGTGTACTCAAGCTAACCAACAGTAATACAAATGTGTTTAAAGCCAAGGCTAAAAAGAAAGACTATATTTAAAACAGAATACTTAGTAAGGGTCAACTCGATGACAAATTTGTACTTTCTCAGTACTGTCATATTTGGTTGGAGATAATGACTTTTAGCATCCTATCAGAAGGACACATGTTATTGCATACTATATTTTAGAATAGGATGTCAAACTCAATTTCATTCAGGACAGCATCAGCATCATGGTTGCCCTCCAAGGGTCAGATGCATGACAAGTCACAGTGGCCAGGTGGGTGTGGCCTGGTGGGCTTGGCTGCCAGCCCCCATGTGTTCACTGCCTCCTGTGACTGCTGCCCAGGAAGAGCGCATGGCTGGGCCGGGCCGGGGTTGATGCTATGGGTGCTGGCCTATCGCCATTGACAGGGTGGCCCCCAATGGATGGATCTAACCATAATGCAGGCGGGATCAGGCCCACCGGCCGTGAATTTGACATATTTGACATAAGTGGATTTTACCCCAATGGGATTTTCCTATGTATTTTGCTAGGAATCGGAGATAAGGCAGTCTCAAAAAGCATGCACCTGCCAAACCATACCCATGCACTCAGAATCTATTCCCGGTGTCCATTTTCCTCCCCAAATTCATGGGGACCTAACCCTAATCCTACGTGGATTTAAACCAGGGGTGAAATCTACTTACCTTTCTTACCGGTTCGGAAGCACAGATGCCACACATGTGCTTGCTTTGCGCGTGCTTTGCGCACATGTGCGTGAGTCACACATGCAGACTTTCTGCGCATGCGCAAAACTTCCTACGCATGCGCAGAAGGTAAAAAACACATTACTTCCTGGTTAAAACCAGGAAATAATGACACCCGGGCAGGTGGGCGGAGCTTTGCTATGCCATCGCTACCGGATCTCCGAACCATCGGCCAAGATAGCTACCGGACCAGGCAATCCGGTCTGATCCGGGAGCATTTCACCCCTGATTTAAACCCAATGGGATTTCCCATGTATTTCACCAGGAAACATAGATAAGGCAGGTACAAAAAGCATGCACCTTCTTAATGATACCCTTGGGCTCCTAATAGATTGATGATGTCCATTTTCTTCTCCAAATTCATGGAGAGCAAAACCTAAGTGGATTTTATCCCAAAGGGAGTTTCTGATGTATTTAACCAGAAAATGAGGATAAGACAGCTCAAAAAGCATGCAACCTCCTAACCATACCCTTGGGCTCCGATTCTCAGTGATCCAGGTCATGGTTGTCTCAAAGGTGCTTCTTCAACAGGCAACTGGATCGTCTTTGTTTTTCCTTGAAGACATTTTGCTTCTCATCCAAAAAGCTTCATTGGTTCTGACAGGATGGGGGGGGGATGGAAGGATCATATTTCTTTGCAGTCATCTAGTCGTTAGCACTCTCTCTGAGAGCTGTTGAGGCCACTTGGAGATTTATCTGTGCCCTCAGGGTCACTTGAATCAGAGTGCAAATAGGTGTGGAATCTGTTCTGAGCAACCTGACAGATGAGTTTTGGAAGTCAAGGTGAACCTCCTGACCTGTTACTGTAACATCATAACTGAATACGATAGTAAGAAAGGACTGAATTGCAAAGTCATCTCTATTTCATAATGATCTCCTTTGGGCATATAATATTCCTCATATGAAGTTGACAGGCAGGCTTCTTTGATGTCTCTTCTGTTTTAGTAAGAGCAGAATGTGGTTTCTCACACATTCAGATACAGCCCTCCTGAGTATGTTAGGGTGGACCTCAACAGAGTGATTATTTCCTCCTTCTGACATCAACATGGACTGCATCAGGGGTGGGTTCTACTTACCTTTACTACCGGTTCACAACGGGAGCATGCGCAGATCATCCATTATGACGTCTGGGCGGGTGGGCGGAGCCTCCCGGCGCTTTTACTACCAATTCACAAGAACCAGATGGAACTGGGAGCAACCCACCCACTGGACTGCATCATACAGTACAGTCAAATTCGCTCTTGCTACCGTTGTTAAGAGAATCACTGCAGTTAAATTAATAACACGGTTGTTAAGTGAATCTGGCTTCTGGTGTCAGGTTACAAAAGGTGATCACGTAACCCCGGGATACTGCAACTGCCATAAATATAAGACAGTTGCCAAATGGCTGAATTTTGATCACGTGACCATGGGGATGATGCAATTGTCGTGCGAAAAATGGTCATAAGTCACTTTTTTCAGTGCCATTGTAACTTCGAACAGTTCCTAAATAAACTATTGTAAGTTGAGGCATACCTATATAAGTCTAAATGCTATTGCTAAATATGTGTCTCCAGAGTTGTATCAGCATTAGTTTTGCTGCTAGTTGATACATGTTTCCTACAACTGTCCTTACAGTGGTGGCCAAAATTGTGGAAACCTTTTGGGAAAAGTGGATTTTTGAGGTTTGATGGCTAATAACACCACTTTGTTTTTGGAGTTTCAAGATAATCATATTCCACTGCTGGAATGGCCTGGGAATAGCCCAGACCTTAACCCAATTGAAAATCTATGGAGCCGACTAAAGAAACTTGTTAGTCAGAAGCGATCCAGCAATAAAGCCCAGTTAATAGAAGCAATCATTCAATCTTGGTTTCACATTATAACAGCTGCAGAACTAAAAGTTCGCTCCATGGGAAGACATTGTAAGGCCGTAATTCATGCTAAAGGTTACCCAACTAAGTATTAACTGATATGATAATTTTTTGTATATCTCGTTTCTTCTATGGTGATAATATTTGTATATCTCGTTTTTTCTACATGTTTCTCTTTTCTTCTTTATATTGTAACTGCTATTCTAACAGCAAATCCTTCATAAAAGTTATTCCATTACATTCTTGATTAAATTATCTTTCCACTGATATATAATTTCATGGTACTACTCCAAAAAAAAAAATTGGTGTTATTAGCTAGTTTTAGAAAATACACTTTTCCCAAAAGGTTTCCACAATTTTGGCCACTACTGTTAGTGCTCTTTCTTGCCTGATATTCTCCCTAAGACTTCTAATCTGGGGCTATGGCATTTCTGAAGCTCAGTTCTAATATGCCTTTGCATTCACTCACTTACGTTATATACCCGTGATAGCGAACCTATGGCATGCATGCCCAAAATGGCACGCAAAGCCATGTCACCCAGCACACGCAGCCTTGCCTGTTTGTCTTCCTGATTTCTGGCGTGCATGTGCGAGCGACAATCAGCTATCCTTTACATGCGCGGCAGTGCCAAAAACTGGCCTGTGCATGCGTACTGGCCATCTGATTGTCGGGCATGCATGCGTACTAGAACCCAGAAGTTCGGCTTTTCTGGATTTCATCCCCCTCCTTTTTTACGTACAATGTACATAAGAGCACTTCCATTGCAAAGATGTTGAAAACTATTTTAAATCATCATTACAATTCTCTCTCTCTCTCTCTGTAATTTATAATTGAAATAATCCTGAGTCTTCAAGGCTTGCAAAACAACCCCCCCCTTTTTTTTAAAAAAGCCAATAATTTATTACTTTTTCTCACCCTTTGTTTAAGATATAAGAGCAGCAAACAAAGCAGATCCTTTGTTTGGCCTGAGAGTGTCCCTTTTTTGATATCAAATATGGTAGACATTGTAGGAGGAGAGCCTTATTAAAGCAGTTCACAAAAGCTTTAATAACATTTGTTAATCAGAAAAGATGCCACCAGACTACTTCAAATAAATCAATGCCATTTTCTCTTTGAGAAGAAAAAGCTGCTTTTTCTTCTTTTTTTGGTTTGTAGTTTGTTGAACCATTATCGAATCATAGCAGATATATTGCTTTAGGTTTGCCTTTGAATTACGCCCTTAAAATTATCCCCATTCGTTAAGGTCCTTTGCCACACTAATTCTGCTTTTTCAGTTTGAAGCCAGACATGCTAACTTAATCAGCCGCACAACAAAAACTTCTCTGCCTAATGCACTGGAGCATATCTCTCTTTGGCTAGGATCCAGGTCTTGATGGCTGGTTTCTTAGGTTTGTACGTCTGCCTTTTTCTAATAAGACTTTGTACAAAGAGATACCATTGGGTCAGTAAAACAGAATGGATCTCTTGAGAAAACAGAAAAGCTACCTTGAAAGGATGATTCATGTCCCGTGCACCTCTGTTTTAAAAGGAAAGACAATCTATTTGGTAAATGACATTCTTGCCATGATGAATCAAATGGGGTCTTGAACTAGCAACCTTAAAATGTTGGGGAAAGGGCGGAATGGCATCACCATGTCATTGCTCATCTGTTTGAAGAAGGAAACTGCTGGGCAGTTTCTCAACCTCAGGAACTTCAACTCCCAGAATTCCTAAAGCCAGCCCTGCTTTAGAGGCCAGCCAGTAAAATCAAGGAAGCCAGGAATACGCAAGCAAGAAATATTCATCCCCACCCTGCTGCCCTGGTAAAGCTTCCTTTTCAGATTTGCTTCTTCATTTGACCAGTTAAGAAATTTGACTTACTGACTATAACCGGCCTTCATTTGTAAGGAAATTGAATTTGTTGGAATTTATAGTGTATGCATGGAAAGGCAGGGGTACATTTGCAACACAATAACTTATCCTGCCTAGATAAACATGTTCTGCTTAATTGTGTACAGCAAAATTGGCTGAGTTCACACAAAGCCAAAGATACAGCATCTTGGTTCTACTATTTAATGTACAGTATTATACTAAAATTATCTCGAACCAATGATTGAATTAGGGTGCATGTTGCATGAAAAATTAAACTTAAAAATTAATTCAAGCACCTTCTAATATCAAAAAAAAAAGAAAGAAAGAAACCCAAATGCTACCATATAAAACAAATAACAGTTAAAAACCTCAAACCCAAAGTCACATGTTTGATTATTTGTTGTTAGTTTATTCAGTTTGTATAGCTGCTTATCTCAAACTAGTGACTGGGTGACCAACAATCATAAAAATAAAACAATTAAAACACAATATAAAACAAAATCAAATACTAATAGCAACTCAGATATTATAGTCCATCAGTATCACCATAGGTAGGAATTAGGGCCCTTCATACACTCGGGGCCAGGGGTGAAATCTACTTACCTTCCCTACTGGTTCAGAAATGCACGCACCACACAAGCAAACCCTTCTGCGCATGTGCAGAGGGTAAAAAACAGGTTACTTCCTGGTTAAAAGCAGGAAGTATGGACGACCGGGCGGGTGGGTGGAGCCTTGCGCTGCCGTCACTACCGGTTTTCTGAACCATCCGCCACCATTGCTACCGGTTCAGCCAAACTGGTCCGAACCGGTAGCATTTTACTCCTGCTCGGAACCCTGGGCCTGTGCACATAGCCTGGTCTTCAAAGTCTTCTGAAAGATTGCAGGCTTGGCACCATCCTAATCTGCTGTCTTTAAAACTAAGATTTCCAATTGTATTACTTTTCCCCTTGATGTTTTTTTTCTTCTTTTTATAGCAATAGCAATAGCACTTAGACTTATATACCACTTCACAGTGCTTTACAGCCCTCTTCAAGCGGTTTACAGAGTCAGCATATTGCCCCTAACAATCTGAGTCCTCATTTTACCAACCTCAGAAGGAAGGAAGGAAGACTGAATCAACCTTGAGCCTGGTGAAATTCAAACTGCCAAACTTCTGGTAGCCGGCAGTCAACAAAAGTAGCCCGCAGTACTGCTTCTCACCACTATGCCACCATGGCTCTACAAAAATATATCTTTGTCCTGCACACACAAGCTAAGTTTATATACTTTATTTGGAGGAGGAAATGCACTGGATATCCCTGTTCATTTCAAATTTGTTTGAAACTTGAATGTAAGCTACAAAATATTATAGGAGCTGTTATCTCCCATCCATCCATCCATCCATCCATCCATCCATCCATTCAGCATGTCCAAGCTTTACAGTGGACCTGTTCTCGAGAAGTAATTGATGAGCGATAGACATACTTTAAAACATTAGTTGATCTCAGCATAACAGATGGCTTACTTTCTGGTCTGGCATTATTCCATGAGACAACGGAGACTTGTGTCTCAAAGTTGGAGCTATTTATGCTGATCATATGTCTGAGTGCATATGAATTTACATATCTGTATTATTATATATACTACAGATATCATAGATGACATAAACCAGGAAGTTATAAAGAAGTTACTGAACACAGAAAATCCTTGCTCTTGGACAAACATAAAGCTTCATCAATATGCTTTTGAAGTTAGATCAATTTTGCAGGAATGTAGCTGTAGATTTCCTACTTCTTTAACTCCCTGGTTATTGTTGTTTCCATATTCAGTACAAAAACCAGTCATTTTGCAGTCATTTGGGAAAACATACTTACTGGTGCAGATTTGGAATTTTAAGGATTGGAGCTCAACTTATCTGATAAGCATTAGGTCAAAGTGTATATATATTAGATTGACATTAGGGAAGTATTGAGAAAAGAAATGACCCAATGTATTTTCCCTCTTTTAGCTGCAAGGGGAAAGAGATGGGAGAGAAGATTGCATAAGGCTTTATCTCCCACACACTTCTCTTTACAATGAAGTTGCCTTTTCAAGTACTTTCATTGTTAGATCTGTGTTTATCTCACAAAAGCATTGAGGGAAGACATTTCTAACAGAAAGAAAGAAAAACTTGAGGGTGGCATACAGTGACAGGCTGAATTCTTACTTCTCATGCCATTCTACCCTTTTCTGAAGCAAAATGAGCCAACCTAAAATGGATTATGCAAAAGATGAAGCTGTTTTTGTTTTAATTTGTGACTCCAGTGTGATCTTTTGTATATAAACCAAGATTAGAAATTCTAAACAAAAAGTCAGATAATAAGAGAGCTATCAAAACAACCAAATCATTCAACTGATTTCTCTGGAATATATACTTCAGTTTTCTCTTCCATCCTGCTGGAGAAGTGGAATATAGCAATTCTATATATATATATATTTCAGAAAGAGTCCAATTGAAGTATCCAAATGAAAATGGGATTTTTTTTCTCACTAGGAAGGAGACATTTTAACTCTCTTTCTGCCAACTAAGTATTCCAAGCTCCACTGCCTCTTTGCCCTCTCAAAATCAGATATTTCTTCCTGGGAATCCATATTACATTCCACCACACCAAAGTATTTTTAAACAACTGTCCTTGTGGAATCATTTCTATTACAGAAGAACTCTGGATTTACAAATTACGGAGGGAGGTTATGAATATTTTTTCTTAGATTGGCACTGGGTGCCAGTTTCAACTCACTGAGCAAAAGTCTCTGTTAGTCGCAAAGTCGTGTCCTCTACCATCCTCCGTAGTCTATTTAAGCTCACACCAACTGCTTCAGTGACTCCATCCAGCCACCTCATTCTCTGTCGTCCCCTTCTTCTTTTGCCCTCAATCATTCCCAGCATTAGGCTCTTCTCCAGTGAGTCCTTCCTTCTCATTAGGTCATTAGGTCAAAAGTCTCTATTGCCCTGATTTTCCTCAGATTTGGGGTTTGCCCCAAATCAAAGTATTGCCCCCAAAATATATTAATGTCTTCTCCAAAGTGGTGCCATTCCAATGTGTTGTGTTGAGCTCAAATAATCTCTGAATTGGGGAATTTTGGGAGTTGAAGGCCAATATTTATACGGAAGACACCAGACTGGAGCAAGGTGACAGAAAAATAGCCACTGTTATTTTAACTCTGACATATTTGTGATTTAAGAATCTTTGGTTCTGCAGGGAAATTTATACATGGAGAACTTAATGATCTCATTGAAGTTAAGCATGTTTTAACTGTCATTGTTTTCAGTGGAAGTGTTTAGCACATCAAAGAGATGGTAATATAGTAAATTTTCATCTCACAGGATTTTAGCATTAGCATATTTAGCACACATATATTTAAGCCAAATCCACCCAGAATCTAAGCTCTTTGAAAATATTTAGCTCGTGTCAATGAGAGGATTAATATATATATTATGCTGGAATATATGAATGATTTCAAAAGCAGAAAATGTTACTATGTTGGTTAATGAGTGAGTAGTACAGAATCTGATATATGGAAACCAATTTAGTATTATAAAGTGAATCATAACATTGAGTTCCTAATGTAATGTAATGGTTCCCATAAAGAAAAGGTAATATGTATTTATTTATTTATTTATTTTTATTTGTTTAAATTTCTATACCGCCCTTCTCCAATGTAGGACTCAGGGCGGTGAACAGCCAAAGTAAAAACAAGACATACATACAAACATACAAAATCTAAAAACTGTTTAAAATAATTAAATAATTTTGGCCGTAATTAAAACATTCCAATTTAAAATCCATTTAAAATTTGACTCAAGCCAGCCCAGCTAGTTGGAATAAATGGGTTTTCAGGGCCCGACGAAAAATCCGGAGGTCTGTTATTGTACGTAGCTCTGGGGGGAGGTTGTTCCAGAGGGCGGGCGCCGCCACAGAGAAGGCTCTCCCCCTGGGGGTCGCCAGCCGACATTGTCTGGCGGACGGCACCCTGAGGAGGCCCACTCTGTGGGAGCGTACTGGCCGGTGGGAGGCTATTGGTGGCAGAAGGCGGTCTCGTAAGTACCCCGGCCCTAAGCCATGGAGCGCTTTAAAGGTGGTCACCAACACCTTGAAGCGCACCCGGAAGACCACCGGGAGCCAGTGCAGCTCGCGCAGGAGAGGTGTCACGTGGGAGCGCCTCGTCGCCCCCAAAATCCCCCGCGCGGCCGCATTCTGGACCAGCTGGAGCCTCCGGGTGCACCCCAGGGGGAGCCCCATGTAGAGAGCATTGCAGTAGTAGATGTAGAAACTATTTCTTTGAATTCTTTGGATGGAACGTAAGGAACCTAAAATGGCCAGATACAAACTGTCCCTCTATGCTTATTTTGCTGTTTGAAATATTTTCATGATACCTTTGTTCATTTTTTTCTCAGATAATCTGAATACTTTAGGTATTTAAAAAGATCAAATATGCAATGAGAAAATGATATGATTGTTCTTTCTCTTTTATAATTGAGCTAATACTAGATTTAATAGCAATGTCATTTCTAATTTTAAAGGGACCTACTAATTAAGTTTAAAAAGTAGTTTTCTCATTGTGGGGGTACACTGTTTCTTCTCTGCTCTACAGTTCTCTATCAACTGTTTTTTATGCCTGAACTACCCCAAAAACTCATACTTCTCCAAATGTCAAGAAGAGCAATTAACCTTGAAATGCCCTTTCCTCATTTTAAGTATTCAACTACAGATTTTTCTTTGATACATGCACACACGCAATTTATATTCGTTTTGTTCCTTAAATTATCTTAAAATATCATAAAAATGTGTTAAAGAAAAAGAAAATGGGTCAAAGCACTTGTGCCAAATTATTAATATTTTAGGTGCCTCTATTGTTAAGCCAGATGTTATCAAACTGCTCAGCTGGGTTTATTTAGATTGTCAGTGTAGAAGTGGTAGAACAGTAGAGATTCTGGGTAAGTATTTGTACTTGGCTGTACATTTGACGTGTTTTTTTAATGCTGAAAATCAAAGCCATTCTGATTACCAACAGATTATCAATCAGATTAAACAAGGGCTCTATTTACAGCCTGTGATTGTCATAATTCTTGAGGCTCTTGTAGCAGAAAGAATAGTATAATAATGATAATGTACCAGTGCTGTCTACTACTTTTTCTCTAAATTGTATGAGTCTTAACAATTTGGCTAGGACTCATATTGGATCACAGATTTAGACAATGAATGATGGCTGGCACAGAAGAACAACAAGCTATTAAACTATGATTTATGAATACGCTTGAATTTGTACACCCAGCATACACACCCAGTTTGCAAATATCTGGGGGGAAAAGTAGAAAATCAGTGTGGTAGATAATATAGATTTTTTTTAAAAAAAGCAATGGGTAACTAAATATTGGAGTTCAGTGTAGTGATTGCTTTCTTTCATTTTTGATAGTGTGCAATTTTAGGAAACCATGTTTATATGTGTGTATAGGAATTGCATATTTATGTTTTTAAAACAGAATGTTGAAAATGGATTGAAAAAGACAATTTATTCATGTGTAAGAATTAGTGCCGTATGCAAGCATTTATCTGTGCATTTTGTTTTATTTTTGTTACCTGACATGCCAAAATGACATGCCCTGACACGCCCTGAGTCTCCGGAGAGGGGCGGCATATAAATTTAATAAATAAAATTAATTAATTAATTATTCATTCATCATTAAATGTTCTTGATTGACACATAACTCCCTTTCCCCATACTCTCTTCTCTTTTCCATGTTGCCAGTTAGATAAACACCTATGCAGTTCCCAAAATCCAAGTTAAAAACGAATCATATAGAAACATAAGTAAACATGACCATAACCTGTTACCAGAGCCACAGAATAAAATCTCAAAGAACCCATTGCAGACTAAAGATATCAAAAATATTAGGAACAATTAAAAAACAGAAAGACTAAGGAGAGGACTGTGGGGGCTTTACAAATAGTTTTAGGATGGGAGGAGGAAGATATGGATGGAGAACAGATGCTATGACAACACATGGATGGAGAACAGGTGCTATGACTTGACAACAAGTCAAATTAAGGATCGAGAATGTCAGAATACAGGATAAAAGAAAATAATATAAAATTGACTTGTTTGATCAGGGATAAGACAAAATGACAAAATACAGTACTGGAAAAACTGTAAGGACTTTTTACAGAAAGTAGAAAAAACCGTTAACAATTTTTGGATTTGGTGATTGAAAATGGTTGTGATATAGAAAGAAGTGAAGCATAATTTTAAAAGGGCAAGAAAAAGGTTGTTTATATCTGCTGTGAAAAAGGGCTAGAAGTCACTTCTTTAAATATTGGGTTTTTTAAAATTTCTTTGTTTCTTTTCCCCTGCTTCTCTTCTGCAGTTTTTGCACTTTCTATCTTTTATTTATATTTCTCTTTTATTTATTTTTCTTTCATTTTCATTCATCTTTTATTATTGTTAAAATTCTTAATAAAATTCAGTAATAAAAATTACTGAAACAAAAATGGATAAACTTAACTGGCAGCAAGTATATAGAGTATGTGTCAATTAAGGAACCATCATATAACCAGCTAACAAGCTCCACTCTATTGTGGGTTCCAGAAGCCTGTTGATACAATGCAGTTAATGTACAGTATAACATAAAAATAATGAGCTTGTTCTCCCCTTTGTATCCTAAACTGTGAAATTAAACATTCTTAGACTTAGGTGGCTGATTGGGATAATTTAACTAGATATTCATGGTCTCCATGAAAAAAAAAATCCAGGAATCCTAACCAAAGTGAGCTTTGCTGCAAGAAAAGAATAATGGGATATAGAAGCTGAATGAAAGGGATAATATTTTATGGAGAGAAATGGGCTCGGCATTGAACTGAGAATGGGCAACTAAGCCTAGAAAATGCTAACTTGCATTTGTGAATAGCAAGAAAAGAAATTTGGATGGCTATTCTAATATAAATCAATAAAAGTTTGAAACAGAGAATGGATTTGTGGAGATGCTTCTGTTATTATCTATATCTGTATTTCTGTGTGAGGGTACAGTGAGATGGTCAGGCCAGTAGCCCAGCGGTAAAATCCAGCCGGATCTATCCGGCTTGCGCGAACCAGTAGGGCCAGTGGCCCTACTGCATTTCACCACTGCAGCAGACCTTGAACAGGAAGTTCGCACAATGTACACTTTTCTGCTTTCATGCCTAATGCCTACACTGCTACAGGAAGGAGGCGAATTATTGGTCTTTACTGATTGAATGTGTGATAATTTGAAGAAGGCAGTTAGTGGATTCCTCCTATCAAATGTGACTTCCTGCTGGGAAAACATCTACCAATATAAACTGGAGCTGATGAGGACTGAGTCTTCCCAGATGGCGAAGCTTGTAATCTAGTAGAGGCTGCCTGGTAAAGGAAGACAGGACCTATGGAGAAAAGGGCTGTAAGGGGCAGCAGGAAAACCCTCCAGGTATCAATCAGCCCCAAATCCAGCTCTGCTGGAGTTAGTAGTATGATAAATGGCAAAGATCTGCTTCACCACACAAACCTTCCAGTGTTGATAGCTGCTTTGGGATCTATTTTTGAATGAACCCTAGGTCTATATTCAGACTCAAACATGAGTTTAATAGGATTTTCTTTTTTTTATAAGAGCACTGAACCTATGACTAATGAAGCAGAGGTTGATCAGGACAGTGGGTGAGCACCTTCCCATGTCACTTTACAACTGCCACCTTACCTATCGCATCTACAGTTATCCAGAGTTTCTCATTCTCTCTCCAAAGGAAAACCTATGTGTCCCATACATCAAGCTCTCTACTTCCTAATCTTACTAGCCGTTGCTCCTCTTCCTTCTTGCTTACTTGAGGCTTGTGAAAATTCTGCCCTGAATTTGCAGTTTCTAGTTTTCCCTGCTTGCAGAAGTGGCCAATTTGGATGGGGAGGTGAGGTGTGAAATTGCCTTTTTAAATTAGCTATCGTTTATTTCAAAATGTCAGGTGGGTAGAACAGGATGCGCACAAAGGAGACAGCTGAGACAAGAATGCAAGAGGAAATCAATGAGGTGGAGAACCCATGTTGCCTGGGTGGATTGTCCCAAGAAAAACAGTGATCTTAAGGCGAACTCTTTTGTTAAATTTGGGAGGATGCATGCTGGACTGAAAAGGCAAGAGGAAAGCTTTCTTCATCCAACCTCATTCATATCAATATATCTTCTCTTCTCTTGCACACATTTAGGTACCATGCAAAGTCATAAATTAGTTGACCACATGACTAAACTCACTAAATGGCATAATAATTTAGATGGGTGAACTGTTTCTTGGCTTTGCCTGTACAATCTCACCTTCAGCACTTGTGAAGATAACTAGTAAGTTTCCAAGTTCTCCTGAAATGAAAAGCACCTGTTGGAGATGATCAGGCTGAGCCCGAGGGTGGGGTCAAACATGTCATCAGTCTTGAGTATGTTCGTGCTCACAAGAGATCTACTGCAGGGGTGGGTTCTACCTACCTTTACTACCGATTCGCAATGGGGCCGCGTGCGTGCTCTTCTGCGCATGCACAGAAGCGTTCTGATGATGTTGGGGTCGGTGGGAGGAGCCTCCCGCCAGTTTTACTACCGGTTATATAGAACCGGTCCGAACCGGGGGGCAACCCACTACTCATCTACTGTATATCCAGCCTTCCTTAAATTCCTTCTATCCTTATCTACCACCAATTTTCTTTGGCTCTAAGTAGTTCAGATTAATGTCACATGCCAGGGAAATCAGGAGATCCAGGCAGTTAAATGGGTATAAAGATTTATTGCAAGCTTAAGCTTTGTATAAGAATCTGAACTACTAATGGCCAAAGGAAATTGGCAGTAGATAAGGATAGAAGGAATTCAAGAGGGGGTGGACTTAGATCTCTTGTGGGCACAAAGGGTTTCATGACTGATGATGTATTTGACCCATCCCTCGGGCTCAGCCTAATCATCTCCTACAGCACCATTGTGATATTGGAGACTGTATAAAGGGAGTGGCCCATGCCAGCCTAAAGTGGCTAATAGGAACTGGCACATCTCCATCCCTGACTATATCATCAGCCACTTCATTGGTGAAGTATGGAAAAATTGTATTGAAAGAAGAAAGACATGACTTTAAACTGGAACAGCTAAGAAAGGCATGTGGAAGGAAGGGGGTGCAAATGGTGAAATGAGTATTGCAGCAACCCTATGCAAGTGATGACCCATTTGTACATACATCATGTTATTATATGCACTTATGAAAACGGGGAAGCTTGCATTGTAACAGCACAATACATGTTTCATCATTCTGATAACATTATTAGATTTCTGCGGATGTTTCTAGTCATAAGCCCATGGCGACAAAAAGAAATTTCAAGAATATCTTCATGTGCTCTTAGAGGCATAGGAGGATGAGCCAAGAGAGAGAATATTGGTGGTCTGAATGAAAATAATTAGGTTTCCACAAAGCTTGCTTTATCTTGGTAGACAGCATTTATTGGTCATTACATGGGGGAGGGGGCGTTCTTTGTGAGTGTAAATTGTTAATTGTGTTATCTTTTGAAATTATTTTCAGCCTGTCCTGTAATTTTATTTTCCAGAGTGGGCTGCTCTGAATTTGTCCAATGGTGTCTGTCAGCTAGCATCAATAAAATCTGCCCTCTGCTTTTGCCTAACCATCTTTGTCTTTTTTAGAAAGAGGCTGCTCCTTAAAAACAACTTGGAATTTCTTTTCAGCTGTAAGAATGGGTCAACTCTCACAGTTTTTCCAAGGGGAAAAGGACCATAGGGTTCCATAAAGCAGTATACAAATGCCTGATGAATCAGAAGGTGAATCAATTAGCAAAGTGCAAATGTTTGAGTGTTTGCATTACAAGATCAGTATGAGGCTTTTTAATCCTTAATTCTGTTAGATTCTCCTCACTAATTCCTCAAATTCTCATCAAACTCTTTTCAACTCTCTTAACTTCCCAACATCTCCCAAAGCTACCTTGACAGCTACACTTGCTTTTTTATTCACCTGTTTAAAGGCCAGGTAGACTATACTAGAGAGTGCTTCAATAGCTGTTAGGTAAATATTTGCTTTAGCCAAGAACAGAAAAGGGAGTGAGAAAGAAGCTAAAGATTGCCCCATCTTGATTCTCTTTGGTATAAAATTTCAAGATCCTTTTATTATAACTGGCAACAACAGAGTGTCAGTAGTTTTAATAGTACCAGTTTCTTGAGTTGACCTACCTCAAAAAACTGAACAAGCTGGCGTTTCCCATTTTCAATAGAAAAAAAACCTCATAACAAGTAGAAGGAGCTTTGACATGGTAGTCCTTCTATTGATGAACCAAAGAAAGAAACCACCAGACTTGTTTTTCAATGGACATAAAATAATACTTGTGTCAGCGTTCCAGAAAACCCCCCAACTCCAAATAAAAACTCTGAAGCAATCATTTTTCAAAGTTCTATTTACTAGAATAGGTAAACTAGAGCATCTGGGAAAACCCGAATCTGAGAGGTCCAGGTTTTCCCTCAGTAAATCAAAACCCCAAAAACCATCCCCGCACTCCTCAGTCGATCACATGCTGCAATCACCATCCGTCCCATCTTGAAACAGCACTCCGACCACTCCTTCTCCAGATGCAGGATCGGCCTGACCTTGACCGACAGGAAGAATGCCACAAGAGCCGAGGTGGCACAGTGGTTAGAATGCAGTACTGCAGCTACTTCAGCTGACTGCTAGTTCAGCAGATCATTGGATCAAATCTCACCGGCTCAAGGTTGACTCAGCCTTCCATCCTTCCGAGGTGGGTAAAATGAGGACCCAGATTGTTAGGGGGCAATATGCTATTTAGTATACTGTCTTTGGTGTAAGCCGCCCAGAGTCCTCAGAGTGTGGGCGGCATAGAAATATGACTAATAAAAATAAAATAAATAAATAAATAATGTCGAAAGACAATCCCTCTACTAAATCCCCCGTCCTACTTTCCCACACATGAGAAGGTGGCAGCATGGAAGCTTTCGGCCTAATATGGCTTCCAAAGCTGACAACTTGTACAATTAGCTAGCTTTGGAGCTCAATATTCCTCTGCTTCTTTAAACATTAATCAATTTTCTCTTTTTGGCCATACAGAGAATCTGTATATTCAGTATCGCAGCCTTCTGAGATACTGAACATACTTTGTTTACTCCTGTAAACAAACTTTCTACTGCATCCAAAGTCTTGGCTAGTCTATTTCCATGATCCTCAGAATAGATGCCACACCCCAGGTCAGAGTCAATCAGCTTCCCATTCTCATTGCACTGCCTTGCATTCTCTCCTTCACACATCTGCTCCTCCCAGAAGTAATTCACTTTCTTGAGACATGCCTCTCCTTTCAACTTTTTCATGCACTTGGTACCACACTCTTTTATCCTTTCCCTTAAAGGAAATCCTTCAGTCCCTTTGCAAGGCTCCTTTGTACTCAGAGCTCTGTTCCCTACACCCTTCTTCTCTACACAATCCATAGTCTTGAATATTTCACAGGGAGCCACACTAAATGTAAGAAGCGTTTGGAGTGAAGCAAAGACAGAGCAAAGACATTTTACCTGAAATAGGCTGAAATTGTTGCTTTCTTCAAACCCAGTGCTTGATCAATATGTACTCTGCAACTTTCAGGAATCTCTTCTACTATATATCTATGGAGATTCTCAGTCATCCAAGTCATGGTTGTCCCAAAGGTGCTTTTTCAAAAGGCAACTGGACTTCCTTTGTTCTTGCTTGAAGACATTTCGCTTTTCATCCAAGAGAAGCTAAACATCTTCAAGGAAAAACAAAGAAAGTTCAGTTGTGAAAAAGAATGTTTAGGACTCTTTTACTATATTTGTAAATACAAGTTATATTACAAAAGAACCAGAAGCATCCCATGCTCTCTCACATTCAAATAAAGAAATCTAAATACTGCAGTTCTACCAAAATATTTAGCAGCATCTTGGAAAGGATAAAAAGGACTTATAACAATACCTCCAGAACAATTTCACTTGGACAATGCTTCCAGTTGACTCTTATTGCTCTAGGTGGAGGAGATGAGCTACTACAGGTAGTCCTTGACTACAATGGAGCCCAGAATTTTGGTTGTGAGTCATTGTGGTCATAAGTCAAGACATCATGTAACAGAATTTGATTTTACAACTGTTTTTTTTACAAGGGTTGTGAAACAAATCACCATGATTCTAAAGCAAATCATATGGTTGTTAAGCGAATCCCGTGGTTATTACGTGAATTTATTCTTCTAAATAGGCATGTTTGCCAGAAACCATCCAAAAATGCCAAAAGCAATAAAAAGCAGTTGCAAATTATGGTCACATCATTGCCGTGTGCTGCATGTAGTCATAATTGCAAGCTGGTTGCCAAGCACCTGAAATTCAATCATGTGACCATGGGATGTGGCAGTCATAACTTCGAGGACTGGCTGTAAGTAGGTTTCTAAAAGTCCATCATAACTTTGAACAGTCATTAATCAACCGACTGTAATTTGAGGACTAGCTATACCACAGTAAGTTCATGAAAAGAAGCTATGATTTGCAACAAATATCTGAGGCTGTTAAAAATACCACATAGAGTTGGGACAAGATAATCCAGTTTACTCCACAGAGCTGTTGAGTAATGTCTATCTATTTATTTTTTTTACTCCATTCTTACCAGAATCATTCCCTGAGGACATCCACAACCAGAATGTGGTCATATCCATCTCCCGGTGACAGAATTTAAATTAACTTCCCTAACTATAACAATATATTGATTTAAAAATGTGCAGATTACAAGGAAACAAAGCACATGCTCATAATGAAAAATAAACAGTTAAATTTAGTACCGAATTTAAAAAAAACAAAAAAAACAAGGGTTAGTGATATCAAAGAAAGTGTTGCTGACTACTTTCACATATAAGGTACAAGTCTGCATAAAATGTTAAACAGAGAAATTTGTAAATGTCTAGTTTTAAGTATTTGTAATTCTAGCAGCCACGATTTTTTAATACTAAATGAATACTGTAATCCTGTTCAGGATTTCTTTTATGATACATGAAGCAAAAGATGCTGTTACTGAACTGTAATTTGGGTGAGGGTTTTAGTCTTCATATTAGCATCAATATTCTCTTTTCAGAGCAGTGTGAAACTTTATGTCTCTTTTAACTTCCTGTATTATAGTAATTCATAAAATGCATGTCATGTCATTTCAGGGAAGGCAGCGTGATTTTATATTAAAAATGAGATTAGGAAAAAGGATGCTAATTTAAAAAGTATCTGGGTAGAGAATTGTACAAGAGACACATCTTCAAAGGATATTTGTCAGAACAACAAAATAATTTAAGAAATAAGGATATTTGGTATAGTTTAATACATAATGAACTCAGATTCTGAAGTAAATTATCCAACAAATTATATTGGAAAGGGTTCAGTGAACATTTTTAAATGTGGTTTCAAAGTTAGACTTGATTGGCAATAACGTAGGGCTGTCAAAAAAGAAAGAAAATGGGAGGGGGGAATTAAAAGACTTATTTTTAAAACAAATGGTGTTTCATTTCAGGGTAAGCAACTTTATACAGAACACAGAAAAAGAATTAAAAATGCTAAATCAAAGGAATTAAAGATCTGGGATTAAAAAATATAAAAGGAAACAGCTAACTGGTTTTATTGTTACCTAATTAACAATCTATTTATCCCTGCAAATCATTGTTGCGTCTACCCTATTACCATTTTATACATCTCATAAAATTCAATACAACCATAACTTCAACCCATTTACTTTCTTCATATATTTGCTATACAGTTCATCCTCATTCACCACATTCATTCAGCACCTATTCATTTGTGATCTTTCGTTTTGTTGCTTTAACCACACACTCTTTTTAAGTAATCTCATTTCCAAGGCATTCATTTTATTTTGTTTGATATATCCAAATCTCAACTCCAGAAACAAAATATTAATTGCCGCCTCTTGTTCCCTTGTTCCCTTTTAAGGGTCTTCTCCACTATGCTCACTTAATTTATTACTGGAATCCCCTAAAAACCTTTATTCACTCTTTCTATCTTTTCTTTTGTACAGGCGAATAATCATGGCCTGTTCCCAATCATCAGGCAATAATTGCACAAATACTAAACAAGTAGTACAGACATTCCACCTGCAAACCACATCCATATTTTAACATATTTTTATAGCCCTGCTATTTTTTAAAACTATCATAGCATTTGCAACTTTCTTTCCATAGCACGTTTTCTGAACAGTAACATGATAGCATTGGACAATAAAATAGATAGCAATGATATTATCATTTCTAAACAAATATCTAAGATATCATTTCCAATATTCCTTCATGTCTATTTCATTAAAAAAAATTTTTTTTTAAATTTTGTTCAGACTGCTGAAAGTTAGCCCTCATAACCCATTTCTAAAAAACAATATTTTTATTTTCATCAACTTCATTCATTTTTATGCTTCTTTTAACATTAATTTAACTTCTTTAATCTTAATGCTTGTGGCCCTCTTTGATTACATTCTTTGTGACCATCTTTTTTCTATATACAGGTTTAACCAATATTTTTATGTTCTCATTTTTGCAACAATAAATTTTGTATATTATTATCCATAGCCTTTTTTATTTCATCATTGGACCAAGTATACTAGTCATATTTTCCATTTGTGTAATTACCTACTTCTATAGCAATCCATTGTACTACTTTTCCAGCAGTTTTCACATGTTCTTATATCTGTTTCTGTTGGGAGATGGAACTATCCTATAATACATTTTTGTGCCTTCACTTCCTACAGTCGTTCCATTTTCATCCTTATCTATTTTTCCCAAGATCCTGAAACTTAAAACAAAATTTGTTCCATGTCATACACTCTTCTCTCTTAGCCCTAATCCATATATGCTTCAATGGGCTTTTTTCAATATTTCATCATAAACAGCCATATCAATCATGCTTATTTCAATTCTTATGTATACATCTATAGTCATACTTAAGCAGATACTTTTTTAAAGTGAATTCCTTTATTTAATCCATGCTCTTTACCATTTACTCTTACTGTAGATATTGACTTCCATCTCCTATCATAGCTTTGGTCAATCAAGGTGTTTGCATGACACAAACCTTTTCAGTGATAGAGAAGCGTATAGGTCCGTGATGGCGAACCTATGGCACGCATGCCACAGGTGGCATGTGGAGCCATATCTGTGGGCACGCAAGAATTGCCCTAGCTCAGCTCCAGCCCGCATTATGTGCTGGCCAGCTGACTTTTGGACCTTTCTGGAAGTTGAGAAACGGGCCATTTCTGGCCTCCAGAGGGTCTCCGGGGGAGTGGGGAAGGCCATTTTTGCCCTCCCCAGGCTCCTAGAAAGCCTCTGGAGCCTGGGGAGGGCAAAAAATGGGCCTACCGGGCCCACCGGACCATCAAGTGCCAAAAGCGGGGTCGCACAGAGGGGTCGCATGTGCATGCACGGGGTGGGGCGCATTGAATTATGGGTGTGGGCACATGCACGCTCGACCCCCCCATGCTCCCCCCTGCTTTTGGCACTTGATGGCAAAAAGGTTAGCCATCATTGGTATAGGTTAACAGCCTAAGTGGTAGCCATACTATGAGCAGATGCTCTGCTGAGGGCAAAGACAGAATTGGTCTGGTCAGATTTGGTAAGAAAATTCGTTTAAACTTTCATATAAGAAAACTAAAGTAGCACTTTGTCTTCAAAGAATATTAGTTTTGTTCTTTTCAGATGGAATTATACATTTTTTTAAAAAATGGAATCTGGAACAAGAGAAGGGTCATGCACCAAACTTCTTGTGTTTTGAGATAATTGTTACATTCTCCTATATATTAATAGGCTACATGTCAACAGTCTTGATTTATTTGGTGACTTATTTTCTTAGAACTAATAATCATATTGATATGTGCATATAATAATACTGTATGACAAGCTGCAGCCTATTGTCATGCATTTAATATGATTGTCTTATTTACATATATTGAAATGCTATTTGGGATATGTAATAATATATTTTGTTTTGGAGAAGGAATTTTCTAGCTGGTATAAATACATTCAATTCCTTAATTAATTGCTAAATTATCCTGCTTATCAAATTGGAAAAAAATGTATTCAGCCAATCAAATTTTTAACCTTTGTGTCCTATTTTCTTGTAGTTAGTCAATGAAATCTGATAGCCTTCATGTCAGGTTATCTTATCAGTTCTGTAAATCTTTCCATAATGCAATGTGGTATTGGTAAAGCAAGCAAGGGGAAAAAAGTTTAAGAAAGCAGATCAATGAAACACAATGTGCAAATGATGTCGCTAGATATAGAAATATATTCTATGGTAACGCAAGAGATGGGGAAGAGAAGTGCACATTTGCTGGTCAAACATGTAAAAAGGGCTGTCAATCTAGAAGATATATCCCCAGTTTCTGTTATGAAATGTAGTGAGGTAGTAGGACCCCTCAGGAGGAAGGGGCTACATTCCAGAGGAATAAGAGGTAATTCAGCCCAGTTATTATGTGTGAGAGAAAGATGGCGAAGACAACTCCTCCCTAATACCATAGTTCAGAGAGTATATTGTGGATGCAGATAGTTCTGTCTTGTAAGTTTTTTTCTATAGGTGTGAAACAATAAAGATCTCAGTTTGAAAGAATTGCCATGTATCATTCATTCTTGGCTTGGAGCTTGACAGCTGCATTCTACACAGCCAATGTGAAAGGCAGAATCAACTCCAGTTACTGTCTTTTAACTGGTAGAGCATTTTCTGCTTTTTAGTACTTTGATCCCATGCTATCCTTTTACTCTTAGTTATTGAGTGTGACATGATTTGGTCAGAAAGAAAATTGATCTGAGAGTTTGACGTATCTTTTATCTAAATGAAGTAATAATTCATTCCTTTTCTATTCTCTTTACTTTTTACTTTCTGCACTTTTATCTTACTTTTTTCCTGGCTTTCCCTTTTTAAAAAATTGTTTATCTTCTTGCTTCTTTATCTTCTATTGTTTTTTGTAATTCAATAAAGTTATATACAAAAGAAATAAAATTGAACTGCATTGTCAGATTATAAATGTTTCAATTTAATTTACCCTTCTACAGACAGAAATTTTCTGCAAATTGCACAAGAAAAATAATATATAGATGAAAGGCAGCTTTGTGCTCAGGGTGATTCTTTGGCCTGAAGTGTCAAGAAAATGACAGGCATACAGTATCCTGTCACTATTTTTGTTGTGACTGCAGTGTCATAGTCCAGGTAACATGTCGCAGAGTTTAAGATGAATGACTGAGAAGGGTTTGAAACTCATGTTCTTAAAGAGAGGAACTGTCATTTGGCTCAGGTTGTGTACAATAGCGTGCATACACAAGGTATTATTTGAAATGCAAATATCCAATTCATAGTATTTTATTAGAATTGTCTTCTTACAGTTAAAGTGAATATGCTGTTAAGTGGCACTGAAATTCTGCTTTAAAAAAACCAATAACTCTCAAGGAATCCAAATTTAGTGCATATTTAGAAGACAGCATGGGGTTTGGTAACTTGTTCACTCTCTGCCATTGCCTTAGCCCTCAGTTTTTGGCTTTCTTTTCATTGCTAGTATTTGTTTTGTTAGGGATATTTCCACAGGTATCAATAGAAATTTCCCTCCTTGGGCAGGGAACAGCTTAGTCTAGTGTGGAGGGCAATTTAGACTTCCAAAGACAAAGGTAATTTCCACATCTTCCAACTTAATAGAGTAACAGAGTTGGAAGAAACCTTGGAGGTCTTCCAATCCAACCCCCTGTTCAAGCAGGAAACCTAACCATTATCTCTTCTTAAAAACCTTCACTATTAGAGCACCTACAACTTTTGGAGGCAAGTCATTCCACTGATTAATTGTTGTGTCAGGAAACTTCTCCTTAGGTTCTCCTAGATTGGTTCCTTGATTAGTTTTCATTCATTGCTTCTTGTCCTACTTTCAGGTGCTTTGGAGAGTAGGTTGACTCCCTCTTCTTTGTGACAATTCCTTAGATCAGGGCTGTTAAACTTGTGGCCCAAGAGCCAGACGTGTCACACGCTGGCCATGCCCACGCCCAGTTTAGCGAAGGGGGAAAAAGTTGTGATATGTCACATGATGCCACCGTGACGATGTGAGTTTGACACCCCTGCCTTAAATATTGGAACAGTGCTATCATGTCACCCCTAGTCCTTCTTTTCATTAAACTAGACAAACTTAATTCCTGCAACCTTTTTCATATGTTTTAGCCTCCAGTCCCCTAATCATCTTTGTTGCTCTTCTCTGCACTCTTTCTAGAGTTCCAACAACTTTTTAATATCATGGTGATATTCCAAATGTGGTCTTACAATATCTTCTTGTGTCATCCAACCATAATTGTGCCAGCACAACAATAATGAGGACCAATTTTATATTACTTCAGTGATTACTGGTCGAAGTAATTAAGATGCTATAAGTCACTTGTATGGAAGTTTTCTTTTTTAAAAACCTCTTTTCCTTCCATGAAGAATTCAAATCTGGATCTCCCAAAAGCATTCAATAAATGATACGAAAGCTTGTAAAAGCCAATTGTATGATTAATCCTATGTTCAATTTGCCCTCCCTATAAGCAATATATTGTCCTATTTTCATTCTAGAATACTAACTACATTAGATTTAGAATATGGATGATACCCGTATTTTTGTGTAATTCAGTTAAATTCCTTCCAACTGCAATTGATAAATCAAAGTTTTTTTCCCTCATTCAGGATTTAGTTTCTGAAAGTATTTAAATTTACAGATCTTAACATTTTCTACAGAAAAGATCCTCTACAGTGAAAAGAAATGAACAACTACTGGATAATCATTTTGTACTGTATCCTCTTTAGTGCTACTAGAAAAGATAAACTAACAGGTGGCACATTGTAATTCACTGCTTGTCTTAACAGATTATACTGCTATTGGCTGTTGGCTCGGTTGCATGCTGCTGATCAATTTCTAGCTATGTACCAGTGATACTACACAGTAGCAACACACATGCTATACAGTAAGGATGTCCACAGGTACTAGCATTCTTCCCACCACCTCAGGAGGTCTATTGTTTCATATGAAAAAGGGAATGGGGAAATGTGGGAAGAGATGCTCATATTCTGATGAGCAAGCATTCCCTACAACTCAATAGACCTGATAGCCCTTGGCCTAAGAGAGTATACTGGCTGAGATTGTTGCTATCCTCAACCATTTAATTGTTTTACTATAGCAACCTGATTAATTATATGAATCTTGCTGTGAGCTGTCCAGAGTTACTATATGTAAGATGGGCAGCCACACACACATAATTTAAATAAAATAAATAAATGAATTTTTCTATTGCTGGGGAAATGGGATTATTCCACAAAAAGATAAAACTATAGGGGATTGCATTAAACAATATTTAGAATAGGATCTTTTTTTTTAAATTTCCAAGCTAGTTTTATTACTGTGAGACTTATTTCTGTACAGATTGTAGACCTTTTTAGGCATGTATTCCCATGAACACAGTTTGCCTGCACAGTTATAGTGTCTTGCACAAATGCGCTATTTTAAATAGCTGGACAGCTAGGCAATCTGGAGCCAGGTTTATGAGCTCATCTTGGTATACAGTGTGATCTCAGTGGGTCTTTCGGAACTGTCATCTTAATGCATCACGTCAGCCACTTCATAGAATTAGGCTTAAGTAGGATTCATTCATCATGCTGAACTGGAATATACCAGTCCAGGCTCAGTAAATGGGCAGCTTCACCGTAGGAACAGTGGTCTTGAATGATGGTCTTTTGATGCTGGTTGCTGAAAGTCCCCAACAGGAAAGTGTCTTAAGAATAGAGCCACTGGCAATGTAAAGATGTAAGGACAATTCTATTACTGCACAAGCTTTGTTCCATGAAATGTTATTCTGTATTACTAATTGGTCTCCCAGGCTCACCGATTTCTCTTCATTAGCCTAAGACAGGTACACCTCTGTCACACTGCAGTAGGTAGGTTGTGCCACTGAGGTGGGGAAGCTGATGTAATCCAGCTGTTTTGAAGTCTAACTCCCACAGACCCTTGCTAAGGATAATGATTAGTACTGATTGAAGCCTGTTGAAGGACATTACTTTGGCACAAATCAACCCTAATCCACTGCCCTGACCAACAGTGTGGGCATTTTTAAAACCCCTGCTTCACTGCCATAGCACTTTTAACTCTGCATGTTTGGCAGTTAAGGAATGTGATAGATTAACAGAGTTGGAAGGGACCTTATAGGTCATCTAGTCCAACCCCCTGCTCAAGCAGGAGACTCTATACTATTTCTGACAAGTGGCCTTCCAGTCTCTTCTTGAGAGCCTCCAGTGATGAAGCACTCACAACTTCTGAAGACAAGCTGTTCCATTGGTTGATTGTTCTCAATTTCTCCCTATTTCTAGGTTAAATCTCTCCTTGATCAGTTTCCATCCATTGTTTTGTCTGGCCTTTGAGGTGATTTGGAAAATACGTTGTGCCCCCCCCTCCCTTCTCTGTGGCAGCCTCTCAAATATTGAACTAGCCATGCCCAGTTCTTGTAACCGGTCTTCATATGTTTTAGCCTCCATACTTAATTGTCCCGCTTCATCAAGTCCGGCCCCGCCGTTGTACGGAAAGACCGATATACTGCGTCCACTTGAATTATCCGTTCCCTCCCTCCCTTCCCTCAGCCTCGTTTCCTCGTCCTCCTCCTTCGCTTTCCCGCTGTTTTCTCCAAGCAGCCAAGAGAGAACGGGCTTGCCCGGCCGTCGCAGTCTCCCACGCCTGCGATGCCA
Source organism: Pantherophis guttatus (assembly GCF_059756535.1). Lineage (NCBI taxonomy): Eukaryota > Metazoa > Chordata > Lepidosauria > Squamata > Colubridae > Pantherophis > Pantherophis guttatus. Next base: position 35,201,169 of record NC_142064.1, on the reverse strand, counting down.
GATCTCGCCTCCCGCCCGGCCGAGAGCCTCTGCTTTCCTTGGCAAAGCGCTTCATCACTGCAGCGCAGGGGACGCGCGCGACGCCGGGGGATCCGCGCAGCTACTATCCCGCCCCTCCTCAGCCTCGGTCACGCCGCGAGGCTCCTCCTCAAGGAGGAGAAGACGGAGGAAGAGGGGGGAAAAGTCCAATCTGCAGCTACCCCGAGCAAGCCGCAGCGCTATTACGCAGGGCACCGAGTGGTTGGAGAAGAGGCAGAAACAGCAGCCGGGGCTGCGCTTCCAAGCGGGTAAGCGGGGTTCCCACACGCAACGCCGCCTCTGCCGCGTGGAACTTTGGAGAGAGTTTTCTCCTCTCCTCCACCCATCAGGTTTGGAAACGGGGCTCTCTCCGCACTTTTCCCGAAGGTCCTTTAAGGCGGGAGAGGGGCTGCTTGAACGGTGGCAGTCACGCTCGCGCGATTTTCTTCGGCGCAGAAGTTTGGGCGAGTTCCGCGGGACTTTTGGGGAGAGTGAAGGGGCGAGCGGTTTGCGGTGGTGCTGCAGTCTTGTCCGAGGCGCCTCTGTTTCCTTTGCGGGCGCAACCCTTTTGGGAGGGGGGAATTTCTGTTTCTAGGGGGAAATCGCAGCTGGTTGGCGGGGTCGTCGAAGTCTTGCCTTCTCTTTTGCATATCAAAGCCCCCCCTCAACTTGGGGAAAGGGGCAAAGAGAACTTTTTAGGGAGGGTAAGCGGATGGCAATGGGGGGCAGAAAGGCGAGGTGAAAAGCTGCGGACGAGAGCGGCGGCGGCGGCGAAGGAAGCGCAAAACGTGCCGGGGGGCTGCCGACAACCCGGCCGGATTTGCCGCGTGCTGGACGGGGAAAGCCTCGAGGCTTTGCAAAGGGCTTGAACGCGCGCGCGCGCGCATACTCTCTCTCTCTCACCCACGCGACCTTACTGCCGGCTTCTCTCTTTCGGTAGGATGAATCTGCAAGATTCGTCCTCTCTTTCTCTCTCTCGCTCTCGCAAGCTTGCAAAGTTGTTGGCTTGCGCGCTTCGTCCTGCAATCGGACTGGGGACGTGGTGCATTTCTTCCTTTAAGTCGCCGAATACTTTTGACGCACAACTGAGAGGCGACTTAGTCGTGCGCGGCGCCTTTCCCCAAGCCTCCCCTCCTTTCCCGTTACTTGGCGTGTGGAGCTGCAGCGGCAATAAAGGGGGGGGAGAGATCTCGAGAAGGTGGCGTGGATTTGTGGGGGGGGGAGGAAGAAGAAGAAGGGGGTTATCTGAGGCAGAGGCCGGGGGGGGGGCTCAGGGGAGCAGACGGGTGGCGCTTTGAAACTCACAGGCACGTGCGATGCCGCGTAGCCGCTACAGGGAATCCTTCTCCTTCCCCCGTGCGCCCGGGGAGCGTGAAATTAATCCCTGCAAACTGACGAGGAGTGGGGATGGGTGGGCTCACTCGGGGTTGCCACTTTGACGTGTAAGCGAGAAGCGGGCGGGGAAGGGAGGATCGACGAGCAGGACGGGAGTTCCCACGCAGCTGCATACAGCTGAGGTACTTGGCTTTTAAGTTTCGGTGATCGGTAGGACCCGGTGTAATTCTTCTCCGCATAGAATTTTGTGGTGATGCTACATCGGAATTTCAAGCGCAAGAATCCACGTTGGATCTCCGCACCCCCCTCTTCTAGGGAGATTCCACTTTTTTTGTGCCTCCCCCCCCTCCAAGAAATTAATGGTGTTTCTAGAAAGGACAGAACATTAAGAGGAATCTCCATCAAGCGTGCGATGCCTACCTTTTCTCGCCTGAATAGCACTGCAGTGCAGGGAGCTGACATGATCCAGTGTGTCCTTGTTTAGAGAAAGGCTGTCACAACATCACAACCCATATCTGGGGTGTTGTTCACTGGAAAGGAACCGACACTCTTTTGTTTTTTAAAATAAGCTGATATTTTAGCCTAAATTAAAAAACAATATTACTCGAAAAAGTATGTTTCCTTCTGCAGAATCATTGGGGAAAAATGAATATGTGGTGATGTGTCCTAACATCTGCCTGCATAAAAAGCGGATCAGCATTTGTGTGTTTCATGAACAACAGTATTTAACTTGGAAAGGAATTGCTAAACATTTAAATGATTATGTGTGACCATAAGAATGTTACAATAAAAAGGAAACTGAACAGCAAAAATATTGCAAGTTTACTTCATTGATAAATGTCACGAGTGCAGACAAATTATGTGGAAAAGGGAAGCAAAAAATTAAATGCTACAGTTTAAGTCTCTACGTCTTTATTAATTTAGGCTATACCCGAACTTACTGAGCAGAAAGCTGCATTTAATTTTGTACTATTCCTGAATAAGTATTTATATCATTGCTGCTAATAGAGCTAATGTTGAATATCCGGAAGTATGTACAGTACAAGATATTCCACAGCATCAGCTTTATATTATTTTTTTCCCCAGAAAAATTCCTAGATTTTCATTAAACATTTTGCTCTTTTTATATTTCAAAATCTCTTTTTTTACAAGAAATTTATATGAATGTGTGATTTCTCCTTTAATTTGGACACATGAAAGAATAAAAACAGCCAGAAAGACTTTAGCTGCATTTTGGTGTATATTACATACATAACAAATAGTGTGTTATAACAATGATGGGTATATTGTTAAATGTATCCTATTTCTCCATATAAGTGCGGGGATTATAATAGGATATTTAAAAATAAAGAGCTGAAGCTAATGTCCAAAAGACAGAATAGGAGGTTATTTTTGTAAGCAAAGCCTAGATCGCATGAGAAGGTAGTCAAGCTAGAAGCATAGGGGAACATGATAAATTGACATAATGAAGGACAAAATAATGCTGCTGTATAATTTTAAGGCTGGGTGAAAAATTAAAATTATATTAAACTGTTGTAGTGTTATCTTCTTATCCTATACAAATCTTAATTGAAAACAATCTGACTGATTTTATTAAAACTGACTTCCAAGTAAATCCTGCAAGATTTTTATAACCTTGTTACCTAGGTTGATCCTAAACTTGCAAATCTTAATAGAAAATCCCATTCAATATAATTAAGTTTGCTGTCATTGACTATAAATAGCAGGAGATCCATATAAATCTATTTATCAAAATCAGAATGTTGGTGCTTATTTAATCAAACACATTTATTAGAGTAAATAAATTTGCAAATAGGAAGGAGAGTTTTCAGCTATGCAGGCTTTGTTATGTCACCGATAGCATTTAACATCCTAGAATAGATCAGGAGTTGGTAACTAATTTAATTGAGTTTTACTAAGTAACAGTATGTAGCTTTAAAAGGCTGAGTAAAAATGTTTATGGTACAAAATGAAGTGCACTATATGTATTAAATTATTATGCTCAAGGATATTCCAGCTTGTATTTCCTTTTAAGATAAAAATACATTTTTTAAAAAATCTGTTTTAGGATGCAAGATTAAATATGGGAGCAAACTTTAATAATGTACTTCATAAAATGTATACCTATCAGTAAAAAATCATATTTTTTTGCAATTGCTGCATGTAATTTTTAATTTTACGCATTGCAACCCAGCATTTATAAGCACTAGGCAACCAAATGTGTATTTTGTGAAGGATATCAAATAGGCAACCTTCTTTTATAAAAGTACAGTATGCTCTTTGATGGACCATTAAGTCTTTTACTAAATATTTTTGATCAGTAAATTAGATAAGTAAATTAGTAGAGATTATTAAAAATCTCTCTTTTTAACTCCAGTATGACTATTCGTTTTAACAAAAAGGAATTTTCCAGAATATTTTAACTGTTGTGATATAAAGAAAGATTGCAAATTATTTGTAGGATATTCTACTCAGGAGAAAACTGATATTTGAAAGGTAGGAAAACTATGAGTTTGGAGAACTTAAGGATGAAGTAGCTGTATTTAAATTATATATGTATATATTATACATTATTATACATATTATATATATATGTATTATATAATTATATATATATATGTATATATGTATATATTGTATGTGCTAGATATTTTAAACTGGAAAGAATGTAAATCTAATATATGTTAACTGTGCAAACAGTAAACCTGGTATTCACGTCAGAATCAGGAATTCTGGTGTGAAATTCCACTGCCCCATTCTAAGGTTACACAGAAAAAATAAGACCAAAAGAAAGCAGCGCCATGTTGGTCTGTGAAGTTCTTTTTCATTTCTGAAGTAGAAAGTAGATGAATAAAAGGCCTGTCTCGTGCCCTTGCAACCTATGCAGAAATATTTAGAATACAGTTCTGAGTGAGTATTCAGAGTAAATAAATAAAACAAATTCTTTGAAAGTATCAAAGAATATCAGCTAAAGTAACACCTACCAAATAGTAACTAGAGGGCCTTTTATCCTACATCTCTAAATGTGGATCTTCCAAATAAAATTAATTTGTCTTTACATTTTATGCTGAAATAACAAAGACTTGCACTAGGGGAATAGTTGCCCGTTTTCTAACCTTTGGAAGGTTTATAAAAGGAGGGGGACACTGGTTTTTTGGGGGGGATTGGGATAATATTGTCCTTCAGAGAAAAGTTTTATGTATGTATGTATGTATGTATGTATGTATGTATGTATGTATGTATGTATTGCAGTATAAAGTGGAAAACAATGAGGTATCTGAGGAAGCTGAATCTAATACATTTATTGTTAAAATGTACATTGTTTTGAGAATGTTGTCAATTGAAGAAACTCAGGTTTCAAATAATAATAAAAAATATCCTGGATTTATCTGAATGCTGTGGAAAACATTTGCTCATGCTCTAAATGTTTCTATGTATGCATTTTAATACTGACATTTTTCTTGTTTCATTAATCCATTCAATAGATCTTCTATGGCATTATTGCTAACATTGAATTTGAATTTTAGGAATAAGAAAATACCCCCCCCCTTTTTTTTTTTTTACTAAAACTCCAAACCCAGATTTAAATGATGTATTAACGTTCATAATAGATGGCACAAACTTAATAAAATAGCAATGTCTTCTGATTTTACAGAAAAGAAAAATAATCTTGCAGTTACTAGTTTGATAGAATTTCCTGGGTATAATTGAACAGGCTAAACTAGAAAAGAGTAGTGAGGAGAAATCTATCATTTTGCATGCTGGTTGTGAAAATAATTTCAAGAAGGAAGAGAAATTACTCTTCAGAGAAAACCAGCAGAAATCACTATTGATTAAATAAAAATAAAATGTTTAGGAAATCAAGGCTAATTGTGTAAAATATGATTGCCTGAAGGTATAAAACATCAGTTGATAATTAAAGTTACTACATTACCAAAATAATTAGTCCCCTGCTTCAAGTGCTAATTAACCTTCACCCCATATCCTTGCAGCATTGGGTAATTCATTGATTGGGTTTATATATCACACTAAACCATAGTTTGTTTAACCAGATTTATAAAATAAATTAGATGGCTGAATTTGAGAATGGTTGAAGTAATAAATAATGATTTATAAACCATAGCATCTGAGTTCATTCAACTTACTAAGGCAAAATCAATTAAGTAACAATGACATTAGATTTTTGTGTGAAACAAAATATCAATTCAGAGTAGAGGGAAGTGACACTCTTATTAGAACAAGGAAGAAAAGTTAACACTATAGCTATTGCAAATGCATCTTTGGATTAGTGATTACAGCAGCAAGAAAATAAGTCATTGCAAGCTCATTTTATTTATTTTATTTGGTTTTGGTGTTTGGTCTTTGGCGCTTTTCTCCTTTGTTGTTAAGATGTCCATGAACTATTGGTGGATTGGTTAAGATACAAGCAAAGATCAACCAATCGGCCAACTTGGAAATCAATGTAAAAATTGAGGGGCTTGAAATAGGATTAACAAAAAGGAGAGAACAAAATTTGGAATGGGACAGATAGGCTTGAAAGAACAGCGAGGGAGTATCAAGAAAAGAAAACATAGAGTAGGGAAGGAAACCTGGAGAAAGGATGGATAGAAAGATTGTTGGCAGGGAGAAAGAGCAAAAACAGCAAGGAGCAATTAGGAACAAAGTTGTGCTGGGATTGCAAAGCCTCTTATTATTTTCTTGGGCTGGTTTACAGTTCTAGGTAGTCCACAGGCCTCCTAAGAATGGGCAAATATAGGAAAAATCTGAAACTCCCATCCTCCTTCAGTACAAGAAGTGCTCTTCATAATCTCTTAGCTCGCTGATCAAAATAGTTGATTCATCTGGTAGATGAGGAGAAATATCTAGGAATAATTGTTGAGGATCAGGTCACATGGCAAATGGCAAATGTGTTGGAGGAAGTAGCGAGCAGGTCCATATCTACATTGAGCACTCATGGTTTATCTTCTCATATATAAGGTTGACCATAAATCTGTCTTGCCAGGGTTTGAATTGATTACTTAGAGAGATAGACTGGAAACCAGATGTAATTAGAGTAAAGTAGCACATTTGGTCTTATTAAATTAATACCTGTGATTTAAAATCAGACTGTGTTCTGTCAGGAGATAACTTTGAGTAATGTCTGTTCTAAGCACCCACTATACATTGACATTAGAAAATACTTCACAATAACAGAAGCAGAATCATTTAGCTCCACTGACTTTCCAGAGTTGTAGATTTGAGAATTTCTGGTGGAATTTTGTGGAAATTACACTGTTGGAATTGGGTTTTAGCTTGTATGTTTGTATGTTAGCTGTATGTTTGGTAGAAGACATTGGGGTTCATATTCAAATTATGTTGAATTGAAAAGAAATTTTGAGGTTTCCTTTGACTATTTATTTCAGCATCACTGTTTAAAGTTTGTTTTGTTTACTTAAGTAATGTTTTTCTCAGTTCAGATATAATGAGAAAATAGCAAGAAAATGTATTCACATATTTAAATAATAATTTAGTATTAAATCTAAACAAGATTATTGTTTGACTAAACTGAATTTTATGCAGTACTGTGCAAAAGTCTTAGATCACCATTAGATTTGTTGTTGTGTATAATAACCATGTCTCAATATCCTTAATAGAATACAAACAGAAAATACAGGAGATATGTATGCAGTATTCAAAAACAGGAAAAAACAGCTTTTATAGACCATGAAGTTCAACCTCCCACACACTTGAGCAACAGCATAAACCATAAACCATAAACCTAAATGGAATGGAACCCTAAGTACAATCATTGCTAACACCTGTATGTGTTCTACTGTGATGCCAAAATGTCTCTGTGCAAAAAGGTCTATTACACCAGGTTTGTGCAAGACATGCTTGACCGTTTATTAGCAAACTTCCAATGTAATTCATTGGAAGCTTGCTAATAAAAATCTGAAGAGATGTTCCTCAGAATTTCTTCTTTGAGAGACTGGAGGATGTCCACAAGGACCTGACTCAGCATCTGGCAGTTTCGTCGGGATTCCAAGTTGACCCTTCTACAGTCAGATGAAACTTAATCAAGAAGGTCTTTGTCAAGAAATCACTTTTGCAGGAGGGGTACAGCATGAAAAGGCTAAGATATGGACTGAGGATCAGTGAGAAAGGATATTATGAAGTGATGAATCCTAATCTGAAATTTTTGGGTCAAATAGTCGACAATATGTGAGAAGAAAAAATGGAGATAGGTGGACGAATGAGAGCTTGTGGCCTTCAGTCAAGCATGGGGAAATGGGCTATATTTCTGCCAGTGGTGTTGGCGATATTGCCCGTATTGATGGGATGCTGAAAAGTACAGACAGGTCTTGCCATTCCTTCTGGAAGGCACCTGATTGGGATTGGGTTTATTTTTTAGCATGATAACGATCCCAAGCTTACTGCTACTGCAGTGAAATCATTTTTAGCGAGGAAAACACCGGATAAAGCACTGAAAGTCATGGACTGGCTTCCAAAGACCATACCTGAATATTATAGCGGCAGTATGGGATTACCCAGACAGAGAAAGAAATAGAAGACAACCTAAATCTAAAGAATTCTGAGAAGTGCTGAAAGAAGCCTGGTATAATATACTAGAAGATTACCTCAGAAAACTTCAGGACAGTCTCCCCAAAAGAGTTTAAGATGTGCTTAGAGCAGTGGTTCCCGATGTGGGGCCCATGCCCCACAGGGGGGCAATTTGATTTTTAATAGGGGCAATTGGAACCTTGTTTAAACCAAGTTAGTGGCCTTTTAGGTTTCCTCCACTTGAGTAGGAGTCACTTCTTGAATAGTAAGAATTATTTGTCGGGGGGGATCAGGTTTTTAGAGATGCTTAGGTGGGGCATGGCCAAAAAAAGGTTGGGAACCACTGGCTTAGAGCCAAGGGAGGTCACACCAAATACTGACTTTTGCTTGAAGCAGCCATTTTGTTCTGAAAATTGTGTTTGTTTAAATTTTGTGTACATATTTCCTGTATTTTCTTGTGCAGAAAATAAGATTTCTGTATTGAATCTTAATACAGAAATTGAAAAATAATTATGATGCTCATCTCTGTTTCAAAGCCAAAGAGCCAGCGCTGTCTGAAGACGTCTCTGTGATCATGTGGCCGGCATGACAAAACACCAAAGACAAAACAACACAGAATGCTGTTACGTTCCCACCAAAGATGGTCCCTATTTTTTCTACTTGCATTTTTTTACGTACTTTTCAACTGCTAAGTTGGCAGTTCAACATTTCTGTTGTTTTTCCAACATATTATGCTAAAAGCAACTCATAATTTTTATATAAATAGCAATAAATACGAATGTGCCCAAAAGTATTGACATGTCTCCACTTTTTCTCAAAGAATCCCAATTTGTCTTGAAATAAGTTGAAACTGTCACAAGTCCAAGGGCAGACACTTTGCTTTTGATGTATGACTTAACATATTCTTATAAATAGCAAAACAAATGAAATTAGTATGGAGATAACTTGGCACTCTTAGAATAAAATACGTTATTGGATTTCAGTGGTCTCTCAAGCAAACTAATTAGTATCACAAATGTATTCAATTTCATTATCACCCAAACTATTTGAATAGAGAAAAATACTCTGGATTTTTGGATCCTTGTATGCAGCACAGTCAACATGGCCAAGAAAAAGAAAAGCAAAGAATTACGTATATGAGTGAAAAGAATGTTCCTGTGAGCACAGTTGCCATTATGAAAACGTTTTAAGATCCCTGGATATGGCTGCAAAATGAAAACTTACTGCAGATTGAACAGAAGGATAGTTTGAATGATGGAGGAAAAAAACTAAGGAAAAATTCAAAACATCCAATTGATATCCAAGATCAAGATACAATACTATCAAGTTGCACACTATTGTTTTCTGTCTGACTGAAAGTGGTATCTTTGGTAAAAGACACAGGAAGACCCCTTCTGACACACACAAAAAGCCAGAGTCAAGTTTCCTAAAAATGCATGTATGCAAGCCATAGACTTTCTGGGGGAATGTTCTCTGGCCAGATTAAATAACATTTAGAGCTTTTTTCACAGCAGCTCTATGTTCAGAGAAGGAAAAATGGAAAAAAAACACGCCATGGGATTAATTTTTTTACCTCTGAGTCTGGGCCCCTTGAATGTGTGAGGGGTGTAATGAAATCAGATTGCCAAGGCTTTTGGAGCCTAATATCCTATCTCTGTTGCAGGACATAGGTCTTCCCATCAAGATAATGGTCCAGAACATACATCTAAGAGAACCCAAGAATAGTTGAAAACAAACATTAGATTGTTCTGGTCTACTATGAGTTCAGATCTGAATCCAATATAGACTGACTATGGAAAGAGCTGAAACTCACAATTGGGAAAAGGAACCCATCAAACCTAACACAGTTGGAGCAGTCGGTTCAAGAAGAGTGGGACAAATTCCATTTGAGAAGTCTAGAAGTTGCATTCAGAGCTACAGAAAGTGCCTGATTAAAGTTATGGCCTCAGAAGAATGCGCTATAATATATTAGGTTAGTGGGCCACTCGCCATGGCCAATTCATCTTAGGAGAACTCACCGCAGGACAAGAGTTACACTAATATTGAAGAAATAGTGGTATAGGATAATTAAAGAAAGGATGCCAAAGGAGGGATAAAATGAAAAGTGAATGACAAAAATTAAAATATTTTAAAACTTATTTTAAATACCGGTAATTAAATTGAACTGAATTGTCCCGCAGCAAATTGTCCCGTGATGAGTTGCCCATGTTGAATTATTCCACAGCAAGTTGACTGTGACAAGTTAGCAAGGAGAATTGGCTGTGGCGAATTGTACCATTCCAGTCCCAAAGAGGTGCAGCATTCTCACTTTCATTTTTCAGAAACTGAATGTATATATGCTATGTAAAAATGTATACGCCGTGAAAAAGTAAATAGAAAATCTTTAAGAAGTCTTAATTCAATAAAATTTAGCAAGAATTGTTTTTATTGTGCCTATTTTGCAAGTCATAAAATAGATGTTCTAACTAAGATTCTGTGTTGATTTTTTTACAAGAGAGTTATAATTATCTTTAATTAGTGCCAGTTCTTTATAATAATGAAGTGAACCTATCTGGAAAGTAGATGCTTTTGATCAGTGTTTATTATCATAGCAATCATTTTAACAAATTTGACTTCTGTTTCTGTGGGAACTTTATTCATTTCATATTTTAATAGTTGTGTCTTAGGATTTTGAAGAAAAATAAATATCATTTCTAAACAAATTAATTATATTGAATAAACATTTTATTACTCTTAATACTCTGTGATAATCAATAATGAGATTAAATAAAATAAGGAAAAAAGCTGGCACTTTGGTTAGTACTCGTGTTTATTTCAAAGACCTTTGTGTCTGCTTCACTGACTCTGATTATAGCTTGTATGGTGAATATAATTGATTGATTAAAGCAATATCATTAAATACAAATCCTATTTCCAGTAACAGACTTTTAAGAAATTTGCATTCCAATCTATCAAGTGCTTTGAAGACCCCTAAAGGTAGAAAAACAAGTAGAATTATAGTACATTTAAGAATAATGTATTGTGTGAAGTACCCTCTATACAGATAGTGATAAAATTATGCTAAGGACATGTTTGCTCCTGTTTATCAGATGCAAAAATGAATGTCCATGGGGCAAAATAGTAAATTACTTCATGGTGAGATTTTGATTTACAGGTCATTTTTAATTCTTTAATGTTATATGTTAAATAGAATGACTGATTGGAAGGCATCTTTTAGACTATTTTCCTTTGTCATAGGCAATATCTGAGTAAAACAGCCTTCTTCAGCCTGACAATTTCCATGAGATTGGACAACCCATCTCACTCAGTCTACCTTAGGAGAATGGTTGCTTTAGTTCGGCACATCAGGCTTGTGCCAGGGTGAAAAAGTCTGGGGTTAAAAAAATGTTGCTTTGATTTGTATTCCTGAGTTTGAAATCAATGTTCTTATGTCGCATCTTGTAGTTAATACCTAAAAACTGAAACAAGCATCCACAATTAGCGAATATTTCCATAAAGAAATTCATGATGCCATTATTAATCAAGTACACCTACTTAGGTTAAAAGAATGCAATAGCAGCAACAATGAATGATGAATTGTTCTGAGAGCTTCGTGAATTGTAGAGGCTTTGGTTTCTGTGAGCTTGTATAAATTAGGTGTTGATAACAATACAGTGCACCTTATCTGTGACATACAGGGAACAATATTGATGAAGAAATGCTTCTATGATTTGCAGATAGTCATGATGTCTACAGTTGTACCAAAGAAAGCTTTTTTTAAAATGGTGAATGTGAATTATATCCACATACTTTTTTTTTTTTTTTTTGCATCTAAGGGGCTGCTTAGAAGCAGAAGTAATTTAATTCAAGAACAGTACCTGTAACTAGTTATTATGAAAATGCCAAATTGTCAAAGGGGAGAAATTAAAACTTGTAAGAAATTGCTCATTTTTCTTGACTGGGAGACATATTTAGCACTTTGCTTATACATAGAATCACCTAATAAAGTTGCAGCTATTCAGTAGTACCTTCTTCTTGTTCATGGGAAGCCACAAAGATCATGTCAAAAGGACTCAGTGACATAAAATCCAAAAGATAAGTATAAATTTGAAGTTTGTAAATATATTTCTTGAGACTTTTTTTTAATGCCCATTGAATTGAATATCTTGGTCATCTGCTGTTGGTTCTGACCACAAGTTCAGGTCCTTTTCACTTGAGTGTTTATTTCAAATGTATTTTATTTTGTGTGTGTGTGTGTGCTCATTTTTAAATTTTCTTATATCCCATTGCTAAGTGAGAGAATTCATCTGATACTGTATTTAGAATATCAATTCTAGAATGTACTATATTTTAATTTCCCATTTTGTCAGTGCAGAGTTGCTATCAAGCAAGTGATAAACTCTCATATATAAGGCAAAAGGAGTAGGAGTAGGAATTCTGGGGAAGATAGTTTTAGCGAGCAAAGATTAAAATTAAAAACGGCTGTTCTTCTGTGTTAAAGCTTGATTAATCCTTGTAATTACCTTTATCTCTGTATTATTGTTGAGGATGGATTACTTAATTAAAATTTGTAGGCTAATTCCATCAAGCTTTTGATTTTTGGCTTTTTCATCTAGAAAAGCAACTTAGCTGTTGACCTAAGCTTTGTTAGCAAACAGCCTCCAGATGTCTGAAAATGAAACTCCTGCCTTATCTAATGGGAGTCCAGTATATATATAGTGATCTATGTATCTGGAGGTAATAATGCTGGGAAACATCTCAGGATCTTCTGATTTCCCGGGTGACAACTATTTATCTACTCTCTGGTGCTTTTTAATTACCATAAATAACATGAGGCAAATAGGCTGCATATCTTAGCAGGCAACAACATCATCACTGTCTTTTAATTATCGAAGAATATAATTATTTGGGAAAAATGTGCAGTATGGTGAGATTGAAAGAAGGAGTGCTGTAAAGCTGAAGAAATTATAGTGGTCAAAGGATGAGAAAAATGTTGAACTAGTAGATTAAAAATAATGTCAGTCACATGATGAGACACTTAGCATTTGGCATGACTTGTGATGACTATAATTCCAGGCTCTATTATGGTCATAAGTCAAGGACTGCCTGTACACAAAGCAAGGCTTGGGTAACTTAATTAAATAAAGCCAGCTGTTTAAGTTGTTAAAATATTTAGTTTGTGACTAATGGAATAAACACTCTATACATTCAGTTCAATGTATTATTAAACATACTTTGTTTGGTGTCTTTGTATTATTAACGGTTACCGAAAAAAGATTAATTTATTTTTCTAGTTTTAGTCATTTCACCCTTAAACTATAGATTTTAATAAGAATGATGAAATGGCCATTCCTTAATGCATTTAGAAATATTTTATGCATGGTATAGAGGGGGGAAAAGAATTTGCATATTGACTCTAACACAACAAGATTTTTTCTTGATAATGTAAGAGGATATACTTTATACCTGGCTGAAGCAATATAAAAGAGCCAAGGTGGCGCAGTGGTTAGAGTGCAGTACTGCAGCTACTTCAGCTGACTGCTAGTTCAGCAGAGCAGCGGATCAAATCTCACTGGCTCAAGGTTGACTGAGCCTTCCATCCTTCCGAGGTGGGTAAAATGAGGACCCAGATTGTTGGGGGCAATACTGTATGCTATTTAGTATACTGTCTTTGGTGTAAGCCGCCCAGAACAGTCTGTTCTGTTCCTCCTTTTATCTTCCATCTCTTTTGTCTTGCAAAAGCTACCTTGAAAAAAACAACCTTAACTCTAAAGTGAATTCTGTTGAAGAAGACCTTTGATTAAATTTTAAACTATATATTTAAAGCACTATGTGTACATTTATTTAGAGTAACTCTCAATCTAAATGTAGCAGTATTTTGAAGGCCTTGTTAAGCAAACTAAGTGTATTATACAGATGATTCAATATGTAGGCTTATCAGAAAGAAAACTGCCAAGAATCATTAATTTTGATAAAATCAGAGTAAATCACATTAAACCATCAGTTTGAAAATAGCTTTGTACCCAAATTATTTTGCTATATGTTTAACAGTCTCTTACATAACCTTTTTGTTTAGTAGTGAAGCCATTCTTTAGCCATATTCTTTAGCTAAAGAAAAGGAGTTTGCCTATTTCAAGTGCAATATTCACTTCTATATACAGAACAACTAATGCATTCCCTGATGTGCTTACTCTGTTCATATTATCATTCATTCTAAGGAACACATTTCCATGTCATTCAATTCCTTTGTACCCACTGAAATAATCACTAGAAATATGGACAGAGATATCGGAAGGAGATTTGTCTGGAAATCACTTTTTAAAATTTTAAGGAATTGTGGCATTACTCCAAAGGTCTTTAATGAAAGAATTGTTGTTATCCCTTCTTCAAATAAACTGAAAAGAGAGGAGTTGAGATATATAACAAATGTATTTCCACATGCAATCAATCTATTTTTATAAACACTCCATACCAGCGGTCACCAACAGGTGGTCCATGGATCACTGGTGGTCCACGAGAAAATTCTGGTGGTCCGCAGAAAAATTATTTGCATTTTTTATCTTGCACTAAGTTGGGTCCTACAGCCCCTGGGCTGGATATGTGCAATGAACGTTTGTGTTGCTGCAGAGAGTCTCCCCCTCGGGGTCTTTTTGTGCGGGTCGGAGGAGGGCAGAAATTCCGACTTGGGGTCTGCTTCAGCCTCCTGGTGTGGAACTTTGGGCGAAGGCTGGGCGGAAGTGCCGCTGGTGGTGAAGAGCCAGAGGGCCTTGATCCAGTAGGACTGAATCATGGCCTGGAACTGGCTGACCATCTCAGCCCGCTGAGCCTCCAGGCGCTGGTACCTGGCCTTGCACTCCCACAGGTCTTCCCTCTGCTTGGAAAGCCTATGCTCCTAGTCCTCAATGAGGTGCTTCTGCTGAGCCTCCTTGGTCAGATCCAATTTGAATTGAGCTGTTTTGCCAACTCTTTCTCATGGTGGCTGCTTAGCTCCAACAACTGCTTCCTGTTGGGGCCCTAAGGAGCCCGGGTGGGCAGGCAAGGAGTGGCTTGGAGGGGAGGGTTGAGTAGAGGCTGGTGAGGCGCCCCTCGATGCAAGTGACACCGAGTTGGCCATGCCCACCCAGTCACATGACCACCTAGCCACGCCCACCCAGCCGGTCATTAGGCAGATCATATTAGTGGTCCGCGGGATTTTAAATTATGAATTTAGTGGTCCCTGAGGTCGGAAAGGTTGAGGACCCTTGCTCCATACCATTATCCAAGAGAAAAAAAGCTCCTTTTAAATTACCATGGAAATTTACAAGGGATGTTACTTCAGTCATATCAGACAATGGTGAAATTCAAAAATTTTCCCTACCCATTCTGTGGGTGTGGCTTGGTGGTCATGTGACTGGGTGGCCATGGCTTGGTCATGTGACTGGATGGGTGTGGCTTGGTCATGTGACTGAGAAAACCAACTATCACACTTTACACACAAATTGTCACAAAAGCTACACAGCTGACTCACACACAATGCAAAAGCAGCTGGACTTCACACAAAATGGCCCCTGCAACAAGCAGGAACCTCACAGAGTCATAGAGTTCAAAAATAAACTATCACACTTTACATAAAAATAACACAAAAGCTACACAACTGACTCACACACAATGCAAAAGCAGCTGGACTTCACACAAAATGGCCCCTGCAACAAGCAGGAACCTCACAGAGTCATAGAGTTCAAAAATAAACTATCACACTTTACATAAAAATAACACAAAAGCTACACAACTGACTCACACACAATGCAAAAGCAGCTGGACTTCACACAAAATGGCCCCTGCAACAAGCAGGAAACTCACAAAGTCATAGAGAGCTCAAAAACAAACTATCACACTTTACACATACCGGTTCGGGCAATAGGTATTAAAAACATGCTTTAAAAAGTAAAAAAAAAAGTTCCAACCATAGTGCTGCACAGCTTATTGTCACAGCTGATTGTCGGAACCTTTTTTAAACCTTTTTAAAGCATTTTTTTACTACCTATTCACCCGAACCGGTAGTAAAAAAATGCAATTTTTTTTTAAAAAAATTCAGACAATCAGCTGTGCTGCACGATCCTCGGAACTTTTTTTTTTTTTTAGTTTTTAAAGCATTTTTTTATTACCAGTTCTGGTGAACCGACACCAACAGGTAGCATTTCACCCCTGATATCAGGTATGTTGGTGGAACAGACATACCTGATATCAGGGTATTCTAATTTCATGTGCAAAAATATTGCTAAGTATTATTGCCACCTGTGTGTACACCAAAAACTAAACAGGTGAATCTTGAGTACTAGACTAAACAGCCAGGTTTATTAGAATATAGATAGGATAAGGTATATCACATTGCCTGTATTAAATCATACCTCATTCTTCTTCATTTTGGTAAAACATGCTCGCTCTCTGCTTTCTTCATTAATCACTCCCAAAGGAAAAGCAAAATCAATTCAAAGCAAATTTAAAAGTATTTTCTGTAGTCATGTTTCCTGAGCATGATTCTACAAATTCAGATTTTCTAGAAGTTGCATTAGCAATTTTGAAATAAAGTGGAATAGAAATAATTTGGTTTGCAAAAGTGGAAGAGCTTCACAGTTATGTGCCACATTTACCAATGAGTGCCTCTGGATATTTTGGACTACAACCTGTTCTGTCCCCCTTCCCCACACAGGCAAACACACAACCAGGCACGCCTGCCAAGTTTTTATTAAGCAATCAGACTAGAAACCCTTGCAGATAAGAGTTTTGGCAGTAAACTGCACAATGCCTGCCAAGTCAGTTTTCACTCACAGTAAGCAAGAGGGAGTTCATCCTCAGTCCGGTCCAGTAGCAAAAAGTAATCCACGAAGCAAGAGTTAGCCAAGGTCCAATCCAAATATGTACAAGCCAGATTCCAGGTAACGTGATGTGACTCTCAGGTTTTTAACTTTGACCATCACAAAGTCTGAAGAGCAATCACACCCCCTTTTATTCCTTGTGGGGTGTGGCTCAATGACTCAGCTCAATCTCTGGCCCTCCCACGCCTCTTTCATTGCTGCGCACGCTTCTCCCTCCAATGCTGCCTGGGATCAAGCCAGGATTCATCATCCTCGCTCCCTGTCTGTTGTTGTTCCGATATGCTTTCCTCCTGGCATATCCCAGGCTGTTCCTTTTGGTCTTCGGATGAAACCTGAGGCATTGCCAGAGAGGAGGGTCCTGGAGAGGGAGGCCTTGTCAGATCCTCCCCACCACCTTCTGAGTCCCCTTCCTCTGTTAGGACAGGCTCGGGAGTCGGGGTCACAACACAAACGGTTATGCTGCTGGATTAAGGAAAATTGTAATTTGGAATATATGGACGGTACCCTAGACTACATATATGATCATATAAATATAACTAGAAAGTCTGAAAGGAATTAGAGGGCCAGAAGTACTGGCTAAAGCATCAGGCTAGAAACAGGGACTGTGAATTCTAGTTTCCCTTTAAGCACAAAGCTATTTGGATAATCTTGAGCTAGACATTCTCTCAGCCAGTGGTGGGTTGCTCCTGGTTCTGTCCGGTTCTATAGAACCGGTAGTAAAACCGGCAGGAGGCTCCGCCCACCTGCCACAACAACATCATGGGTGATCTGTGCAGAAGTGTGCGTGTGCATGCGCTCCCGTTGCAAACCGGTAGTAAAGGTAAGTAGAACCCACCCCTGCTCTCAGCCCTAGGAAACAGTCAATGGCAAATGACTTTTGAAATCTTGCCAAAAAAACTGCAAATCCTTGTCCAGATTCTTGAGCTGCCAGAGCTCAAACACACACACACACCCCACTGAATTATAAATTTGAAGATCCTTTCCATAAGTGCTATTGTGGCAAATAGTTGAGTGTTTTCTTGGGCCTTTAAGTCTTGATACCCTTGGGCATTTACTCTGGAGCACAGAATATAAATTATTGGACATTTAACTTAATATAGATAAGATTACTGATGGTTTTTAGAACTCAGAGAGTGCTTGGTGATCAATAAGGATCAGAAGATATTTTCCTCCAGTCCTAATTAATCCCTTCTCCAAAGTCATTTAGTTGCAAGGTAAAAAATTACACCTATTCCAAGTTGCAGGATATCTTCCTGGGAAGCTGGCACGGGTGGGGTTTCACCTTTCTCTTCCCAACCCCTAATTTTTCAACTAGGATATTATAAGCTGTTTGATTCTATTAGGTCAATATATTCATAATTAATTCATTAAGAATTAATGATTGAGGCACGAAAGCTGTTTAGAAAAACTAAAGCAAGAAAGTAAAGGAAGATTACTCTCTTGATTTAGTTTTTCTAAACAGCTTTCATGCCTCAATCAATTACATCAAATTAATAGGAAAATTAATAGAACTCTAAAAGTAATTTAACAAGTAAGATTTGAAAGATTGAAAAGAGGAGGAAAAGGCCAGAGAGTTATAAACAGAATGACTATAGATGTGTATCTTATGCTTCTGGTAGAAAAGCATCAGTTAAGATGTTAGTCACCTAACGTATCTAGAAACCTTTACTTATGTGACTATTGTTTCAGTGTCTATCTGCTACAAACAGGTGTTCCAAATCAAATGTTCACAGGTACCACTTAGGACGTGTTTTGTATCTTAGCCTCTGTTCATATTAAGGGCTGGCATGATGCAGAGTAGAGGACACGGTGGCTCAGTGGCTAAGACGCTGAGCTTGTCGATCAAAAGGTCGGCAGTTCAGCAGTTCGAATCCCTAGTGCCGCATAACGGGGTGAGCTCCCGTTACTTGTCCCAGCTTCTGCCAACCTAGCAGTTTGAAAGCATGTAAAAAATGCAAGTCGAAAAATAAGAGACCACCTTTGGTGGGAAGGTAACAGCGTTCCATGTGCCTTTGGCGTTAAGTCATGCCGGCCACATGACCATGGAGACATCTTCAGACAGCGCTGGATCTCGGCTTTGAAACGGAGATGAGCACCGCCCCCTAGAGTCAGGAACGACTAGCACATTTGTGCGAGGGGAACCTTTACTTTTACCTTATGATGCAGAGTATGATTAAAATAAATTATGGAGATTTTTGCAATTGCATTCTAGACATGCAATTGAATTGAGTAATCTTAATGAATGAAAAGAAATGGACTCGGAAGCAGTGAAGGAATAACCCTCCCCCAATAATAATTACACATTTTGCAAAGATACCGTTCTCTTCTTTCTTTTACTTTCTTTGTGTTTTCTTGTTAGCTTTCAGTTCTGAATGTATGAAATCGCATTGCTTTTACAGAGGTGATAAAATATAACCCTTGAGACTGCTGGGGTTAGTTTTTTACAGTATCATTTTCATGAGATGTTTTGGAACAATGTCAGGCAGATTTTAAATCAAAGATGCTCCATTCATGAGTGTGCTGCAGTGAATATGTGAACACTTAATCATTGGAAAATGGCACTGTGTAGTGACAATTCCATCCCTTTTCCTTTTAGCAGAATTGCTAAATCATTTTGATAATAGCATTTAGGACTAAAGTGAGAGTCCTTGGAGAGGAGTTTGGCTTTTTGTCTAATTGGATTGCCTTCATTCTATTGGTCTTCAAGTGTCATTAATCTCTTCTAGACGAAATAACTAAGCGTGTAATGATTATTAAGGATAATGCAACCTGAAATCTCTGTGTGACTTGATTTTATGGTGCAAAAAATCAAATACATACTAGATTTCATTTCGGTATATTTGACATCTAATTTTAGGCCGATGGGCATATATTTTTAGCATGAGATGAATGGGAAAGGGGTCTGTTCTTGATGTGCTGTGCAATAAACCTAAAGTCTGAACAGATGCTAAATTTATGGGTTCTGTATGCAAGATGGCAGAGAGTTACATACAGCTTCGCCTTTGCATGATTGGATGATTAGTGTTCAACAATGGAAATATGCTGGAGGGAAAGCAAGTTGCAGGCTTGGAACAGAAACTCCCTCCCTTAGCAACTCCCTCTAAACTATGCTGAAATTTGATCTTCTTTTAGTGCAGAAAGTTATTCAGTGCTTTTGAGAGAAAAATACTTGCCTCTTTTGTAGGACACTTGATCCTTTTATCTATGACATCTGATGTCTGTTGTGTGCAAGAGCATTTCTGTATTGCACCAGCCATCTGTAAATTAGTATGTTTTAACCTATGGGAAATGGGTAGATATGTTTCCTAAGCAGGAATCATTTTAAATCTTTTGTGTGATTCTCTTAAGAATAAACAACTTTAATTTACTTTCTTCTTCTTTTTAGGTTTTGTTTTGAAACTGAAGGTGGTTTGGAATTCCCCGTTGTTGTTATCCAGCAACAGAACTATAGTGAATACACCTTGATAAGTAGACAATGGATAGAGCTTATGAGATGGACGATAGGGTTTTATTAGCAAAAGGGGCTCAGGACATTGCCAAAGAGGCCAAAAAACAGGCAGTAAGGAAAGCAAACCGAGCAGTAGATAGAGCTCAAGATGGCTACACTGAAAGATCTTACAATAGATTCCAGGCTGAAGAAGAAAATGATTATTATAGCCAAGATGGAAATTATGAAGGAGAAGGAAATGAAGACGAAGGATCAAGTGAAGCAACTGAAGGACATGACGAAGATGATGAGATTTATGAGGGAGAATATCAAGGAATCCCAAGTACAGCCCAGAACAAAGATAGAACTGCAGCTTTAGGACAGCAAACCACAGATGTTTACAAGGATCGAAGTGAATTGGAGACAGAGCGAAAAGCTGATGAAGAAGAGCTAGCACAGCAATATGAGTTAATCATTCAAGAATGTGGGCATGGACGTTTTCAGTGGGCCCTCTTTTTTGTCCTTGGAATGGCACTAATGGCAGACGGAGTAGAGGTTTTTGTGGTTGGATTTGTATTGCCCAGTGCTGAGACAGATTTGTGCATCCCCAACTCTGGATCAGGATGGCTTGGTGAGTGTTACTTCTAGTCTGTCACACTGAATCATAATAAATTAGACCAATGCTATCTAGATACCTATTTGAACATATGTAAGATGCTCCCATGGTTTCTATTTTGGTAGGACAAAAAAAAAAGTTGTGTTTTTCTTTTCATCTGCATTAAGACGAGCAAAAAAACAAATTGTTCCTAATTGTCCAGGTGCTTAAAATTGAAAGCTAAGGTGTAAATGTCTTGAATAAATATACGGCTAGGCTATGAAGCATAAAAACAAGTATATAAGGTATTGTAATGAGAAATTAGAAAATGCCTTATTCTGCAGTATATTGTGAAGGGTAAATCAGGCAAAGTTCAAAGGCAAAGAAGCTGGTACTAAATTGATCTGTTACAACAACAATCAAAGGAATCAACTCTTCTTTCCACCCAGAAGTGAAAAACCACACAACCTGTTATGCTGCATGAAGGAAGAGATTTTAGAATCTCTTTGGATAAAATATTTGAAAAAAATTTGATATTATATATGTTGATGGCAGCAAGATTACTTTATGCACAAAAATGGAAGGGCACTTTAATTCCCACAATGGACGAATGGCTGCAAAAGTTGACAGAGTTAGCAGAAATGGCTAAATTGACTGCTTTGATCAAAGAAAAGAACACAATTAATTTTGTTTCTGTTTGGAAATTGCCTTTGGACTTTGTATTTGAAGTGGGGGGAAAATGAAACTTTGATTTTTGCTGATTAGATAGATTTGTTTTTATAGAAATGGCTAGTATATACTATTATATAAAAATAAAAAGTTGAGATTTTATATTAGTACTTATTCTACTGTACAAAAGGAGTAGGAAATCAATGTTTTTCTTTTTTTCCCCCTTCTACTTTTCTCTCTTCCATTTCCCTTCCTTATTTTCCCATTATTTTAATTTTTTTCTTGTACTTCAGTATTTTATATTTTGATAAAATAATAAAACAGAAAAAGAATTCATCTGCATTTTCCAAAAGGTGGATTTTCAGAAGAGTATTAGACCCTTACTGTCTATGTGGGGATGTAATGTAATGTAATTTTGGCCCATATGTACAAACTATGTATTCGGTTATGTATACACTTGCTTTCACTTAGCTGCAACCAGCTAAATTAAGATAGTTTCCCTCTTGCTTGGCATCTTTGAGTGTCTTTCTTCTGTTCTCTGCTCTGTCCACTAAGTCCAAAGGTTTGGAGCAGGGGTGGGTTCTAAATTTTTTTACTACTGGTTCTGTGGGCGTGGCTTATTTTGTGGGCGTGGCTTGGAGGTCATGTGACTAGGTGGGCGTGGCTAGCCGGTCAGAGTCATTTATGGAAGGTCCTCGCACTTACGACCAGTCCTCGCACTTACGACCCGACTCATTTGTTTGCTTTTAACACTGATCAGCTGTAGGACGGCCCTTTGAAGCCCCACGGCAAGAGTTTAAACAGTTTTTTTCCCTCTAGTCATCAGCTGGGACTCAGGAGGCAGCAATAGATTGGGGGTGGGACCAAATAAAAGGTAAGAATAACGTGGGGGTGGGGGGGTGGGAGAGAACCGGTTCGGTGATGTCATATCATCACCACTACCGGCTTGGCTGAACCGGACCGAACCGGGAGGAACCCACCACTGGTTTGGAGGCCATGCTTCATCACCTGACTGCTCCAGCTGTCCTGACAGTGCCTGTGTTTGATCAGACATTGAGACTCTGGAAAGAGTACAGAGAAGAGCAACAAAGATGATTAGGGGACTGGAAGCTAAAACATACTGGATAAAGAATGGTTGCTGGAATTGGGTATGTCTAGCTTAATGAAAAGAAGGACTAGGAGTGACATGATAGCAGTGTTCTAATATCTCAGGTGCTGCCACAAAGTAGAATGGATCAACTTATCCTCCAAAGCACCTGAAGGCAAGACAAGAAGCAATGGATGGAAACTAATGACGGAGAGAAGCAACCTGGAACTAAGGAATTTTTTTCTGAAAATGAGAACAATTGATCATGGAACGACTTGCCTTCAGAAGTTGGGGGTGCTTTAAATGGAGGTTTTTAAGAAGAGATTGGACAACCATTTGTCTGAAATAGTATACAGTTTCCTCCCTGAGCAGGGGGTTGGAGTAGAAGGTCCCTTTCAACTCTGTTATTCTGTATTCGGCAATCTCGGATGATTCTTGGTTTGGAGTTCTCTGAGGCTGACATTCCAGAGATTCATCTGGAGCTGCTTTTTTAGGATTAGAGTCTAAAGCCTGGGACTTGACAATAGTTAAGGAATACCAGTTTTTAGGTAGCCAGTATATACAGTATTGCATGGGGCTCGGTTATTTAAGGGATTATTTCTCCTCAGTTACATCTATTCATCCTATCAGGCCTGGGAGAAATGGCTTGTCATGAGTCTCAAGGGCCCCAAGATTATTTGTCCTTTGGAACATCCCTCTCCCTCCAGGTTAGATTTGTCCCAGACCTGCTTGCCTTTCAAAAAGCTCTAATGACATAGTTGCATTAGTGAATTTGTGGATCTAGTTATGGTTTGAAACAGGGTGGATTTGATTTAAATCAAGTCGATTTAAATCATTAGTAAAAAGGCTTGATTTAAATCAACTCGATTTAAATCATACCATATTTTTCAGAGTATAAGACGCACCTTTTCCCCCCCCTAAAAGGGGGTGAAAGTTTAGGTGCGTTATATACACCGAATGTAGCCCCGCCCATCCACTGGCCCCCACCCTTTGGCCTCTGCCTGGCAGCAGTTACCTCCTTGCAAGAAAACAGCAAGAAAAAACAGCTCCTTTTCAGCTTCAGCACAGCCTAATTAGCACAAGTTGATTGGATCAGCCTCCCGATTCTCAGCTGATTTGCTCTCAGCTGTTTTGCGCAGGGCTCTGCTGCTTGCTACAAAGAGGTAAATTGCTGGAGCAGATTTTTTTTTCCTTGTACTAATCAAGCTATGCTGAAAACAAAAATGAAAGTAAAGCAGGCTATTTGCTGTTTGCTGCAATGAGGCAAAATTGAGCAGAGGCAGAGGGAGATTTCTTTTTCTTCTTTTCCTCACCAAAAAAGGTAGGTGCGTTTTATACTCCGATGCGTCTTATACTCCAAAAAATACGGTAATTTTTAAAGAGCAACTGTCATCTCTGTCCCACAACAGCTCCTCCTCTGACCCGCTGTTGACTCACCAACAGTCCCAATATTGCAGAATATACAGCCTCATGCTACATAACTAAGCTCCATTTCATGCTGAATAAACTAAATTATTAATGTATCTTAAATAGAAAACTATCTTTAGATAGATTTTTACTCCAAAAGCATTTTATTAAAATAAATCTGATAAAAATAAAAAAAAATCCGATTTAAATTTAAAAAATCCAATTAAATTTTTTTTTAAATTGATTTTTATCCACTTTGGTTTGAAAACTGCTAGATTGTTATACTGATTAACTTGCGCTTGCTTTTTATGCTTGTTGGGTTTAATTTTGGTTTTAATTTGCTTTAAAAGGTTCTTCCATGTTTTGGTTATTGGTTGCATTATTTGGGTTGTTTTTAACTATATAAATTGCCCAGTTGCAATTATGAGATGGGTGATTATGCAAATTGAATGAATAAATAAATAAACAGCCACCCTCTGTTTTAAAACATTTAAAAGAACCCAATAGGATTGCCTCTTCTTTGTCCAACTTCTCAGGGTAAGAACAAAGTTTCTGACTTTTGTCATTTTTGCTGTATTGGATTTTGTGTTCAGGTGTTCATTTTGTAAAAAATAATCTTCCCTATCACTTTTTGCATGTTGGCTAGCTGATAGCAAATCAGTGTGGACTGTTTCCACAGCTACTCTTGTGGTGCTCAGGTGAAAAAAAAGTGCAGGTTATCCTTGACCTATGAGCATTGTTCAAAGTTACGATGGCTTCTCCGGTGTAGTATCAAATATCAAATTGCCTTTGCTATTGTCACTAAGGTGAGCATCTGTTTTCACAATTTTCACATATAGATGCTGCCTGAAATAGATTGTCTGGAGTTCTTTGCTACATGTCTGGGGTGATCTTCCCATCTATGACCCTGTTGAGAGTAAATGTTCTTGATGTAGTGTTCTTTACTGATCCCTCTGGGGATCATAATGAGACAGCATAGTAGGACTTGAAAGGATTAGAAGGAATAGCAACATTTTTTTAAAAAAAAAAACCCCATATCTTACCAAACTCAATGTTCAAATGATCTGTATAAAACTTTATGATAAAGAAAAAAAATTAAGACCCTAGCTAATGGATCTTGTGGATGTGACCAAAGGACATCTAGTTTAAGCTGGTCAATCCTGAGAAAATAGACAGGGTTCTTGTTACTGTAAGCTCTGCCACCTGTGGTATAGATCAGTGGTGGGTTTCAAATTTTTTTACTACCGGTTCTGTAGGTGTGGCTTGGTGGGTGTGGTATGGCTTGATGGGAATGGCAGGGGAAGGATACTGTAAAATCTCCATTCCCTCCCCACTCCAGGGGAAGGTTACTGCAAAATCCCCATTCCCTCCCGATCAGATGGGACTCAGGAGGCAGAGAATAGATGGGGGCAGGACCAGTCAGAGGGGGTATTTACCGGTTGTCCGAATTACTCAAAATTTCTGCTACCAGTTCTCCAGAACTGGTCAGAACCTGCTGAAACCCACCTCTGGTATAGATCCACACCTCTCTTGTCTGATCAAGGCCTGCTGGGAGGTGGCATGCAGTTGTAGTCCAGGCAGTAGTTAATGCTTCTTTGTGAAGGGGGTGTTCCCACCTAACTTAAAAGAGAGAGTGATATGCCCCCTCCTTAGGAAGCCATTGTTGGACCTGATAGTTTTGGGTAACTTCTGTCCAGTGTCCCATTTTCCCTTAATCTGAAGTTTTGTTAATAGTTCATTTTGGCATTTGATTCATATTATACTGCCTCTTTTATTTAATATTGTTTTAATGTTAATAACCATCTTGAAATCTCAGATTAATACAAGAAACTTTCAATCTAGAGGACTGATTAAATGTTACATTGAAATTTTAATTTTATATCACCTGTAAATTTCTTTTATTTCTTTTTATTTTTTCCATATTTCCTCTTAGTTGTAGTTTTAAACATCTACTAAAGTAAATAAACTAAAATGGAGAATTTTCATTGTGAGGCACAATTAATCCTAGAGAATGAGGAACGTTTATGTGGTTTCATGGCATATGCCATTGAGAATCTCTTTAAACCTTAAATTTAAAGACTAGAGAATCATGCTAATTTGCTTCTATGAAAGGATGAATTTAAGACTTAGGTGGTTATTGCTTCTGCATTTAGTATCAAAAATCTAAAAGAAACATTTGGGGGTCCTCAGTTACAGAGAAAATGATAATCTGACTTGAGTGTTATTACAGGGAATATAACACATACTTAACCAAGTCTGCCTTATCTCAGCCTTGTCAGTTAGGATTCTCTCTTAAATATCAGCAGGAACTATTGGGTAAGTGAAGTTACGTTCAAATGATACTTTTGACACTAGTAGTAAAAGTATCTGTCAGTTATTTCACATCATTTCTTGAGATTAATTTAGTATTAGTAACCCTGTTCAGTAATTGCTACATCACAGTATTTAATCTTTATGTGTTTTGATATGTGTGCATTAGTATATGTATATATTTTCTTTCATGATTAAACTACCTTTCAACAAATGCTGTTTTTATAGTACCATTGCTATTTGCATGGTAATAATGGGACACATTATTTGTGCAAATTGGATTAAATAATGTGGTCTCTGTCTAGTTTTTTGGCTATTCAAGGGCTAATTATGATTCAGGGATAGGCAACCTGGTGCCTTCCAGTTAAACTGAACTTCAGTAACCATCAATCTTGCCCAGCATTGTGAATTGCAACAGATTTTATACTAGATATTGTCTATTTCCTTAAGATGATAATTAAGCTTGGAAATTCTTCCTTTGATTCTAAATGCATTTGAAAAGCAATTCTGTTTAGCTGGCTCTTGGATTCCCCCCCCCTTTGGTGTCATCATTCATTTGCTTACAAGTAGTGCTTGCTAAATGTCCATTTATTCAAAGATTGTTAGAAATTATGATGGCATTGAACAAGTGTTAGTTATGGCCAGTCCTTGATGTTATAGCCACTGCAGCACCCTTATGGTCACATGATCAAGATGTAGATCCTGAAAACCCACCTGCTTTTATGACCAGGTTCATTTACATTCCCCCCGCCCACCTATCTCTTCCCCATCACTGTCTTTTAGTCTGCCTTGTATTTTGCTTCTCCTCCTGCCCTGCACTCTGTTGCTCTGGAAAGGTTTTGTACAACCAACAGCTATCCCATGACGGGCCAAGTTGGGCATGCCTCATCAGCAGTGGGAGGAAGAAGATGACAAAGCTCAGTTGGGCAGTGGGAAAGAGGATAGCCAAAAGGGCAGCGATGGGGGAGAAATAGGTTGGAGGGAAGAGTTGAAGTGGAGGTGAATGCAGTTGGACAGGAGAAAGTAAGCTCCTGGCTTATCAATGGTGCATTCTTGGCCTAACAATTGCAGCCAGGACTACCAAAACTTCTGTCACTAAGCAGTGCAGTTACATGGTATTTCACTTAATGCATCATTTAACAAAGGAAATTCCAGTTCCAGTAAGACTCATTAATCATGAACTATCTGTATAGTTTGTACATTGCATTTTCTTGTGTCTCTTTGTTTAGTGAGACTTCAGAGTGGATTTAAAGAGTCTCCTATGAATTGGCTTGCTAAGGCTTATAAGTGTATGCACACTTGGTTTAGATGTTAACATCAAAATATTTATGTAGTGTATATGTCATTTGCAAAGTAATCTGAAATCCAAAATCAGCAGAAAAAATATGGATGTGCAGATGAGCATCTGAATAGGAAAGCCATTGATTTGATTGACTGGGGGTAGACAGCCGACACTGTCTGGCCGACAGCACCCTGAGTAGGCCCTCCCTGTGGGAACACACAGGGCGATGAGAAGCTGTTGCTGGCTGCAGATGGTCCGCCAAATATCCCGGGCCTAAGCCATGAAGGGCTTTATAAGTAATCACCAGCACCTTGAATCTCACCCGGAGGGCAACCGGCAACCAATGCAAGTCACGCAGGAGAGGTGTAATGTGGGAGTGTCGGGACACTCCCATCACTACCCGCGCGGCCACATTCTGCATCAGCTGAAGCCTCCGAATGGTCTTCGAGGGCAGCCCCATGTAACTTCCTGTTACAGTGCAGTGCTGCAGCTACTTCATCTGACTGCTAGTTCAGCAGATCAGCAGATCAAATCTCACCAGCTCAAGGTTGACTCAGCCTTCCGAGGTGGATAAAATGAAGACCCAGATTGTTGGGGGCAATATGCTAATGCTAATGTAATATGCTAATATGCAATATGCTATATGCTAACTTTGTAAACCCCTTAGAGAGGGCTGTAAAGCACTATGAAGCGGTATAGAAGTCTGAAAAAAAATGACATCTTTGAAATTGCTGGTTTTTGTCATGTTTGCTGCATTATTCCTGTGACTTTAACCCTTTACATTTAAAAAAAAAAAGAGTTGTGGTGCTGAGGAAGAGTGTATGGACAATATGATTACTCTTTTCCTCTGAGTATTGATGATGTAAATAAAATACACAATTTCCTGACTCTCTCTGAGGTTTGGTGTAGTACAGACAATATAGAAGAGGTTTGTTTTAAAATTGGATTAAAATTAATTTAATATTTTTGGCTAGCATGTCCTCCTGCCCTGGATGAAGGAAATTGATTTAAAGGTTTATGTACTGTGTCAGAGATCAATAACACAGAGCCAGTTTATGTCTCCTCACATTCCTCTCAATGAG
Organism: Pantherophis guttatus; assembly: GCF_059756535.1. Classification (NCBI taxonomy): domain Eukaryota; kingdom Metazoa; phylum Chordata; class Lepidosauria; order Squamata; family Colubridae; genus Pantherophis; species Pantherophis guttatus. The sequence goes on along the minus strand of NC_142064.1, from coordinate 35,172,583 downwards.
AATTATATTTCCAGGACAAAGTGTTGTTCTAATTTTGGGGAAGGTCAGGACTAAGGCTGCCAGATTTCACCTGCAAAAATCCAGACAACCACAAGTATCAAAAAATAATAGTTTTCTGTTGTTTATTATGGTTTTGCTACTGTTGAAAGGGCCAGCTTTTTGAAGGCTAAGAGACTTATTCTGAACTCAACCATTTCCCATGTCCAAAATAGACCATTTTCCCTCCTAATTATATTTGGCACCAAAAGTTAACAATTCAGTGCCTCATTTTGTGCACACCTCTTATGTCACTGCTGGACTCATCCTTCCAATCAGTGGTGGGTTTCAAAAATTTTTACTACTGGTTCTGTGGGTGTGGCTTGGTGGGCATGCCTTGGTGGGCGTGGCAGAAGGTTACTGCAAAATCCCCATTTCCTCCCGATCAGCTGGGATTTGGGAGGCAGAGAATAAATGGGTGTGGGGCCAGTCAGAATTTTTACTACCGGTTCTCTGAACTACTCAAAATTTCTGCTACCGGTTCTCCAGAATTGGTCAGAACCTGCTGAAACCCAGCTCTGCTTCCAATCTAAAAAGCCAAAACAGAAGAATGTGGAATATTCCTGTTACTTTTATTATGTTTGTAGCACTTTCTGTTATTCTTTTTCCTAGGACATGCATCATATTTGTGGTAATTATTTCATGATTGCCATATACTGGGCTATATAATCCCCTTACAAAATAAATATATCATGTAAAGTTTGGCAGATTGAAACTCACATCCCATTGAGTTGACATGTGGAAGAAAACCAGGGCAATGTCTCTTGACTGCAAAATCATCTAACTCTCTGATGGTCATGTGTTGTCCACAGCTGTCGTGGAATTGGGAACGCTTGTTACATGGAACATATGTGAGAAACTGCTCTTATATAGGTTTTACCTGGCAGACTATATTTGCTGAAGGGATGGTATTGAATGTAATTCACAAAATAAAGTCTGGAGAAACAAGTTTTATCAGACTCTTATTCTTATGAAAGTGCATAGAGGAATATAAGATATCGGCTATAATTTGAAATAAATGCCCAGAAAAAAAAAACTTAAGCAAAATCTTATCTAACTATTTTTTATTGCACCATTTGTGTTTGGGCTGTTTTATAGAAAGCCTTCTAAATACAGTGAGATGCTAGCCTCCAGCTCAGCTTTTCAGAGGCATTCTATCCTTCAAAAGGCCACAAAAGTAGTTGTAGTGAATTTACATATTTTCACAACAGATTGTGAATTCCATGTGACTGGTTTCAAATTCTAGCTGGTTTTGGAACAAAGATATTAAGAATTTATGCTGGTGAAGCAACTGCAGTATTTCCTTAACCATGTTTTTAGGAGACATTGAACCTGTAACTTGAGGAGATGTAATTATTTTAGAACATACTGGACAACCTGTAACCCATTAGGTCATCTTTTGAGAGAAAGGTCGTACAGTCTGAGTGACCAGTCCAGAATTAAGATTAAATTTTAGACTGATCATATATTTTTTACAACAACGTTGGATGGTCCTGTGATCATCTAAGACAGTATTTCTCAACCTTTGAAGCTTGAAGCGCTGCTGGCTGGGGGACTCTGTGAGTTGAAGTCCACCCATCTTCAAGCTACCAAGGTTGAGAAACACTGATCTAAGAAGAGTATGTAAATATATATTTATAAAATATATAAATCATGATAATGTCAGCATGGGCAATGCTGCACAGAGGCAATTTTGTGAATGAAACTGGTCTGATTATCATGGAATTTCAGTTCTACAGGAGTAATGGGTCGCAGATTTTTTATGCATTTTTGTAAGTTAGCGGACTTGTAGGTATCTTGATTCAAAAATTGTTATGATATGACACACCATTTGGGCTAACTTGAAGGTACAAACAGATAGATAAACACAATGAAAGTTTCAGTAGTATATAGATTTATAGTGGAATACATTATATTGGTAATTCCTTATTCCATTATTGCTGTGGTGTTTCTATATTTGCTTGCCTTGTCCTTTATTTTATTATATTTATATGCATCTGATTGAATAAATGTACAAATATAAATATTTAAATACTAGATATTTTTGCAAATAAATATGTAATAAGTGTGAGAAATAAAGGGATAGGGAACTGTTCCCATAAATGGATATACAAATTATTCACTTGCAATAGTTCCAAGTAAATGATACCATTGGTTAATACTAAGAACAGGAATGTATCATGATAGTACTGTATAATCCTACACATTATTTTTTTGTGTCTGTTTCAGGTAGCATAGTATACCTTGGGATGATGGTGGGAGCGTTCTTCTGGGGAGGCTTGGCAGACAAGGTGGGAAGGAGACAGTCTCTTCTGATATGTATGTCGGTCAATGGATTCTTTGCTTTCCTTTCATCATTTGTCCAGGGCTATGGCTTCTTTCTCTTCTGTCGATTACTCTCTGGATTTGGGTAAGCCCTTCTGCTTTCTTCTATTTTCTAGACTACACTTGTATGCAGATCTGTTTTAAGGTGGAGTGATACTAATGATTATTCCTGGGTCCCCTTCAAAAGATCAAATTTGAAAGTAGGGTGCTTCAGATATTTTTACATTCTCTTAGTCTGCACTTTTGGCTATGGTCAGCCCTATTATTCAGGTATGGCAATGTTATACAGCTAAGGGAGAATAAAGGAGATAACTCCAACAGTGATGGCTGAAAATCCTGAAATAGATCAGCTACTTTTGTTTGGCTGAAAGGTTGCTATTTATTTCTGGAGAACCTGGAGCAAAGCTCTCAGAAATGGTCATCAATGAGGACCCGGAGAGAAAATGAAGGGGGAAGAGGAACCCCCTGGGACAAAAATATACCCAAAGCAGATGGTTTTGGAAAGCTGAAGAAGTGTGTGAGAAATCAACTGCTGGTCATTAACAGTCTGAGCAAGAGTGCTAGTAAGTGTAATTACTCTTGTCTTATCATTAAATAGGAAGTAAGTTTAGACATAAAAGTAAGTACTGTACCCATGTAATTCATTGATATATTATACTATGCACATAACAAGTAGCAGCAATTTTACCAGTAACAGGAAACTTTACTTTTTACTGGTACCAAGGTAACAACTTACTACATCAAACTTTTATGATATCAAAGGATTGTGTCAGAAATTTATCAATTTAGATGTGTTTAATTCATTCTTATCAATTGACCCAATTGATAATGCTGATTTGCTTCTTGGATAAAAAGCAAAATGTCTTCAAAGAAAAACAAAGTCCAGTTGCCTATTGAAAAAGCACCTTTGGGACAAACATGACCCAGATGACTGAAAATCTTCATAGACAACCATCTTGGTGTCATCTTTGGATTGTGCAAGTGTAAACTCTGATCCAGAGAGACTGAGCCCTAAAAAATCCCAATTCCTTATATGATGTTGGCAAAGTACTATGTCAAAGATTTATCAGTCCAACTAATTGGCTTTAATGATAATATTGATTTACTAGGATTTATGCAAGACTATCTCAATTTCATTAAAAAAAAACCCTAACCCTTTTAAACATTCTGAAAGAAAAAAGTTACATTCTAAGAAAAGAAGTTGCAGAATTCTATAAATTCACTTCTAAGAAATATTCTGTGAAATAAATCTTAAAACTTGGGAATTTATAAAGAGAGCATGTTTGTATCACACATAATGACAAGGAAAGTTTATATGGGAATGCATATACATATTTTCTGTATCAGTGTATTCCTTTGAATGACTTCAATAAAGGTGTGCAAATATATTATGAATTTGAAACAATCTCATCAATCTTTGACTTGTTGTTTCAAACCTGGGCAATGGATTGTTCTGGATGTTTTTAAGATGGTCCAATCTAACACAGTTTGTTTTGATTTTGGATCAGTCCTGATATATTTCTTTAGGTTACAACATTTTGTACCCCAGTAATTTTCACTGTTGTGCATGTTTGCTACACTTTAGTTCTTCAAGATATTATAGCTATATCTTGCTACATATCATTAAATGCTTATTTCAAGTCTGTGCATATTGTCTATTGTCCATGTGTTTGATTGCTTGGGGTGGGTGACCTGAATCATTGCCAGCTCACAGTGATAATTGTTCATTTAGTTATAATTTAATTTTAAATGGTTGATTTTTGTTGTGTTACTGTATTTTTGTTATAAATTGATTTGGAATTTTAAATGATATGAAAAGTAGCATAGATTTAGTAAATAATAAAATATAGATATTTTTAGTATATTTTGTAATTGGCCCAATACATTCATTAATTTGTGTGTTTGTTAAATTCTAAACTCTTTCAGGAGCTTAATGAATATGTATTGCATTCTTTCCTCCAATTATTTCTCTATGGCATCTCAGTAGCATTGCAAGTGATCTCTTTTCTAGCAGCAGTGGGACCTAATATTAGTTCAAGCTGAAGAGAGCCAAATTTGCAGCTATGAAATGTCCTCTATAAGGAGACCTCAGAGACAAAAATTGTGCCATTAAATATTTGTCTCTTTATCCTCCTTTCCCTTGCACCATTTCCTAGCTGGATATTGCATTTCTGAATTAAATAGCTGTCTTTGAATCTTCCGTTTGTTGCAAATAGGAAATGGTGGGAGAAGATTTCAGTAAAGGAAACACTGGAAGATCCCATTTCCAAAGCACGATGCTGCTTAAATTTCTCTGGATCTGGACAGTGACTCATGTGTGATAATCTTTTATGTGAAAATTGTTTCTAAATATTAAATAGCAAGACCTTTCAGAATTTAATAGTTACATAAAGTATTTCAGTATGTGGTAATGTTACCTCAGATGTCTCCTTAAGCACCAACATCAGCATTAAGAGCTTATGATAATTAAAACTAAATTTCAGACATATTGAACAGCTTATGTAGAATGGGAGCTTATCATTGTTTAAGATTGATAGTGATATTTTAAATACTGTGTGTACAATATAACAATCCCCAGATACCCACTGTCTAAACCATCAAAAATATTGTTAAATTGTGTATCATAAAAATGAATATTTGTAACTCACGGTTGAACTGTGGGGTCCTTGATGCTCCCTGAGCTTGATTGTTTTCTTTCACAACCAAGCTGAGAGAGCACCAAGGGCCCCCATATGTATTGCTCGCTTTGATTATTCAAAACAGTTGATTTCTTTAAAAAAATCTTAAGTACTGCATTAATTATTTCACTCTACAGTATATTTAAGGCCTGTTTACACAGACTAAAATAGCAGCCATTAGCTAATATTGTTTGAAATACAAAAGACTGTACCTCCTTTACCACAGATAAAAGACATTTTAAGAGAATTTTAACCAATTTTGGGTGTCCTTTTCACATTCCTCCATTGCATCATTACTACATGGAGATGTTTCTTCCACATCCTCAGCTCTGTCCACATGCATTTATACTTTCTTCTTCCTGTTCAGAGAAATCAAGGACTGTTTCTATCTCTCCCTTTGATACCTGACGCTTTGGGTCTGTGTCAGGTGCTAGGAGCATCCATCCAGGGCTGTCTGCAGGATGTCAAAATAGTCAAGATAATAGTCCAAAAGGTCCAGTTGAAGTATTGTCTGCTTTTTATATGCAATATTTTTTTGACCACACCCTGCTGATGCCTCTGTATCCATCCATGTCAGTGATGCCTGAAAAACATGCAGTCCTATTACCCTTGAAACTTGGCACATAGCAGTTTGCTACCATAGATGAGCAAATCCATCAGAGTCTTTGCTTTGCTGGAGCAAAACAAAAACACTAAATAAATAAGAGCAATTCAGAGAGGCTGGGAGGATTTACATTCTTTTCCATCTCAGTTTACAATAAAGCCAAAGAAAGGCTTGGGGAGTCAACATGCTTGTATTTTTTTCAAAGCTGTGCCTGGATAATGTTCAGCAATACAATGACTTACAGCATACAAGCTTTCCTTAATCAACATGTCTTTGATGTAAATAAGTAATCTATTTATTTGTCAAGATTCCCAGAACTCTATTGCTTTTGGCATTCTTTTCCTCAAAATAATGCAGAGCTTCTACAGACTTTAAGTTCCTGTTATTCTTTTTGTTTTTGTTTTTGTTTTTAGGATTGGAGGAGCTGTTCCAGTTGTATTTTCATATTTTGCTGAAGTTCTTGCTCGAGAGAAACGTGGAGAACATTTAAGTTGGCTTTGCATGTTTTGGATGATTGGAGGTATCTATGCATCTGCTATGGCCTGGGCAATCATTCCTCATTACGGTGAGAAGTGCAGGATTTTTTTTCTATAACTTCTATTGCCATTGTACATAAACACTAAACCAGTTTAAATTGCAATTGTTCTTCCATTGCCATTTTCCTGATGGAATTTATCTATTTATTTATTATCAAATTTATTATTTATTATCAAATTACTTGTTTAATCAGCAAAATATATGTCCATAGAGTTCTTGACAACATGCACATGTATATTTTTAATTTCAGTTTAATATAATTCTGCTAACAGAAGCCATTGTCTGAGGTTACAGATCTACATGAAGTTAAATACATAAGCGTTGCAATAAATGGTGGGACTATTTGGCCCTTATCCCAAGATGTCCATACAAAGACATTGTTCTTTGAGTGGCAATTTTACATCGGAAAACCTGCATGATCTAAAATTCCAGTAGTATATGCAGTAATGCACAAACCTAGAGTAATGGAGGGAGAAAAGTTTTGTTCTATAATTATAGTAGCACTTTTTAAAATTCAGTATACAACATTTACTTAAATTTATTAAAAATAAATTTATTTTTAAATAATAAAAGGACTGATACTGTTTGACTTTTAGAAATAAGCGTGATTTCTTAGCTTATCTTGGGGAAAGGCATTTATATACAGAGCTATGTGACTTTCAAAGGTTATTTACCATATTTGCTATAAATAGCTTAATAATATATACCGAGATATTTAAATGCCGTAAGTATTTTCACTTTTCTTTCTGTAAATATTTGAAGTTAATTTTACTTTTCCTCAATAGAAGATATTTTGGTTATGCCAAGCCACTTAACCTTTTCAGTACTGATTATCTGTGTTACATCTAGAATTCATTCCAGGTTTGTGAGGTAGCTATATAGCACTTAGCAATAGCACTTAGACTTTTATACCACTTCACAGTGCTTTACAGCCCTCTCTAAGCAGTTTACAGAGTCGGCATATTGCCCCCAACAATCTGGGTCCTCATTTTACTGACCTTGGAAGGATGGAAGGCTGAGTCAACCTTGAGCCTGGTGAGATTCAAACTGCCAAATTGCAGGCAGCCTGCAGGCAGCAGAATTAGTTTGCAGTACTGCATATAATCAGTAGTATTATTTTATTGAACCAGCTATTCCAGAATCCTCGATCAAGAGGCAAAGCTCTGATAAGTGGCTGCTTCCAGTGATTTTTGTTTGTTTGTGCTTTGTCTCTCACAGAACTTAAGTTCTATGCTGAACACAGTTTGAAAAACTCTGGAATAGAACAATCACTCCATCGGGCCCGTTTCTAGTACACTGTAGTGCCGATTTCCTCTCAGGTGGACGGTGAGAGATGCAATCAAAACACAGCAGCACCACTTTCAGCTCTTCTGAGTCCTTCGGGAGAAGGGCTGTATAGAAATAAAATAATAATAATAATAATAATAATAATAATAATTATTATTATTATTATTATTATTATTATTATTATTATTATTTTTGGCACGCTGGTTTATTCGCGTCCATGGACAGCTACACGCTGTGACTCGTAAAGACGAATGAAATCAGCGCTACAGTGTACTAGAAACGGGCGTTTATATAGCCCTCCCTTCTCATTAACCCTTTTAAACTGCGCCCCTGTTTATCACCACACCCTTGTTAGCGCGTAAGCATCCTCAGCTGGTTCTCGAAGGTGCTGGTTGCAGCATCATTTGGAGACGTCCTAAGCCCGTCGCACCCGATACCACCTCCCCTCGCCCCGCATACGGCTGCCTGCACCCAGTGCCACCACCACCAAGTATGTATATGTCCCTTGATGCTTTCAACACGCGTTAGCGGTGTCAAGCAGGTTGCTAGGCTCGACACTGCATCTGAACCTACTACATTTATGGAAAATGCATTATCGGTAGCAGAAAAGCTGACTGCAGTGGTCATGGCTGACTTCATTATGGAAGACAGGCAGAATACATCTCTTTGCAGGCAGTATAATAAACTGTTTACTAAGCCAAGTGCACTTTCCTTTTGAATCTTTTTAACTGAAGAGCTACTCAGAGTTTATATGTATCTTAAATTGAGACAAGATTGGTCCTGACAGTTTTGCATCTAAATGTTATAAGAGTGCCATCCAGTGGCTAGTTCAGCTAACCTTTTCATCTAATTGAAATCAGTATTCCTTTTCCTAGTGCAATGATGGCTAACCTTTTTGCCGTCGTGGGGGGAGGGGGGGTTGCATGCGTGCATGCCCACACCCATAATTCAATGTGCCACATCCCTCCTAGCATGCGCGCGTGACCCCTGTGCTGCCCCCGCTTTCGGCACACAATGGCACGGTGGGCCCAGTATGCTCATTTTTCATCCTCCCCAGGCTCCAGAGGCCCACCGGAAGTCGGGAAACAGGCAGGGGTGGGGAAGGCCGTTTTCACCCTCTCCCACCCAGACCTGTTTCCCGACTTCAGGTGGGCCCAGAAGGCCCGAAAATTAGCTGGCCGGCACGCACATGCGCGCTGGAGCTGAGCTAGGGCAACACTTGCGTGCCCACAGATATGGCTCCATGTGTCACCTGTGGCACGTGTGCCATAGGTTCGCCATCATGGTCCTAGTGTATATCCCCATGGCCACAGTAAGAATTTGTTTTTTAAAAATTTAATTTGATTTGATTTCTATAGCTACCCATCTCAACTAGTAACTCTAGGCAGTGAACATCATAAATGCAATGCTATTACTAACACTACATACCTTGGCTTTTCTCTGGAGTTCAAAATGGCTTATATGTAGCAAAAGTATTAGGGGCAAGAGGCAATAAAAGAAAAACGCCATTAAGATAGCAGTTGTGACTGCATGATCAAAGTTTGCCCTCTTTATGTGCATCATGAAATATAAAAAGGGAAGAGACTTCTGTTGTGTAGTCATGCCTTCCATCTTGAGGTCTTGTACTCTCTCCCAAAGCCTCTATTACAGGCTTTCACAAAGACCTTCTTTACTCTAAAGCTATTGGATTCAGCCTTAGTGCCTGATGTATTCTGATATAGCACTCTCAAAAACATACGTTTATGGAAAATATGCTAGAAGCCATCTTTTTGCTGCAAAACAGAAAATAAATAAATAAAAATAAACAAACGCTTCCCCTGCCCTTCCAACACACAATAACTAATTTAGGGTTGGTTTATTTTGAAAAGAACTTAGAAATGAAAAATGCAGTTTTGATTGTTTTTGCTAAAAAGCGAGACAGCCTTTCTTGGTTATAATGGGTTCTGTTGAATAGGACGTTTTATGTGTTTTATCATTGATCTCTCTTATGCTAATATCATCCTGTAGTCTGTCATTGCAACTTGAATGATTTATTTGGTCTTTCTTGTAATCAGTAGAGTGAGAAGGTGATATTTAACGTGAAGCTGCTGCAGAGATTGAAAAAAAGCTGAAGGTTTTATTTTATGCCACAGCCCCAGAAAACTGTTCCCAACATGCACTTGGGCCTATTGTTTTAACAACCCGTCTCACCCCTTGGAACTTGCTGCTGCTTTCAAGATTAATGACTTTTGAATTCAGCATTTGCAGGGAGCAAGGGTGAAGTTTAACTTTGCAGAACTGCATTGCCGTCTGAATGAATCAGACAAAGAACACTATACATCTTCCTGTTAGGTCACAAAGAACGGCAGATGGAAACCAGGAGCACACCTCCATTTGGCAGCAGTGCTTATCTGCAGATAAATCTATTCCAAATGCATTTTTAAATTTAGTTAGTGGAAAGCAATATCCAGAAATCACATTCTTCATTTGCAACCAAAACAAGAAGGAATCTTGGACTCTTCAAAAAAACAAAATGGCAAATAACAGTATAATCACTTGTATAAAGCTATAGACAATTGTATGGTTCTACATTAAAATAAATAAAATTATACTGCACTTATTTTAAAAATAGATTAGTTTGTTACTCTGTTGCAATGTTAAAAAGTAAAAGATCCAAATTTTCAAGAGGGCAAAATTTTATTCCTTGATGGTTAGTTGGGTTTTGGTAATTATATGCTGTGGGACATCTAAGACTGAGTGAAGTAAAAGTTAAATTACAGCTGAATGTAAGAAACATCTAGCAACATAGATATAATCATCGGAGACTATTTCATTCAAGCCTTGGGGGCTTCTTACATAGCTGGTGTGGCATCAAAATATGTAAAAGGAACAACATTTTTAGCACCATCCTGATTTTAGCAGCAATCATGATAGGTGTTCTGTCTTCTCTCCTTTGAAACAAATGAACATGGATAGCAAACTTCTGTAAATAGGAGAGATTGGAAATTATGTTTTATCCTGCTTTAGATACCTCAGTTTGACTAAATTCTGGGATCCATTTAATCTGTGGATTCTGTAAATCTAAAACTTGTAGACTTATAATACATATTTTATGAAAGTCATTTTTCTGGTGTAAATATGTGTCAGAGAAAACTATAGGTTTTAGATCTTTTTGTAGAAAGGTAATAGTATAGGTACAGTATAAATATATAAGAGAAGATGTAATTTCTTTGTATGGTTAAATGTGTTGGATCTCAGATATAGGTATGCAAAGTATAATAAATCTAATGTATTAGCTAGTTCTGAATCTTATTAAAGATATTTAATACATGTAATGCAAAGGAAAGAGCTATTGCAAATTTGTACAAAAGAAATACTTTTGTATTTCTATATATGAATAATAAAAGGCAGTTCCTTTTTACCATGATCTCTTCATAATTAATATGATCATTGAAAATTGAGTGATAATTTTATAATCTTTTTAATGCAGACTTAAATAAGAAATTTATAGCTAAATTAGATAACTGCCAGAGATAAAGAAATAACTTCCTTTTCTAAGTAACTAAGGAACAGGTACACATTAATATATCCTGCCTGGTTTAGATTTTTTAAAAAGGATTATGGGGGAAAAGAACAAAATGTCTTTAGTCTCCACTGACAAGTAATTGATAGATTTCCCCAAAAGTATTGATCACAAGAAACTCTGGTTCATATGAATGCCATTGCTTTTATTTAAATGATAATAAATGACTACAATAAATAAATAAAGTAGAGTTAATGCTAAGATACTATCAAAACAGAACGGAAATTTGCAGACAACACCAAGCTGGCAGGAATAAGCAACACTTCAGAAAATAGGCTTAAGATACAGAAGGATCTTGACAGACTTGAACATTGGGCACTATCTAACAAAATGAAATTCAGTGGTGAAAAAAGTAAGGTTCTACATTTAGGCAAGAAAAACCAAATGCACAGGTGTAGCGTAGGTGGCACCTGACTCAATAATAGTAACTGTGAGAGTGATCTTGGAGTCCTAGTGGACAATCACTTAAATATGAGCCAGCAGTGTGCTACAGCTGCCAAAAAAGCCAACACAGTTCTAGGCTGCATTAACAAGGATTAGAATCAAGATCATGTGAACTGTTAATACCACTTTATAATGTTTTAGTAAGACCACACTTCAAATACTGCATCCAGCTTTGATTGCCACGATGTAAAAAGAAATGTTGAGGCACTAGAAAGAGTGCAGAGAACAGCAATAAAAATGATTAGGGGACTGGAGGCTAAAACATATCAAGAACAATTGCTGGAATTGGATATGTCTAGTTTAATGAAAAGAAGGACTAGGGGAGACATGATAGCAGTGTTCCAATATCCCAGGGGTTGCCACAAAGAAGAGAGAATCAAACTATTCTCCAAAGCACCTGAAGGCAGGACAAGAAGCAATGGATGGAAACTAATCAAGGAGAGAAGCAACCTAGAACTAAGAAGAAATTTCCTGACAGAACAATTAATCAGTGGAACAAGTTGCCTCCAGAAGTTGTGAATGCTTCAACATTGGAAGTTTTTAAGAAGAGATTGGACAACCATTTGTCTGAAACGGTATAGAGCCATGATGGTGAACCTATGGCACACGTGCCACAGGTGGCACAGGGAGTCATATAGATGGGAACGTGAGCCCAGCTCCGCCACGCATGTGTGCGCCAGCCAACTGATTTTCGGGCCTTCTGGAGCCACCGGAAGTCGACAAATGGGCCATTTCCGGTCTCCGGGGGGGATGGGGAAGGCTGTTTTTGCCCTCCCCAGGCTCCTAGAAAGGCTCTAGAGCCTGGTGAGAGCAAAAACCAGGCCTTCCTGGCCATCACGTGCCAAAAGTGGGAGGGGGTTGCATGTGCATGCGTGGGGGCGGCGCATAGAATGATGGGTGTGGGCATATGCGTGTGAGACACCCCCCACACACACACTCTCCCCACTTTTGCCACGTGATGGCAAAAAGTTTAGCCATCACTGGTATAGGGTTTCCTGCCTGAGCAGGGGGTTGGACTAGAAAACCTCAAGGTCCCTACCAACTCTGCTGTTCTGTTCTGTTCCCTTCTGCTCCGCTCCACTCCACTCCACTCCCTTGTTGAAATAATAGATAGTCCCACTGGACATGGTGGCAGTAAGGGCCTGTAGTACAGCCACCAGAGTGGAGTTTTGGGGTTTTCTTCTTGAAGTAGTGGCAAAAAAGATTGCTAATGCCAGAAATAATGTGGGGTTACCAAGGTGAAACAGTCATTCCATTAAATCCTCAGCAGCTGTCACCAATTATAGGCAATACACGAAGTTGTATCAATAAGCCTTTTCATACTCACAGCTCTGACTAAAGTAGTGACACTTTAATCATAGAATGTGGTAATGGTTTTACTGTGGCATTTGATTTTTGAAAGAAGAAAAAAAGGATTTTCAAAGTACAGATTATGGAACAGGCAGAACTTTTGTTCTCCTCTCAGAAATTATCTGGGTTTATAAGCCATGATGCGATTCATTCAAAATATGTTGCATTTATAAATACAGTGTCTTTTTCTCCTTTTTCAGGATGGAGTTTCAGCATGGGATCTGCATACCAGTTCCACAGTTGGCGAGTGTTTGTTATAATGTGCGCCCTGCCTTGTGTTTCTGCTGTGGTGGCACTTACTTTCATGCCAGAAAGTCCAAGGTTCTTGCTTGAGGTAAAATATCTACATTCCTTCAAGACGTTGAGCTTACCTGAGTCTTAATATCAACCTCATCTAAATAAAAAAAAATCAGGCCAAGCATTTTCAGTGTGGACTTGACATTTTTGAAGTTCTTTCTCTGGAAAACGTTATTTACCTCTTTTTCTTTAAGAGATTTAATTAAAAAAATCTTTTTAAAAATTCTATCAAGTTTTGATCTATATTATATTGCTTTTAGTCTGATGCTGTTTTATGGTTGCTTTTGTTATCATGCTATTTTATTCTAATACTTATTTGGTGAACTGTCTTGTTTAAATTGAAAAAATGAATGTATTGCTGAAGATCTAAACATAGTAGGGAACAATGTTCACAATAAATATTACTTTATAATATTACAGTAAATGAGGTGATCTAAGGCTATTTGATACCAAAATATACTCCACAATATGCCATTGAGATAGAAAAATATGGCAAGATATTTCTTTAAATGTAGATGTATTTTGAGTGAAGAAAGAGTTAATACAGATTGCTTTATCAACAACTTGCATTTTCATAATTCTTTCTCAAATTTTCAAATGTCTTCATATCCTTAGGTTGGAAAACATGATGAAGCTTGGATGATTCTCAAACAAATTCATGATACAAATATGCGAGCTCGTGGCCAACCTGAAAAAGTTTTCACAGTGTGTATTTTGTACACAAATATATATAATTAGTGGAAAATTAGTTGTAATTTAGACTGGAAAAGTTATCAGTAAAAAACCATATATTCTTCTTGGGGAAAATAATACCATGAAGAGTACCTACAACAATTATTCACATAGATCTTGAAGATATATTTTTGTTTAAGGACATTTCTTGATCCATTTGTCATTGGGGTCCAGATAGCCTTCATAAAATTATCTGGCCATAATTCTTAATTCTTGCAGCCCTAGGGCTGCAGCATATTCTTTCCCCAGTTTCCCTCTGCTCCCGCACAAATACATATGTACCCTTGCCTCCCTGAATTTGCACCACACTGCAACAACCCTCCAACTCACGCATAACCTGCACTGGGCCTCCCCCACCACCCTGCAGCAGCCCTGCACTCCTTATCTGGATCTCTGTCTGCTTTTGGTTTAACAACCCACACATCGCAACCAGGATTGCTGTCACTAAGTCATGTGGTCATGCGAATTGCACTCATCGCTTAGTAGTGGAAATTCTGGTCCAAGTTGTGGTCATAAGTTGATGACTCAGACGCAAGCAGCCAGATCCACATATGAAAGGTTCAAGTTCACTACTTTATTTTGTTCCATGAAACTTAAAGGGAATCAGCTTTATTTCTCTTGTGGCTGTGAAAAGACTCAAGACTAGTTCCCCATCTGATCCCTCCGTCCTGCCTGGCTGGAATTTTCCCAATAATGACTACCTATAATGTTCTTTTTTTATGTATTGTTAGGTTTAGTAGGGTCTGTGAAGTTGCTTCTTTTTCCATATTGGTTATAACTCAGTTTTGAAGGGTATTATGCAAAAATCATAACAAAATTAAAAATTGATATTCTCATATGAATTTATTTCCTTAATTCATTAAATATGTTTTTAAAGAGCTGCAATCAACTATTTTTATAGTTTTTAAAAGTTCTATGGATAAGCTGATTTCTCTAATAATACCACAAAATATCCCTGTTTCTAAAGAACCTGCACTTTCATATTCTTCTGTTCAGTTGACCTTCTATGCAAATTGTACTTCTCTTTCTTTCTCAAGAGATGGAAACTATAGCCAAGGTTAGATGTTTTCATTTATAAACATGCAACTTGAAGCTGTTTATCACCTTTTAGATAAGGCTGTTAACTTCCTTCAACAGTCAAATGCTTGTTTCTCAAGTAGGGAAAAAAAATACTCTTCTTGGTTCTCCATAGGTTAACAGGATCAAAACACCAAAACAAATAGATGAACTTATAGAAATAGGAAGTGACACAGGCACCTGGTACAGGAGATGCTATGTCAGAGTTCGCACAGAACTGGATAGTGTAAGTAACACAATCTCTATAATATTATTTATATTTAAGTACAAACCGGTCTAGAGAATCTAGAGAAATTAAACATTTACCAGTATTATCAAGTTTAAATAAGACAGTGTTCAAATTACTAAAATAGATATAAAACAACTTCTTGTGCTTTTAATTTCCCCCCCAAAATTAAATATTCTGTGATTCCATGTTTTTATAGGGATTTTCCAGATAATGGTACTTTATTTATTATATTGCTTTATCCTTCCCCTTCTCCCAAAAGTTGGTGATATGCTCTCAATTTATTCTTGTGAAATAGATTAGGCTGAGAGATAGTGGTTTATCAGAATCACTCAATAATTCACAAAGATAAAGTTTGATGTGGGTTTTCCCATGTCCATTTCATTACTGTCATACAGTAATGTGGCATGCTAATTGAATTTGGCAAGAATAACTTCCATACATACTATACATCATGCAAAAAGGCAAATACAAACAGGCTATGGTTTTTCTAAAGTTTATAAATATTGTGAATCAACTGGAGTACAAAAAAGGGGGGGAAGTCAGAACTCAAATATTTATCTATATTTTTTAGTAGTTCTTTTTCCTTTTCCTTTTTGTTTCCTTCCTTTTAATATTTATAAATAATAATGTTGTGGAGATTTTGGAACTAAATTCAAAGATATCTTTTGATAAAGATAACAATATATTTGGTCAATTTTTTTATTAATGTTAAAGCATTAATTGTATAATTTCAAAAATTTTCTTTGTCCAGTTATTGTATAGACCAAATAAAGCCACCAAAATGGGATATACTGAACCTTCCAGGAAAAAGTTGGTTTCTTTTGTCCCAGGCATTCTTAAATTTGCTGAAGTTTATATAATTTATAGAACCCCTGTACATTAAATTTGTAGACCAGAATCAGTGTGGTTCAGTTCTGTTGTATCCCTGGTGCTTGACTTCTAAAGCTTAATTCAGAAAACTAAATTAAAAGTAAACTAATTTCTCCAATAGTAATTAAAAGCATCATCTACAGTCCTCTACTAAAATAACAATAATGTGGATACTTTGAGTGAGTAAAGATGCTAAGGGTCCCTACTGCAAAAATGACCAATATGTGATAGCCTGCTTCCACTTTTATGCAGTCTGGAAAATCGGGGGTCTGTAATCTCCAGTACTTAGGTTTCAGGTGAAAAATGTTAGACCTCTGTGCCTATTGACGCCAGTGGTGGGTTGCTCCCGGTTCGCACTGGTTCACAAGAACTGGTAGTAAAAAATTTTAGTAGTTCGGAGAACCGGTAATAACATTGGCTCCTACGCCCCCAAACCGGTCCACGGCCTGGTCGCCGCTCGCTTACCCTGCCCACTTCATCAGAGGCTTTTTTTTTTTTTTTTTACTTTTAAAAGCATTTTTTCTACAATCTCTTCGGCTGAAAAAATGCTTTTAAAAGTTTAAAAGAAGCCTCTGATGATCGCACGGCTCAGCTGGGATCTCAGAGGCTTTTAAAAGCATTTTTTCTACAACTTCTTTGGCCGAAGAGGTTGTAGGGAAAAAAATGCCTTCAAAAGCCTCTGGCGATCCCAACTGACTTGCCTGATCATCAGAGGCTTCTAAAAGCATTTTTTTCTGCAACCTCTTAAGGTTGTAGAAAAAAATGCTTTTAAGAGTAAAGTAAAAAAAAAAAAAGTTGGCCACGCCCACCCAATCACGTTACCCCCCCCACAAGCCACGCCCACAGAACCCCAGTAGTAAAAAATTTTAGAACCCACCCCTGATTGATGCCATATTTGGCCCAAAAATATTTGTTACCACAATCTAGTACTCTGTGCTTTTTACTCCTACTTGTGGAGGTTCATAAAGGCTCCCCTTTCACTTTGCCTTGCTCAGTTAGTGATTGTGTTATATAATGACTTAAGTAGTTGTTGTTAAAAGCAAATCAAGCAGAGTATTCAGAAATCTAGTTAAATCTGTAAAACTAAAGATTATGCACTTTAGATACAAGCCTGATATTTCAGAAACTGGATTAGTTATTGCTGTTCCAGAGGAAAAATTGGCCTTCCTCAAGCATTTTCCCTGCCATAAATGTCACTGTAAACCATCCTTCCCTCAAAAGTAGCATTTTCTTGAAGATCCTAAAGCCAAGCGACATATCTAACTTTCTGTGATGCTTTTTCTCAAGTTTACTTGTATTTTTCATTTATGTTTACATGAAACTTTAGAAACAAATGCAGTTTTTTCTTATTTTCTCACAGATTTGGTTAACATTTAAGAGGTGTTTCACCTATCCAGTCAAGGACAATACAACTAAGCTTGCAGTTGTATGGTTTACTCTTTCTTTTGGGTAAAGTTGATAAGAAATATATAAATTTTGTAATTATATTGCATTAACTTCATTGCAAATTCATATTCATCCATATGTAGTGCAGTGGGCTGGATGGATGCACTGCATTTACTTTGTGAAGAAAGATTCGAACAAATTAAACATGCCAAATTGCCATATTCCAGTTAATAGGATTTTCCTTTATTATTCTCTAACCTAGAGACCCCCCCATTATATATTTATTATGAACCAGCCATGCATTTTCCACAATATCAGTGTATGATATCATCAAATTACTGTCATCTCAAATTACTCCAAATCCTTTTTGAAACTGAAGAAAATAAGTCTTTGAAAAGCATAAAGTTACACTTAAACACAGTACACAATAGAAATAATCTTTTGTTTTAAGAGGTACAATTTGAGATGTGCAGCAATATTGCTAGTGATTGGGCTATTTCCAAAGGATCTGTATCTTGGCATTCCTTTACTGTTGCCTTTCCAGTTAGCAACATGGATACATACAGCAACAAACTTTTTATTGTTTTATAAAAATTTTAAACTCTTTTTTTCATCCTTTTAAAAATTTTAATATTCATACAAACATTTTTATTAAAAAAATATTCTACACTGACATAATATTTAAATTAAACATAAACCAACACACCCCCTTTTTCAGTCTCCAACCAGTCCACACTATTATATCAATGTTTTTTGTTTTTATACTATTTTTTAACCATTTGCATTAACCAAATAATAGCTTCTACACAAGGTTGTTCTGTAAAGTATATTTTAAAAATGGTTATTAAAAATGATTTTAAAACTCATTAAACAGTGATTGCTCAAATGAATGGCTTTTTCCCTATCCACATGGTTTAAAAACTGAAAATAATTTTAAAGGAGATTACTTTTATAGCAAATGTATTGTGTGATCACAATACCAATACAAAATACAAGTTTATAAATATTTATAAAAAAACAGCTACCGTAAATAGGCAGGACTGGAAAAGTACAGAAAAGGACAACCAAAATGATCAGGACAGCTAAAAAAATCTCCTTTCAGAAAGAAATAATACAGGGATTGTTTCATTTTTTTTTAAAAAAAAGCTGAGAAGTGGAAAACGTGATAGAGATGTGTAAAATATGCCTTCTGTTAGCAAATGGAATACAAAGAAGTTTGCTTCCTCCATCAGAATCTCTGCCATTTGTTTTCTTAGAACATAGTGAAATCATTTTGAAAGGAGATGAGACACTCATGGATAAAGCAGTGTCTATTAGTTTTGAAGCTCTAGGTCATTTACAGAATCAGAAATATCTGTGGGAAATTGACTAAATTAGAATAAGCTTTTGGTTAAACAAGTCTGGTACAGTTTTATATGTGGTTTTCAGTGGGAAGACAATGATTAAATACAGTAGCACTACAAATATGCTACTGTTACTCTTCTCAGAAACAGCAAAGCAATGAAAGTACTTTCCGTCAATGCACTTCAAAAGCCTCTGTCAAAATGTTTTGCATGTGCCAATTATTAAAATTACAAAATAATATTGCAAGCTATTTCTATTAATACACGCTTGGGAGCAAAACCAAAAAAGAAATTTGACATATTGTCCCTTTTCCTCTATATGTATAATCTCCAATTTGTACTTATTTCAAAGATTCAGAATTCTTGATTTTTGTTTTTTTTTTCTTAAACCATATTAAAAATTTCAAGTATAAGACCTTTAGCATAATCTGCATGTGTAAATTGCAGTTTTTGAGCTTGTGGACATGTCTTTCTTTTCTTATTCCCACCCCTATCTCCATGCCAGCATCTATGTCTAGTCACGGCTTCATCTTCATTCTTCTACAAATTTATGCAATTGGCTTATTTTCACTAATCATACTTAATGTTAGCGGCATATGATACAATAAATAATGTTAATTTTAGATGGACATAGCAATATCAGATCTCATGATAATTTTTGCAGTGAGAGAGGGAATTCAGAAATCTCTGGGAAAGCTAAGCATGTTTTTGTTATATCTGAATGCAGCTAGAACATTGTAAAATACTACTTTTTTATCAGTATATATTCAACATAATGCTGCATTACAATTCACTTTTGTGTCATGTATTTCTTTTGAATGCTGAAATTTCGCCAATTGCTTTTATAGGTACTATGGATTGTCTGTCTGGTTTCCAGATGTCATTAAGCATCTACAAGCAGATGAATATGCCAGTAGAGGGAAGAATTTTAGCAATAAGAGGATCATGGACTTTGATTTTAACTTTACTCTGGAAAATCAGATCCATTTTAATGGGACATTCATCAATGACAGGTTGAGAAAAATAAATCTATTTCTAAAATGATTTGCTGATTATCCATTCTGCCTTTCTTCTAATGCATTCAAAATAGCATATTTAACACTTCCTCTCTTTCTCTACAATGGTTATGTGGGATGGGGTAGGCTAAGAAGTAGTGATTAGTCAAAAGTTACTCACCAACCTTATGGATCTGAACCCACAGAATGTACTTGAATGTGGTCCCAAAGGTGCTTTTTCAGGAGGCAATTGGACTTCCTTGTTTTTTTCTTTTGAAGACGTTTCGCTTCTCATCCAAGAAGCTTCTTCAGCTCTGACAGGATAGTGGGAATGGAAGGATTTATATTCCTTGCAGACAGCTGGTAATTTGCAACACCCTTTGAATGATGTGGGAGTAGGAATGGATTTCCAGAGGAAAAAAATTGCAGACTACAGGAACCAGGAGCAGTACTCAGGTGACCCTAAGGACAGATAAACTTCAAAGTCCTTCAATAACCCTCTAAAAGGATGAAAATTACTAGTTGTCTGCAAGGAATATAAATCCTTCCATTCCCCACTGTCCTGTCAGAGCTGAAGAAACTTCTTGGATGAGAAGTGAAATGTCTCCAAAAGAAAAAACAAGAAAGTCCAGTTGCCTCTTGAAAAAGCATCTTTGGCACAACCATGACCTGGATGACTAAGAATCTCTACAGACTTTTATTTGAATGTGGATTTCCCAGGTTCTAGTTTAACACTGTTATTTTTCAATTATTACCAAATTACACCCCCTTCTTGATTTTTAATTGTTGTTATCATTAAAAGTTTTGTGTCATAATTGTACAACTTACAAAGACCTCTTTCCTTGGTACTAGAAGACCTTTGGCTGAATTAGTATGTTTTATATTTGACCACAACCGACTGAGAGAAGTTCAAATGAAAAGACATTATGATTTGTGTATATAGAGTGTTGCCCAGTTCAGGGCCACCTGGTCCCTCATACCAGTGTTCCGTTTTATGTTTCTTTTTCTTTTTTCTTTTGGAGAGATGGGTATCAATATAGGTTAATGTCTTTTCATAATTATAGCTAGCTCTACAGGGACGTGATGGCTCAGTGGCTAAGACGCTGAGCTTGTTGATCGAAAGGTCGGCAGTTCAGCGGTTTGAATCCCTAGTGCCGTGTAACGGGGTGAGCTCCCGTTACTTGTCCCAGCTTCTGCCAACCTAGCAGTTCGAAAGCATGAAAAAAATGCAAGTAGAAAAATAAGGACCACCTTTGGTGGGAAGGTAACAGCGTTCTGTGCGCCTTTGGCATTTAATCATGCCGGCCACAAGACCATGGAGATGTCTTCAGACAGCACTGGCTCTTTGACTTTGAAACGGAGATGAACACCGCCCCCTAGAGTCAGGAATGACTAGCACATTTGTGCGAGGGGAACCTTTACCTTTACCTTAGCTAGCTCTAACTCTCAGATCAGTAAGTATTACTAAAAATTGTTTCAAATCATATTTTGGAGTAAACGTGTCTGATGATAACTGTAGTGTGATTCAGCTATCACAGCATCCAGTAGTCATGCAGGCTAGGGAAGATGTGGAACTTAACAAGATAGAAAGAATGTGAGCTCTTGTCTTTCTTGTCCTCCTAACCACTCAGAGTTTGAGCACGGGGAATTTGAACATATTACTACAAAAGACTGAACCTTCAGAAGATGTTTGTATTTAGCCATACTATTATTCCATCATTTGAAAAATGCTTCCAATGTAGTATGTGCTTACTATCTGTCATGCTTTAAATCAGTACAGAAAATTCTTTGTTTTTCTCAGGTTCACAATGATGACATTCAAAGCAGTTATTTTTCAAGACTCTCTTTTTAAGAACTGTTACTTTGAGGATGTTACTACGTTGAATACATATTTTAGAAACTGCAGTTTTATAGAGACTGTTTTCTTCAATTCAGGTATGTTGGGGGAGAAAAACCCGCCACATTCTTTTGTTCCCCAAATCCTTCAACTGTTTGGTAGTTATTTCAATAGAGAAAAAAAAGTTAAGCAGAACACTTTTTAAACGTCTTTTTTTTTTTTTTTTACCAGCTGTAGGAATGTCAAGTACTGAATTTCTGGCTGAGCTTATTATTTCGCAATGTCAGAAGTAACTAACTTTTTTTTTTTTAAATCACTTTGAAGAAGAAAGAGCGGGAATATTTGGCTCCATGAATAATTTCTTCATCTCTTTGGCATGAAAGTCTTTCTGCCAAGGGTGATTGGAAAGTAACTGAGGTTTTCTGCTGAAATATGAGAAAGTTGAGCTGGGCCAACTAACAGTTAAAGTTTTTTAGGCAGTCACTGAGAGGGAACCTTCAGGATTCCAAAGGCAAAATGAAGTAAACTTCCACATGATACCTCCGAGGTGCAGGGGGTTGAAAGATTGGGGAGAACATACTGTGCTTAACATCAACTCGGGAAAGAACTAAGAGTGTTTTCTGATCCAGGTTTATTCATTTTTCTTAGGTGTTTCAATTAAGGCTAATCCCACTGCCAAGAACTACATCTGTTTGTGTTTGGGGGAGAGAGTCCCCATTTTAAATTAAAATACCTTAATAGCTCAAATGTATGCATATCCTGTCATTTTGGCCTTCACCTAGCATTTCTGATTAATAATTATAATAGAGTTACAAGGAAGCCTTCAGCTTCTGTGCATTCAGCAATCATTGTTACAGCATTGCTGAAAAAATGGACATACAATTGGTCCCTGAAGTTCCAGCAACAGCAATATCTTACACTTAATGTTTGCAAACTGGGAGCCATAATCACATGATTGCCATTTGCGATCTTTTCTGCTGGCTTCCCAGAAGTGAATTCAATGGGGAAACCAACAAGGAAGGTTGTAAATTACTCTGGAAAGTCACTCCTGCCAGCAGCATCCTCCACCATGCATTAACTCCGCTATTCCTCTCAGTCCCTTGTTGCCCTCCCCAATTTATGTAGAGCCTGTGCTGGGCCTCCCAAACCCTCCTCAGCCTGCCTCAGACTCATGTGTAGCCTGCATATGTCGCATATAATTTTTTTAGCCCCCCCTCTCTCTCTTTTTTTTTTTTTGTATTTTTAAACTATAAATAGTGGAGATTTTGGCAAATTGTTACTTGCATTGTTAAAACAATTTAATGTACTTAAATGTAATTTAATGATTTTTCTAATCAATAATATAGTGCTCAATTATCAATAATAATTGAGCACTAGCTCTACAATTTATCATTCCTTTGTCCCCTTCTGATATTATGTTGCTGTACCATTTTTCTTCTTTTTTCTTGTTTGTTTGGTCTTTGTTTTTCTTTTTAAAATGATTAATAAACTTTTTTTTTAAAAAAAGCTACATTTGATTTAACAGAAATATGCTACCTTATTTATAAAAGATTTATTTATTCATCTTTCCACCTGGCAACAATAAAAACTTTAAAAATAAACACACATAAAAAGTAATTTTAGTAGAAGATATTTATGTCCTGCTGAGGAATCGGCATGTCTAAGTTAGCAAATGCAACAATACAAAACTAAAAGAACACCATTAAAACATTAACATACTACAATATTAATATACCAGACTGTTATACTAAATATTAATGTTGGCCTTTTTAGGCAATATGTAAAAGAACCTGTGTTCGAAATACATTACAATTTTCATAAATTTCTTCTATTTCCACAGATCTTGAGCCATATAAATACCCTGGAAGTGAATTTAGAAATTGTTCATTCTTTCACAATAAGACAGGATGTCAAATTTCATTCGATGATGATTACAGTGCCTACTGGATTTATTTTGTCAATTTCCTGGGGACTTTAGCAGTATTACCAGGAAATATTGTCTCAGCTCTTCTGATGGATCGAATTGGACGTTTAACAATGTTGGGTAAGAACTTCACTTTGAAATTGTTTTTTTTTTTAAATTAAATTCTTATTTCTCCTTTTCACTTAAAGATTTACAAATAATCAAGCAGGGGGCGAGGGCCATATAGAGAGAGTTGTTTCCCACCCGCCCACTAGTTTTCAGTGCACCATCAGATACATAGAAGAAGTAGATGGTGCAGTGATTCTTTATTTTAGGGAAGAATTAATTTGTGAGAGGCTTAATGCAGCCTTTCAGTCACTAATCCTATTTTCTCCCAAAACGATAGCCTCTTAGCCGCACTGCCTATAAAAAGAGAGAGAGAAAAGAAAATACCCTAAAGTTTGGCTCCCATTTAACAAAGCATTTCAGGCTTTTCTGTGATAAAAAGCAAGGGGGAAAAATCATTTTTCTTATCAAACTCATAAACTCCTGCTATAAATTCCCCCTTTCCCCCCGAATTTGAGAGATCATGACAGCTGAATTTTTTTGTTGTATCATTTTATCATGTGGTAAACATGTGCAGAACGAAGCTTGTTTTCGTGGCAGTGCTGGCCCTTGGAGAGAAACATTTCTGAATCAAGGTTTTCAAACAGATGATAAGAAAGCATAAGCTTCTCATAGTTCAAGATCAGAAATCTTAACATGGAGAATTACTAGCCAGTAGCAAGTTTTTAAGTCTTTTAAAGAAATTTTGACAGTAGGGAACTTGCCACCATGAATTTCCAAATCCAATTGAGTTCTTGTATGGACTTTCAACCTTCTTAATTCAATTTTAAGCTGTTCTTTCTTCCTGAATAGTGGAAAGCCTTAAGGACATGACCCTTAACTTACTATTCTGTCACCTCTGTCAGTGCCCACATCCAGTGCTACTACACAGTCTTTGATCCTTACAAGTTCTTAGCTTGTTATAACTTTGCTTAAGTTACTACTCATGTTGACAACATTATAATATTTGTTTTGTAAAGCCTTTGTCAGAAGCAATAGTAAATATTAACATCTGGTTTCTGTGCAGGTGGTTCTATGATTCTTTCTGGAATTAGCTGCTTTTTCCTATGGTTTGGTACAAGTGGATCCATGATGATAGGCATGCTGTGTCTATACAATGGCCTTACCATCTCAGCATGGAACTCTCTTGATGTCATTACTGTGGAGTTGTATCCTACAGATAGAAGGTATAATTTTATATTCTTGCCATGTTTTACATTCTTTTCAAAACATAAGTCAACTGGACATTTCGAAGATACATACTTAAAAGGTGAAAAAGGATAGGATATAGACGCTTTAATTGTGAATAATAAGAATTTTTATTTTTGTGATCTCTACTGATCTGCACTAGGGCTATATTATTTAACCTCTGTCTGAATTCAAAATTGATCAGGAAGGCTATGTTCTGGTATGTTTCTACTAATCTTCTACTAAGGTGTATTAGAAACAATACATTCAAGCTGAAAAACATTAGGTGCAGATGAAATGCCTATTTCACCTGTTGGAAACTGTAGAAAGAAGTTAAAAGTGCTAACAGTTCTACGTTACAAATATGAAAAAAACACTATTCTCAAGGAAAAATGCCTATCCCAAATAAAGGAAATGTAACCACATGTGTAGATTATTGAACAAATTCTTTATGTATTCAGTTTTTCTTCAACAATTACAAAAATGAATTGATCCATAAATGCAGAGAAACAGAAGGATTTGAGACTAAATAGCTAACAGAGATGAATAATAGAGCAAGAATATTATAAGATTTCATTTTGTTTCACTGACAAAGCTTGTAAATGTAGAATGGGGAATATATTAAAGCTAATGGATATGCCAGAATATCTGATTATTCTTCTGAGGAATAATGAATAAAACACTGTTGGAAAACAATGAAATGATAGATAATTTTGTTTTCTTGCATTTTACATTATTTGCATAAAATAAATGTGCTAGGAAAACAAAGAGAATATTAATCCAATGGTAAAAAGGCAATGAAAACCTTGGGATATTTCATGACAAAAAAAAAACAGTATAGTTAATGATCCTTTTAATAATATAATTAACATGTTACAATTGTTAATTTATATGATTCTTGTAATCTTTCTCATATCTAATCTGCATCTGCATAAACAACCTATTTTCTGTACTTTCCCCTCCCCACCTTTTCTTCTCATGTTTCTCTCCAACTCACCATAATTTAAATCCTACACTGCTTTACTCACTCTAGGTATCTGATGAAGTGAGCAGCAATTCACAAAAGTTTATGCTCTTTCATATAACTTGTTAGTTGGAAAAGATACTGTGAGATTCTTGGTTTTTTGCCAATACAGACTAATATGGTTCTTTTCCTACAGTGTTATTAAACCTGGCTTATTTGTTAAGTGCTGTTGAGTTTGGCCTTTGACAACTGCTTGCCATCTTGATCTATCACCAACAGTGATGAATCTGTCCTTCAAAGGACATTCCAATAATCATTTTAATCTCATTTATTCATCTTATCTATAACCTTTCCATTTTTCTATATCAACATTGCCAGGAGTAGTATTTTTTTCCAGTTCATCTTATGCTCAGTAACATACACAAATTACATGATGTTTTGCTTGCTGATCATTGTCTCAAGAGTTCCATCGGCCTCCATTTGATCTAGAACTGACTAATGTCCCTAAAACCATAATTTTGAAGGCATGTAATTCTTCGTCATTTTAGTGTCTATTTTTCATAGCTATACATATCTCTTTAAAGATAATTACTTTAGTAATTAGTTCTAATCTCTTTTGTCATTGCGGTATCCCTGACTTTTGTGATTTTGCACAAGGTTTTGTAAGTCTCATGATTTTCACCTTCATTCTAAGTGAGCAGTTTTATGTCTGTCAGACATTCAAGGACTACCTGTATGCTTTTAAAAATATGGTTTTTGCTTCTTGGGATTGACAGCTATATGGAGCCTGACACTTATTTTTAATGTAGAGATAATGTACAGATATTTTTTATGAGATTGTTACTTTTTTTTTTTCCCTGTGTGCCTTTCTGGCCTCCTGAAAAGGAAGAACAGTATGCAAATAAATAAAGCAAATAAATGTTTGTTGCTTCCAATTTAGTCCAAGAGAATGGGGAAGTATGGGATCCCATGGATCCATAATGACCCGTCTTCATCTAGTGTTGAAGAATTATAGAAGAAATGTACCCGTTTAGACATTCAATTAAAAAATTATGTGGCTCTGGGTGCTCCTTCAAGATTATTGAATTGCAGCCTAAACAATTTCCTTTTAAGGAATCCCCTCCTTTGTTTGCTATTTATGAACTATTGCACCCCTTATTTAATTTTGTCAGAAAATATGTGATTTGATACAATTCTGAAGACATTGGGACAGCAGGTTTTTACTGCCACCCTGTGGAATGAATATCACAATATTCAGTTAAGTTCACCCATCCTGTCTCCCCCCAGCCAGGGTATTGCTGTTTTCACTGTTGTCTTTATTTTAGGGTGTGGCAGTGGTGTGAGGTGTTCATTAAATCAAGCCCTCAAAAATTGCATCCTTGCATGAGGCACTCTCTAGAAAAGCATCCCACAGACATTCCTGACATTGTTATTTCTCATGAGGTGCATATGGAATCTTGTCAGACTAGCTAATTATCTGTTGAAAACTTGCTCTCCTTCGTTATATCTCATGTCTTCTCCCATTTTCTTGGGAGGCTTTATAAAACTAGCTTTGAAACTGCCTGGTTTCCTTGTTTTTCACCTTCATGGCTATAGACTAGAAGTACTATTCATACCACATCTCACTGTAATTTTTGCTCTCCTTTTTGTAATGAATGATGGTAATTACAGTTTTTCCTGCCTGGATAGGCAGGGTGTGTAATTTAATCCTGGTTAGCTGCCCACTGCTACCCCTAATCTTTCTTAGATGTCTTACTATGTAGGCTACCTCATTATATTTTGCTTCAGATATGATCTCAGGAAAGATTTATATGTAATATAATCTTGATTATTTCAATTTCTGTTCAGAGTTGCACACTGCAAGAGCCTATTTCATACAAACCCAGCAGGTATAGCCTTTCTTCATGCTATAAAATACAAGTAAAAGTGTAAAATAGGTATCTTTTCCCTAATGATACTTTTCGAAGAAGTTACAGATAGTCCTCGACTTACAACAGTTCATTTAGTGACTGTTCAAAGTTACAACAGCACTGAAAAAAGGGACTTATAATCATTTCTCACTCTTATGACCGTTGCAGCATTCTGATGGTCACATGATCAAAATTCAGATGCTTGGCAATTGGCTCATACTTATGACGGTTGCAGAGTCCTGGGATCGTGCGAACAGCTTTTGCAATCTTCTGACAAGCAAAATCAATGGGGAAGCCAGATTTATTTAACAACCACGTTACTAACTTAAAAACTACAGTGATTCATTTAACAACTGTGGCTAGAAAGATAGTAAAATGGGACAAAAATGCACTTAACAAATGTCCCACTTAACAACATAAATTTTGGGCTCAATTGTGGTTATAAGTCACAAGTGTATTTATGTAGATTAGATTATTGGATATTGTAAACTCAATCTGAAATAAAAATTGATTCTCACAGTGATATATTCCACAGATGGCTATCTGTCTGTGACAGCATCATGGTTTCTATCAAACACCTGTGACCGAGTGACTGGTTTTGAAATTGTTAAAAGTCATGATATAGTTTGACTTTGGATTCTGTGTGAACCAAATCACATACCTTATAATTAAATAACCCCGTGTCTTATTTTTTCAAGTTTCTCAGTCAGCTTCCAAGACAGAAGTTGCTAACAAAGTCTGTCTTTGAAGCGTAAACAAAGATGCTCTCAAATAAAGGCCAATTCCTAATGATTGGATCCATGCAATTTTATTGCTACCTTAAGGAGGTTGGTTGCCATTATTTTGCTAACACAATGTTTCCCAGCTTCCCTATTTCACTTATAGCTATGCAATTCGCAGGTGGTTCTCTATCCAAGTATTAAAATATTTATTTAGAGTGGATGCAACCTAGTATTCAGGCTATTCAACCTACAGGTCTCCAAATTTTTTACCTGAGATTTTGAACCATATTCTTCTGGTCACTCAATGGACCGGCACTATGTTCAACAGCATGAAATTGATCGCTGAAACTGTTAAAAAGAACTATAAAGTTTCTTATGCTTGTAATCTTAATCTATTCCTATTAGCTTTATTGGGAGTTCTTCATAGGAGATTATCATGGAATACCAGCACCTTACATTAGATTGAGAATTTAAATCCCCAAAGATACCATTGTCAAGAAAATTGTGTAAAGTTACACACTCGACCCAAAGAAGATTTTATTTATCTGATTTCATAATTATAAACAGATAAACTTATTTTTGCAAAATGCAAATATTTGACTACCTAAACTTTATAGTAAGCTAACTAAATGCCCCAAAGGACATTATTTAAATTGTATGCATGGTTATGCCATATTATCACAAGGAGAAACATTTTTCCCACAGATACGCAAATAACCAAACTAGTTCTACTAAATATGTCATCTGTATTTGTCAACATGTGTTTAAGGGTGTCAAACCAGCTGCATTCCCTCCCCCTACTCCATGCAATTACTTCAATTTCTTCAAGCACAGGCCTTCTGGCTTTTAAATTTGGCTTACCGTCTTGTAACCCATATTTGTGTTGGCAATTAAGCACATAGACATTTTTGTGGACCTCTATAAAACAATGCTGCTGTTTTGTTGTTTAAGAGCACATATTTGTTTCTGTTTCCCAAGGGTCTGTACATTATCTCAAACTGGTTTTTCAGAGTATGAAATAATATAGAAACCTCTGAACAGACAGAACTGATTTGGATGCAGTCTCATAAGCATCTTCACAAAGTACCTTATTAGCTGGGTCTCCTGAAGGCAGTTTCTGTTTCTCATAAGATTATTTATCTGATCATGTGTAAAACCTGTGGCCCTGAGGCAGCTGAAATTTATAGACCTTTGCAAGCAATTTGTTCAAAACTCTGGCAAAAGTAATTTGTCTCAGTCTTGATAGCCTACTGGGCAGAGAGGACAAACAAGCAGGAGAAGCCAGAAAAAGGAATTGTGTTTGATGTGGAATTGGGGAAATAAAAAGAATAGTTTTAAGAATAACCTGGCTCAGAACATGCAACCTTAAATTTCGTACTGATTTTAAGAGAAGGTAATCAAATGTTAGAAAGTCTTACCTTTGAGACATGATGTAGCAAGTATTTAAACATAAGAGTACAGCATTTAATTACTCTCTCTCTCTCTGTATATTACAGTAATAATTACTTAACTATAATTATTTTCATTATAGAATTATATTTCTGTAATCTATCATATAAAACTGAGAGAGAAATGTTATTCTAAATATTTAGAATATTCAGAAAGATTCTCCTGTGTTTCCATAGTGATGTACTCTCACCCTTCTATACTGCTTCATAATATCTAGTTTATATAGGCTGCAGCTCTTTGATGCATATTGTTACCTATTATCTATTGTTCCTGGTGTTCCTTAAATATCACAGATTTACCACAGGTTACTTTTTGTATAAGAATTATTTCCATCATGAAATCGTAAAGCACTCAGTGTCCTTCCATTTTTGCGAGAAAGTACTAAGGAACCTTTAGATCAGCCTTTTTAACCTGGCATGCCCACAAATGTCTAGCTGTGCTGGCTGAATTCTGAAAATTAACATTCATCTGTCTAGAGGGCAAACAAGTAGAATAAAACTGATTTAGATTCAGACAAGTTACTTGTCTGCATTACTTTATGACCTATGATTAAATAATGTGATTACAGGTAGTTCTTGACTTACAATCATTCATTTAGCAATCATTTGAAATTATAGCGGCACTGAAAAAAGTGACTTACACCTGATCCTCACACTTACTACCATTGCAGCATCCCCATAGTCATATGATCAGAATTTGGGCCCTTGGGAATTGGCAAGTATCTACGACAGTTGCAATGAAAAGGATCATATGATCTCCATTTGTGACCTTCCTAGCTATTTCTAACAAAGTCAATGGGGAAAACTGGATTTGTTTAATGATACCATGATTCACTTAACAACTACAGCAATTTGCTTAACAACTCTGGCAAAAAAAGTTTGTAAAATTGGGCACAACTCACTTCAACAACTGCCTTGCTTAACAATTGAAATTCTGGTCCAATTGTGGTCATACGTTTAGAATTACCTGTACTGTACTGTATTGAGTGTCCAATCTGGGTCGGTCACCAGGACCAGCGGTTTTGTCTTTCAAGCTTTTGGACTCGTACTGGAACCCATCTTCAGGGAACCTCTCTCTAGCAGAGTGTCTACTCTATTGAGTTTTTAGCTTTGGAAGCAAAATTGTCTGTTCGAGTAGCCTTAACTTGAGGATTGCAGATTGCTAACTAGTCAGGCCTCATTCATACTTTACCTGGAAATGCCATTGCATATCTTAATGTGCAACAATGTTATTATTTTCCCAAAGGTGCTTTTTTAAGAGGCAACTGGACTTTCTGGTTTTTCTTCAAAGAGGCTTCGCTTCTCCTCCAAGAAGCTTCTTCAGCTCTGACTGGATGATGGGGAATGGAAGGATTTATACTCCTTGCAGACAGATGGTCATCTGCATTCTTTTAGTGAGTCGTTAAGGTCACCTGGAGGTCAGAGCTGAAGAAGCTTCTTGGATGAGAAGCGAAACGTCTTCAAAGAAAAACCAGAAAGTCCAGTTGCCTCTTGAAAGAAGACCTTTGGGACAACCATGACCTGGATGACTGAGAATCTCCATAGATAATGTTACTATTTGATTTTTTAAAATTTATATCCTGCCTTTATTATTTGTATAAATAATTCAAGGTGAACATATCCATTTCTCCTATTTTCCCTACAACAACATCTCTGTAAATGAGTTGGGCTGAGAGAGGCCCAAAATCACCCATCTGACTTTCTCTTGTTGCTTCTATTTCTACTCTCTGGGTAAAACATGAGACTGCATAACTATATGAGCTTCATTATTAGTCAAGTGCAATTTCATGCATCACTGAATAACACTTTTTCTAATACCAGAACTGTTAGACACCAGAATGGCAAAATGTTTCTAATAGTGGCACCACATTGGTAGAATTCTTTCCCTGTAGAAGCCTATCAGGCATCAACATAGCTTTCTTTTTGATACTAGCAAAACATGTTATTCTTCCCAATCTTATTTCTTCTCTTTTAATATTTTGTTCTATAATTCATCATTCTTGATCTTTCTGTAAACATCTGATGAACGGCATATGGCCTTTATTTTGATTAAAAATGTGCTGATAATTTTTTTCCCAAAAGTAAACACATTTGTAGTAACATGTGAATTGACATGTTTAGATTCATGTATAGAATATGTTGTTTCAAAATTGTTTATTGGGTTATGTATTATTCTGGAAGTTTATGCCCAGTAATTCACTAGTGTTTTATCTTCTCTCTTTTAAAGAAAAAATATATATGTATTTTTTATTTTAAAAAAACCCTTTTTAAAAAAAATCGAAGTCATGATGAGACAACATATTATCACCATCATTACTGTATATGTGTGCATTTTCTGCATATTAATTCTAATTTCTTTTCCTCTCTTTCAGGGCAACTGGCTTTGGCTTTTTAAACGCACTCTGCAAAGCAGCAGCTGTTCTTGGAAACTTAATATTTGGTTCTTTTGTTGTCATTGCCAAATCAATACCTATTCTGTTGGCTTCTACAGTTTTAGTGTGTGGAGGTTTGGTAGGACTTCGACTCCCTGACACCAGAAACCAAGTACTGATGTAATTTGAGATGGGTGGTGGATAAAAAAAGCCATTTATTTGCTTTCCTCTGTTTCTAAGTGTCATTTCTTGGATGGATGGGAGGAGGCTTCAGATTGTTGGTTCAAGGAAAGTAATTGCACAGAGAAGTTCTACCCTCAAAATGAAACCACAGCAACAAAAAATTAAGAGAAACACAAGAAAGGGGAAAGAAGAGTGAATTCAGTGGAGCCATTTGTCCCAGTATTGTGCATCTCATCAGTCCAACCCTGTTAAATTCACATCTATAAAATTCCAATAACTGGAGTCTACATGTGTCATTCCCTCACACAGACATTTGCAGATAAAAACTGTGGAGGAACCTGTATGCATGCAGACACCCAAATTACATTTTTTAGAAAGGAGAAAGATGAAAATTATGGATTGGAACTGGTGGGAACATAAGATATTAGGGACAAAAAAATGCCCATTGCCAACCTACCCCTCAGTTCATTTAATGAGTTCATAGAGATGTTTTTGAAGACAGCTGCTATTAAAACAAAAACAAATATAACCCCTATAGCAGGGAGGGCTGGCCGGGTTCTCATCACTGCAGAGTGGTTTGACTGCCCCCGATCTGACATGTGGTGAAATGATGCCACCCGAGCCACATAGCAGCCTTCGGGGCTGCCCCAGCACTGAGCAGCCACCGCATATGGGAGTAAGGGACAGAGAGACCTGTACTCTTGCACTTTCAGAGGTAGGGTTACATCCCTTTTATTTCATGCTGAAAGAACAGTTGATGAAGCTGGGATACTGGCTTCTATGAATATCCCACCTCTAAATTAAGGTTTCCAATTAAATTAAAAAAAAGAATAAAAATAATAACTACTTCATAGAATCCTATTTTTTTCATAGAGATCATCTCTGTGTAGGAAAATGGATTTGCAAGCCATTTCTGAAAAGTGCTTCTGTTTTGGTTGACGAGAATGACAAATATTACCTCTAAAACAGCCTCTAGTCATTTGTGAATTTAAATAAATTACAGCACGGAAAGCAGCACATCCTTCTAATGTTTATTATAGTCACAAAAATTAATATTATATTTTAAAAATTAGATTAATATAAATAAACATCTAGCCCTTTCTTAGGAATAAATGTTAATCTAACAAAACTGTCCCCAGAACTCCTGCTTGTAGCCAAATTTACATACAAATATGGACAGATTAGGGAAGGTTGATCTAACACATATTATGAGACAAATTAGATTAAACTATCCTATTTTTTGCTCCATAAGACACACCTGACCACAAGACGCACCTAGGTTTAGAGGAGGAAAACAAGCAAAAACAAATACCAGGCAGAGCCTGAGAAGACCACAGATACGTGTCCTCTCATGTGGAAGTTCTGCCTATTGATTCCTATACTGCGAAAAAGAGATAGAAGAGATGGGCAATGACAAAGACAGAAGAGGCGGGGTTCAGCACTGTAAAAGGACCCTACCGCAATGTCCCGACTCACAGACATTTCCACCCACTTTTTGGGGAGGAAAAGTGTGTCTTGTGGAGCAAAAATATGGTACATGATGATACTCGAGCACTATTTTCCTATATTCTTACTATAGGAACAACACACACACACACACACACACACACACACACACACACACACACACAAAGATTTAGGCAGGCAAAACCCTAGCCTGTTGTAACTGAATCTGTTTAAGATGAAAATAATAATTATACCAGTGTGAGCCAGCAATATGCTGCAGCTGCCAAAAAAGTCAATGCAGTCCTAGACTAGGTCAACAGGGATAGTGTCACGATCATATGAAGTGATAATGCCACTTTATACCACACTAGGAATACTGCACCCAGTTTTGGTCATCATGATAAAAAAAAAAGATGTTGAGATGCTAGAAAGAGTGCAGAGAAGAGCAACAAAAATGATTAGGGGACTGGAGGCCAAAGCATACAATGCAAGAACTGGGTATGTCTAGTTTTTAACAAAGCAGTAGGGGTAACATAATAGCAGTTTTCCAATATTTGAAGGGCTGTCACAGGGAAAGGGGGTTTATCTATTCTCCAAAATACTTGAGGACAGGACAAGAAGTAACGAATGGAAGCCTATCCACCCTAGAATTAAGGAGAAATTTCCTGACAGCGAGAACACTTAATCAGTGGAATGACTTGTCTCCAGAAGTTGTGGAGGCTCCATCATTGGAGGTTTTTAAGAAGAGATTGGACAGCCATTTGTCCGGAATGGTGTAAGGTCTCTTGCTTGAGCAGGGGGTTGGACAAGAAGAGGTTCCTTCCAATTCGGTTACTCTGTATTTTGTAAGTAAACTAACAAGAAGATCTGAGTATAACAGAAATGTTTTTAAGGCATGTCATCCTTTTCAGATTGTTTTTAAAGTTAAAATTATAGTATGGGAAAACAATGCCCCTCTTTCGTTCTGATAATATATATATTTTTATAAGTAAGTATAATTAACAAAGAGAATTGATATACAAGTTGAAGGATTTTTAAAGACGATTTTTAATCAATTGTCTACTGGTTTAGCAATAGATATAGCATGTTTTAGCCAAGTAGAACAGGATCTCAGCTAAGTAGAAAGCGCAGACCAGCATATCTTAAAATCAGAGTTGGAAGGGTTGATTTAGACCTTGAAGTCCAATCTCCTGCTCAGTGCAAAAATTCAGATTAAAGCAAGTGAAAAAGGTAGCTGACCAGCTAACTAAGGCACTTCTTTCAATCCCCTTCAAGAGTATTGATTTACAACTTCTATAATCTTAAAATCAATTTGCCACACTATTTGGGAATTACGATAATTATAGTTCAGTACATTTGAAGGGAAACTTGTCAGGGAAAGCTAATTGTAGAGCTGTCTTTATATGACCTGGCAGTCATACATACATTTTGATAAAAGTGTTTTAAGGAGATTGAACCAGTAACAGAGAGGTAAAAGGTATAAATATATCCCATTGGGGGAGAAAATCCTGTGTGTCCTTAATATGCATACATAGACTTGCACCATAATTTAACACACTATCTTTCCTCTAAATTCTGACTCATTTCCCCCCCAAAGGAATACATTAAGGTCAACTGGGGAAAAGTAGATATGCCTTAACTATGTACATTCTAAATAAAACTGAGAAGATTTAGGCTAGCTGCTTTTTCTCTGTGTGTGATCTATAATATTTTATGTTTTGAATTGTTTTTCAGTGTAGATATTTGTGTTTTAATACTGATTTAAGCCAAGAATCCATACTAATTGTGTCCTAAGTTTGTAGAAAATCTTGACGTTGTTAATGAATTTTGTAATTGTTATTGTCAGTTCAATATAGCTCTTAATATTTTCCTTTTGTTGTAATTTGGTTAGCCTTTTGTAGTCCGTTCTTTAATCTGTTAACAGCTTTCCTTTCATTCAGAGGGAAGAAACTTTTAAATCTGTGTTGCCCTTAGGGGACAATTAATACTTCTAGGTATGAAATCTGAAGCCTTGTACAGATTGGGAATAATGATGAATCACCAGCTGTAAACCATGCTTTTGATATGCACTGTCCATATAGAATGACGTGTTTTGTCTGCCTCCTTCATGAATGTAATCACTTAAAATTCTGGAGCCATAACTAAGCTTTAGAAGGAAATCCGAGCACCAGCTCCAGAGTAAGGCCAACATAATAAAATCTCATTATAGTTACAGTCATGTTACTTTTTCAGATTCTAATAATATTTTGACTCCAGATTACATTCTCATTAAGGATGTAAGCTTGGCCAAATTCAGGATACAACCTTGGCAAGATTTAGGCAAAAAGAGAAAGTACACTTTGAAGATTAAAAGGAGGAAGTGCACAAAAATAACCAAAGACATGTGTATTCATCTTGTCTGAAATATATAACCTATAATACTTGTAAATCCTTTTGTCTCTGTGACCACATTTCCCCCCTTCCCTATCTGAATAGGGAATAGCAGGGTCTAAAGCATCAAAGACAGTGCAAAGATACAATGGGATGTGGCGGATACAATGGGAAGTTTGGGAAAAACAAGTTTGCTAAAAAAGAATATACTACAGCAGTACAATAGAGTTGTAAACAAATGCAACCTACTCAAATGACAGGCTGTGGCTAAGATTTATTTACTTACTTAATAGACCACCCAACTCCATTGTGATGTTGCTGATGTTTGATTACTTATATTAATCCTCTAATGATCAAAATGTCATATATGTAAAATAAATTTGCTTGAGCTGTGTTATCACTTTTCATGTAGTGCTTAACTAACTTTCAATTCAAAAAGGAAGAGATAAAACTGTGGACATCTCTATGCCGGTTCTTAGGTCATATGTGCCATCCCTCTCACCAGATCTTGAAATAACTTCAAATACTGTAAACACACGTTGCTACTTTTCTTTTTCCTGTCTTGCAGGGAAGGTCAACAAATAGTGAATCTTTCCTTGCAGAGAAACAAAGATTCAAGAGAACATGATATGCTCTCTACTACATGGCAGGTCTATAGGGTGTTGGTTTCTGTGAAAATGAGAAGAATTGTTTGATTTGCTCTCCCTCCAGATTGTCCTCAACATAGAAAAATACTGTCAGAAGCAAACATTTTGTACTTAGACTAAAGTCAATTGACTTAAAATGTCAATTTAAGAAACTGCTTTCTGCCCTGCGTACATGTGTGCTAAGAAAATAAGGGGAAAGTATGGGATACTTTAGACTGCACATCTGAAATGTGTTTCTAGATTTGAACAGAGTAATGTTGCATTGACATTAATAGTTTCAAATCGCATCTTCCAATCATCCCAATGTGCACAGTTAAGTATTCGGTCATAGGTATTTTTGTTTGTGCACTTTGAACTCCTTGGCTTTGAAATGGTACCAAACTGTTCTGGTAAGATGATCCAAGTTGGCCAATAATGTGTTTCCTAGATCTGGTTCCTTTTCTGTGTCAATTAGAGCGTGTTTCCATGATTAAAGCTGAAACAGCAGTTATTCCTTTTATCCTTCCAACAACTATCTCAAACTTTTCTCTGTTCTCATTTTAACTTAATGTGAGTCATGTAAATGTGGATGGCCGTCCATGCTCCCTTCAGAATCAAGTGTAGGAACCTAGTTGTGCATATCTGCACATATCTTTTTTTTAGTAAATGCTTTAAAGCAGATCTGGGTTTGAAAAAGTGCAGGAAGTACAAAGAAAGCTGCTATTCTCAAAAAGTGGGGAGCAGGATGGGGCTAAGGGAATCAGCATTTTTCTCTGAACTTCCTGTCTTCCTGTTAAACCAACCTCACTATCAAAGCCTAGGACCTTGCTTCATATTAATAACGTCTGTTACTATCAGGCAGGAAACACAGCAGGAAGCACTGCTGCATACTCACTAGTGGTTCTTGAATGTTTCTCTCTTCTTTGTGATTTCTGTATCCTTAAATAGCAGGATACAGAAACATTCGATATGTGCCACTGATACCTCTACTGAGCTATTTAGAAGTTCAGGCAGAAGCTATGATGGTGCTAATAGTCTCTGCCCTGTGTCACCTGATAACCACATCTATCCATCTTGAAGCTAAGTTCTGTACAGCTAACAACGCTATCTGTTTACTATGCACAGGATGGACCTAAAAGCCAGTTAATGCGACTGGCAGCTTTAAAACAAATGCCATACATAACTGCAAACTGTATTTCTAAACTGCTCTGTGATTATGGCATGGATTTGGCAAAAATGAGGTGGGGAAAATCTGTATAATTAAACACCCATGTGCAAGACCTAGGCTTCAAATTGCTTCTTAACCCCAACTGAAGATCATCACACTACTTTTGAGTGAGCCATAAATCTACAGTATCACACTTGTGGGTATATTTTTCTGCTTTATAATAATTCCTAACTCAGCATTTGCTGTTTTTTTTCTGAGCTATTAACATTTGCTGAATTGCTTAGTTAGCTTAGTTACCCAGTGCGTTCAGATTTCCCTCCCTCCTCCCCGCTTTTTCCTTTAATCCAATTGAGGCTCTAAATATATGTAATACCAAGTCTTTCACTTCCAATGTCACTCTTAATACCAGTATCACTCTGATTTTACTCCCTCTTCATAATTTCAATTTTCGGTATCCACATATGGGTACTTTCCCCAAGCCCTCCAGATAGTTGTAAGTACAACTCCTAGCTTAGCTGTGCTAAGTAAGGGAAGACTAAAAAAAAAACAATATGTATCAAGTGGTGGAACAATTATGGCACAAAAGTCTTACCTATTTTATCTGAGGAGAAAAGAGCCCTTTTAATCTACAGCTTTACTGCAGCAACAAGTATAAAAATAGCATAGTCTAAGGCAGTGTTTCTCAATTTTGACCACTTTAAATGTGTGGACTTGAAGTTCTAAAACAGTTTCC
Source organism: Pantherophis guttatus (assembly GCF_059756535.1). Classification (NCBI taxonomy): domain Eukaryota; kingdom Metazoa; phylum Chordata; class Lepidosauria; order Squamata; family Colubridae; genus Pantherophis; species Pantherophis guttatus. Next base: position 35,133,856 of record NC_142064.1, on the reverse strand, counting down.
CCCCCTACCTTAGAACATATCTATTCTTATTCTCTCTGCAAAACTTCCTTGATGCAATAGTTCAGAAATGAGGGTGAGTGGATATGTGGTTGCCACAGTATTTGTAGCCTGAATAAGATTTGAGCTGGGGAAGGGCGAGATGCACATAAGTGAATGCATTTTTCCTGGTAATTCAGTTAGCTTTGAGAGTGATACTGTTTCCCTTTTGATTGGCCCTCCTCATTTTGTTGCAGATACTTTAGACTGGGACTTGACTGAGTGGTAGAATATATTGATGAATCTGTTCATTACCCATTTACTTGAATGCCTGGCTTTTAGAGGTTTTCTGGGTTTTTGCCATTCGTGTGGTCTTAAGATTTCATATTCTTCCATTTGAATGTATGATTATTGTAGGTCTAAGGGTGGCTATTAATTTTTTTAGTATTGGTTCTTCATTGCAATTTTGGGTAACTTGCTTTCTTGATGTTGGTCACCCATAACAAAAACACAAGAGACCCAAGTCTACAACGAACAAATGAGAGAAGCCAATCAAAGTGAAGGTAACACCACCACCCCAACAATTTCAATCCCTCCCAGAAGACCTTTAATCACCAATCAGTCCCCCTAAATTCAAATCTTACACAGATTACAAATATTTTAACACACACACCAGCTGAAATGTTACATGGAAGAAGCCTCACAAACTAATGGGATGAAATGTCGCCAGAAAACCTGATTCATGCTTCAGTATTGCTCTCCTGAAGTCTGGAGAACCTGAAAACAAGGTATGTAGCTATTTAAGAACTTTAAAACCTCCCTTGGATGTTCCGCAATCAAATATAGGTAAGTGTATTTTATCTTACAATTGAAACATGTACTTAAGACTGCAAATCTGTGGGACACCTATTCCAGGAGGATATTCCTGAACAACACAATAGGCTGACTCTCACAATTTAATGGAAAAAGAGCCCTCTAATGGAAGATTTGTCCTGAACTGTCTCTTCATGGGCTCTGTACAAGCCTCAGAGACCATTGCCTTGCTTTTATTGAATTCTGGTCTTGGAAGAAGCAAAAGAAGTATTGATTGTTAAATTTGCTGTGAATAGATGAGCCCTCCAGTCCTTAGATGCTCCTAAGATCAGTGGTGGGATTCAAAGTTTTTTACTACTGGTTCTGTGGGCGTGATTTGGTGGGCGTGGCATGGTTGGGTAGGCGTGGCTTCCACTCCAGGGGAAGGATACTGTAAAATCTCCATTCTCTCCCCACTCCAGGGGAAGGTTACTGCAAAATCCCCTTTCTTCCCGATCAGCTAGGACTCGGGAGGCAGATAATAGATGGGGGCGGGGCCAGTCAGAGGTGGTATTTACCGGTTCTCCGAACTACTCAAAATTTCCGCTACTGGTTCTCCAGAACTGGTCAGAACCAGCTGAATACTACCTCTGCCTAAGATAAAGAGAAATATTATTTCTGAACTGGTGTAAGTAGTTATCTTCTCACTGGTCCCAAAGATAATTTTTTTAATGGTAGAGAAAAGTAATTCCCACTTGTTCTGGGGAATTACTTTTTTGGGGCTTAATTGGGGCTTAATTGCTCTAATAGTAAAATTGCTCTAATAATATAATATAATATAATATAATATAATATAATATATATAAATATTTAAAATATAATATAATATAAAATATAATATAAAGGCCCTCAAGATGTGTCAGACTTAATTCCTAAAATTTTCAAACAGCTTAGATATTGGGCTTAGGAAGGCAGATCAATAAATAGTCCTGATAATAAATGTCCCAGGATTTTTCTATCATTCTTTGCCGGCATGCACCATTAATTCTCTTCATCATATTTGAAATTGTGTTGCAACAAAATTGCTGGCATATCTATGAAAAAAACAAAATTGAAATAAGAAAAATAGGTATTGGGAGTGTATTAGTTTCTCTTTTTTTATAAAATGAGAAAATATAAGGAAATAGAAAAAAGGAATTAGGAAAAAAAGATCAGAAAAAGTGCAGAAAAGAAAAATAGAAAAAGTAACTTTCTACAGTTCAAATACAAATCTAGAATACATTAGCCTCTTCTAAAATGAATGATAAACATTCAATAATCATAAACAGTTTTAACTGTCAATTCCAAAAACTAAAGTTTCATTTCTTTCAGTTTCAAACAAAAAATCCAAAATGGTTTCCAAGTAGACAAAGTATATTTTTTAATTCAAAATAGTTTTGCCATTGCAACCAATTCCATTAACTTCACCATCCATTCCTCCATAGTTGAAATTTCTGCTTAGAGAAGTCTTGCTGCTGTTGTTATATGTAGAAACAAAGTACCATGTTTTCTTTTAATCTGTTTATCCATCAAGCCTAAAAAGAAAACACCTGGTTTCAATTGTACATTTATTTTGTAAATAAACCTGTCACCCAACGTCTAATCATATTCATCCAACTACAATAACCTCCTATTACTCAAAGTCACCTGGTCTTTCATCCATACCAGGTATCAAGCAGCAAAATACAGTTTTAAGTCAGATAATCTTAGCCCCTCTTAGGAGTATATATTTCTAATTTATATGTCATATATTTTAATAATAAATCCACATATGAAAAAACACCAATTGTGCTTCAACAAACAGATGGTGGCTTTAGAATGTTGTTATTTTTGAGTGATGAAGAGCCTGGATATTTTGGCTTCATTAATTGCAATATAGGTTTAAGATGATATATGTGTAGGATATATATAGGTAATCCTGGACTTGCGACCACAATTGAGCCCAAAATTTCTGCTGTTAAGCAGGGCAGTTGTTAAGTGAGTTTTGCCCCATTTGATGACTTTTCTTGCGACAGTTGTTAAATGAATACTACAGTTGTTAAATTAGTAACACGATTGTTAAGTCAATCTGGCTTCCCCATTGGCTTGTCAGAAGGTCGCAAAAGGTGACCACATGACCCCAGGACACTGCAACTGACCTAAATATGAGTCAGTTGCCATGTGTCTGAATTTTGATCCTGTGACTCGGGTGGGTTCTAAAATTCTTTACTACTGGTTCTGTGGGCGTGGCTTATTTTGTGGGTGTGGCTTGATTGTCATGTGACAATTATTTAGGATTTAGCAGAGGTACTGGTCTACCAGGCTTTTAAATGCTTACAGAACTGTACCGATCTACCCATTTATTTTTTGCAGGACTGGTCTACCGATTTATTTTTACAGGCACTGATCTACTCATGTATTTTTGCAGGCACTGATCTACTCATGTATTTTTACAGGCACTGGTCTACTCATTTGTTTTCTTTTAACACTGATCAGCTGTAGGGCGGCCTTTTGAAGCCCCGCGGCAAGAGTTTAAACTGTTTTTTTCCCTCTAGCCATCAGCTGGGACTCAGGTGGCAGCAATAGATTGGGGGTGGGGCCAAATAAAAGGTAAGAATAATGTGGGGGGGTGGGGCGCAGGGGGCAGGGCGGGGGGCAGAACCGGTTTGGTGATGTCATATCGTCACCGCTACCGGCTCGAGAGAACCAGGCCGAACCGTGAGGAACCCACCACTGATGTGACTACAGGGCTGCTGCAATGGTTGTGTGAAAAATAGTCATAAATCACTTTTTTCAGTGCCATTGTTACTTTAAATGAATGGTTGTAACTCTAGGACTACCTGTAATTCAATAGTTTTCTGTAGTAATTACCTACCTTTAGTTTGATGTTTCTGTCCACATAGCTTTTCCTGTGATATTTTTTAATACTATAAATTGATGTTTATATTTTTTTCTTAGGGGAGACTGGATATAGAACCCTTGGCAAACCACACTTTAATTAACCAATATCTTTCACAAAGTCTAGCCCAAAATCTGTTATTACTAGGCCTAGATTGATATATATTGCAAATTTCTTGTTTTACAGTAATACATTCAGAGAAAATAGGAGTTAAAAACAGGCCATTCCAAAGCTGTGGCATTTCTTGTTTCTCTTTTCACTTATGCAAGTGATACTTACTTAGTTTTTCTGAATAACCAGGATGTGTGGATCTAGCTGGGAACTACAGAGTCAGCAGAAGAGATTTTCTCCATTCTCTCAGGAATCAGTATGGCCTATAGACTGACGCGGTGGCTCAGTGGCTAAAACGCTGAGCTTGTCGATCGAAAGGTCGGCAGTTCAGCGATTCAAATCCCTAGTGTCACATAACGGGGTGAGCTCCCGTTACTTGTCCCAGCTTCTGCCAACCTAGCAGTTCGAAAGCACGTAAAAAATGCAAGTAGAAAAATAGGGATCACCTTTAATGGGAAGGTAACAGCATTCTGTGCGCCTCTGGCATTTAATCATGTTGGCCACATGACCACAGAGACATCTTAGGACAGCACTGGCTCTTCGGCTTTGAAACGGAGAGGAGCATCACCCCCTAGAGTCAGGAACGACTAGCACATAATATGCGAGGGGAACCTTTACCTTTACCTTATAGACTGATAGGCAACTGAAGAGCCTACATTAATATAGCTAGCAGAGAGATAAAGACAATATTGTTAATTAAAGCTGCAGGTTGTAATGGTGTTAGGGATTACTAAACTGGTTGTGTTCACAAGATTGTTAAATAAACCATAATGGGCTGGATATAGATGACAGACTAACTGAAATCCAAAGCCATTACATTAAAAGTGTTTTATATACATCCTGCTTAGTCAATATGACTGGAATTACATAATAAGCTGGATAAAAAATCCAAACCTAAACAAACCCATTTTAATTGTTGGCCAATGGCTTGGTGAACATATTCTGTCTAGAATCATGTTTTGTAAAACATTTTGCTATGATTTCCAAGCTTTCACTCTCAGAAGCTAGGGAAGTTTTCCCACATTTGGGGTGAATCTTTGTTGTCTGGCAGGTCTTTCAGTTACAGTTTGGCAATAGAAACAGTTGTTCAGGGAACATTTTAACAAAAGAAGGGTTATATAAATTGGCTAAGAGCCAAAAGAAGGTCATCTGTTATTATATGACACAAGACCCTTAAGGGAACTTTGCTGATTCATGTGATGGGTAAATACATTTATCACAGGCAATGCAGGCACATTTCATCCATATCAGATGGAACTTTTATCATATATCTGATTAGCTTCAGTAACTTCAGTCCCTCAATTTCTGTGCTTTGAAAACACATTATTTTGGAAATCTATAATATCTCTTCCTCTCCCCACCCTCAGTGATTAACCATATCTATAAAATAATATAATAAATTCCAATTAAAACTGGTAACTGTCAACATGGTGAACTACAGAATAAGGTTTTGTTCTCTTAAAAATAGAGTGGTTGGAGATAGAAAAATATTTGCCTCTATAATGCATTAACATTCTAGTTCCATCTCAGCAGTCAGACAGTTCTTATTCAAATTTTCCCACTGGCCCCCTCCAGATTATATCTGATCATGACATTTAGAATTCTCAGGGCCCAGTTGAGTTAGAATCTGGCCAGCAAATTGGAGAAGACTGTCTTCTTACCATGTAGCATGATATCCATCTTACTAGAGGAATTAGTAGCAGTGGTGGGTTCCTCCCGGTTCGGTCCGGTTCGGCCGAGCCGGTAGCGGTGACGATATGATGTCACCGAACCGGTTCTCCCCCCTGCCCTCCCAGCCCCCACGTTATTATTACCTTTTATTTGGTCCCACCCCCAATCTATTGCTGCCTCCTGAGTCCCAGCTGATGACTAGAGGGGAAAAAACTGTTTAAACTCTTGCCGCGGGGCTTCAAAGGGCCGTCCTACAGCTGATCAGTGTTAAAAGCAAACAAATGAGTCAGGTCATAAGTGCGAGGACTGGTCGTAAGTGTGAGGACCTTCCAGAAATGACTCTGACCAGCTAGCCACGCCCACCTAGTCACATGACCTCCAAGTCACACCCACAAAATAAGCCACGCCCACAGAACCGGTAGTAAAAAAAATTAGAACCCATCCCTGATTAGTAGCTATAATTAGTAGTGACTATAGGAGCAGAGTGGGGGCATTCAGGGGAGCAAATGTGTGGCAGCTCTGAGGTGAAAAGTGCATTGAGGTGGGAAATGCATTCATGACGGAATTAGTCCACCTTGTATTATGATATTAAGCTATTTCAGGGCCCCACTTGTACAGTAGAAATAATATTGACAAATATATGGAGAAATTTTGATGGAAAAATCAAATGTCCATGTCTGTACACTTTGCATAGGATTAATTTAAGGCTATTTTCTCTATTAACAGTTGTCCAGATGCATTGTGATTGCAACTCATTGGAATGTGGGAGTTTTAATCCCAGACTGTTTAAATGATTCAAGCTAGACAAGGCCTCTAAATACATTTTGCAGATGTTAGGACAGAAGTACACCAAGTGAAGAATAGGATGAAAAGACAAGGCTTTGAATATCACACTCTTCCAACTAATATGAATGGAAAAATCTTTTGCAAAATTCTATTAATTTACAGTACTTACTTTTTCTTGTCCTGTCCTGTAGACACCTAAAAAAAAATCCCAGAAACACAGGGAAAGTTTCTTCACACTGCAAATCTGGATTTACTTCTGCCAAGATCACCATCATTTTTTCTGAATTTAGCACTCATTGTATATCTGTGTTTATATTGACGTACATAAGCATAACTTGTCTAGGCATTAATCAATCAATCGTCACTTTCAAATTTCTGAATGTTTTATTTCAAGTGCAAGTGATAAACTGGTGATCTCATTCTTCTGATATGCATCTTTGACTTGGATAGTATACATACATACATATCCATTTTGCTTCTCCCTAAGGGAATAAGCACCAGTTATGAAGGACACAAAAAAGGAGTTTGGAACAAAAAATCAAAAGTATTAAACATAGGTGATAAGAAGAAAAGGAAACATAGCTCAGCCCAATTTACATTTATGTCACTCACTGTACCTTGCATATCATTCTTCATTCTACCACATCCATACACTGCTTCTTACATTGTCTTTGTATTTTAAATTTCCTGCCTTTTTTAGGATCTCATCTCCATCTAAACATGATTTTCTTAGTCTTCTCCTTTATCTTGGCCTATTTATTATCTGTTCAGAACAATGTGAAGTCACAGCTGCTAATTCTTTAGCTGACATTGGCCTTCATATACAATCATGTTCTTCTCAAAAACCTAGGATGTTATAATGCATTGGCAAGTGTATATGTGGATTCAAGCAGTCTGGCCTTTAATCAAGCATATTATTCCAATTATCGATCACATATGCAGTTTTCACACTCATGTTAAACAAGTTCTTGCTTCTTTTAATTTACTTTGACTACATTTTGCAAATATTTTCCCTCCATATAAATTGCACTATTTATTTCTCTCATACTCTTTTTCTGGCACAATAATTCTCGTATATGAGGTTTTCCCCCCTCATCCGCAGCCTTTCTCACCTCATTATTCAAAAAGGAGTCTTTACTTTCACACACTTCTGTGGCACTCCATAAAATATTTTTGCTCTGTTCTAGGAAGCTTCCATGTTTTCTTTTCTCACATCTGCTTTCCATTCATTTTTATACTTTCACTTCTTAGTCATTTGACTTCTCTCTCATTTTTTCACTTCTTTTCTTCCATGTTCATTTACCCATAAATCCATTCTTAAGACTTGTCTGTTTCACATTCAAGCCACCTCATTGTCCCTTTATTTTTCATTAATTCTATCAAAATTGCACTTCTACCATCAAATTAATCATGCTTTTCAATTTATATTCATTTCTTTGTTAAGTGTAGCCATGAAAAGGCTTACAGTTAGGCCATGTACCTGAAACAGACATATCTTTTCTAAGCAAATATTAACCAGACACTATTCTCAATCTTGCTTTGATTTCAGAATCACTTTTTTGTACTTTTTCCCTCTTATTCCTACTTATTTATAGATGATTTCATTCATAATTTCTCCCAAACTGATTTCTTGTGTCATCACTAAAGAGCTACATACAACTATAACCAACTTAGGGATGCCTTATTTACCTATGCAGCAGGATCCAGAATTCAGCAGCATATACTTACCAACATTGGGTACATACTCTGTAAGGCTTGCATTCATTGTAGTTTCTGAATATTTTTCAAAGGCCATCCTGTGTAAAGTGTATTGCAAGAATCCAATTGGGTGATCCATACAATACACATTCATTATCTAGGGCTGCGATGGCGAACCTATGGCACGTGTGCTACAAGTGGCACGCAGAACCCTTTCTGAGGGCACGCCAGCCGTCGGCCCAGCCCAGATCCACCGCACATGCGCGCACCTCCCATCAGCCAGCTGGTCTTCAGGTCTCTGCCGTGCATGCATGGGGGCAGGGCCTTCCCCAATCTCCGCAGGCTCTACCCTGTGCAGGTGCCTCTCCGTGGCAGGAAGACAGGAGAAAGCTAGGACGTGATGGGGAGAGAATCTTTGGAGATTGTGGAAGGCAGGAGGCAGCTAGGACTCGGTGGAGGAGAAACTTTGGAGATCGTGGAAGGCAGGAGGCAGCTAGGATTCAGTGGGGGAGAAACTTTGGAGATTGTGGAAGGCAGGAGGCAGCTAGGATTCGATGGGGTTGACCTGGAAGCCAAAATGGGGGCACAGGGCGCATGCGCAGGGGGGTGCATGCACAAGGGGCACATGCGCAGGGGGCGTAGGGGGCGCATGCATAGGGAACGTGCATGCATGCACAGGGCATATGTGTGGGGGGCACTCACATTACATTTTGGGGGTTGTGGCATGCGCACATGCATTCATGCATGTGCGCACGTGCTTTGGGCACTCGGCACCAAAAAGGTTAACCATCACTGATCTAGGGACTGCCTTGCAAGCCAATACAGATAGTCCTCACTTAACAACTGCAATTGGAACCAGCAGCTCCATCACTAAGTGACATCCAATTTACATCAATTCCAGCTGTGGTCATGAAGCAATTCAACAATGGATATTAAGCATGACATCCATGTGTCCATGATTGTACCTTACAGTCAGCTTCTCCATTGATTTTGCTGGTCAGAAATCAGCTTTGATGGTCACACATGGTGATCATGTGCCTGCAGGTTCAATGTAACAGCCATAAGTTCAAGGATCAGTTGTAAATCTACTTTTCAATGCTGTTTTAAATTTGAATATTGGCTGAACAAGACAACAAGAGAACTATGGGTATGCTATTGCCCTCTCCCCACTAAGTGGTATTTTTTTTTATACTGTCACATTGTGAAGTTGTGTCTCAGCTAACTGCCAAAATATGAGGTCATGTGCATTTGTATACTTGTGAAAAGGCATGTTCTGTATAGGATGATGATGTATAGTATCAGTCTAAAAAGTTATGACCATATTAAGTATCTGCCAAAATATTAATTTGTGCAATAAAAGCAAAAAATATTTAATGCATACCAGTTTGAATAGCAAACTCCATTATATTCAAATAAAGAACTGTTCTCTGCACTGAGGATATACATATAAAATGGTTAGCATATATTTGTTACCAAAACAAAAAGATAATGAATGCAATTTTGTTTTGAAAACTAAACAGTGTTTAAATATGTGACTGGGTACACAAAATCAAATTAGAAGCTTTAATAGAACTGAGGGTATTGTAAACGTAATGTGTTGATAATACATCAGAAATATTATGTTGAAAGTGAAATTAAAATTGTTTGCAGATCATTCTTTATGGCAATTGCAGAAACATTTTTTTCTGCAGGTAGTTATAGCATATGGACAGCAATAGATTACTTGCTAATATTATTGTCACACATTATAAATACGACCTATATGTATTTTTCCTCATGTTATGCTGTAGGAGAAAAATTATTTTAAATCTTGCATACCAAATAGGCGGCCAAATTTGTTAGAATATTAATATAACTTGCAAATATAAGAATATTTTAAACCCTTTTCTATGTTTTATTTATTTCATCAACTAATTAGGATATTTAATTTATACTGATGCAGATTATATGGTATATGATAGAATTATCTCTCATTCTTGCTCTATCCATTTTATTAGCATGTAATGTTGGAGTGTTCAGGTCAGTTTGGGTGGTGACAACTATACTTAGCCTGGCATGTTGATGTAATTTGACTTCCTGCCTGATCCAGTTTCTTCAAATATATTGGTAGTGTGATTTCACTAGTTCTATACTTTTGGGTTTTTTGTTTCTATAGTACTGCAGAAAACAGGCTTTGCTTGTGGTTAGAAGATTATGTAAGTACAGATAGTTCTCAAATTTATGAGATCACAATTGCAACAAGGCTTCTAGTTGTAAGTCATTAGAGTCGTAAGTTTAAGCACTCATGTGATTAGACCCAATTTTATGACATGGTCATTAAGCTCCATGGTCATTAATGAATATGCAGTTAAGCAAATGCTGCAGTTATAAGTATGAACCCAATCTTCCCAATGGGCTTTTTTCTTTTTTTCTTTTGCCAGAAATCAGCAAAAAATGCTGGAAACTGTCAAAACAGTTGCAAATTGTGATCACATGATAATGGGATTCTGCAAACTAGTTCTAAAGTCCAGCCAGTTGCCAAGCATCCAAAACACAATCATATGACTATGGGATGTGTGTGGCACAACATTCTTTGAGGCCAGAAGTGTTTTACAGGCTATAAAGCACATGTTATAGGCTTGTTGTAATTTTGAATGGTCTAAAGTCTAAACAATCAGTCATAAGTCAAGGACTACCTGTAACTTACTCCAATAGATAGATAGATAGATAGATAGATAGATAGATAGATAGATAGATAGATAGATAGATAGATGATAGATAGATAGATAGATAGATATCTCAATGACCTCTTCTTGGCATTCAAAGAGCTTCTAGCAATTTGGGCTGTAAACCATATCTTAGATTGTGTTTATTCTGTCTCTTTAAGAGTTTCTCTGAATAACATGTGAGGTCTGTAGTAGGATACTTATTTTCAACTTAGAGCAGGAATGAATAATATTGTTTCCCAGATGTTGGTAAAGACACTATCCCTAATTAGCATAATCAATGTTGGTTACAATCCAGTGGAGGAGTCCAAATCCTGTCTTCAGGAATTTACAAAAAAAGTAAATTAGTTCAAGCTGTTCAAAGAATATATACCGTACTTCTTTCATTATATATAGTTCAATCGCTTTTTCCAAATTTCTCTTGCAAACTCTCTGGGCTTACTGAACTTATTGTTAGCAAGCATTTGCTTGCTTGACTGCCACATCTACAATTCCTGCCTCTCACCCAAACATTACTGATTCCAATCATAATGTCAGATTAGCTAATTCTTGGTCTTACTTTAAATGCAAACTATTGCACAACAAATTCAGTTTTTGTATGTGAACTTGACATTGGTGGGAGGGAATTTGGAATGCTAATTAGCTTTCTCTGTCTGCTAGGAGACCCAGTTCAACTTCCTTGAGAGGATATTCAACTTTTAATTCTCTGAGGATAATTCCCAGGCAATGGGCCTGGGAATAAAGAACTCCTTTTTTCTCTCATAGAACTAAACTTCCTCTCAGACTGTGTAATAAAATAAATTGTGTTGTAATGAGAGCTGTGTATGTATGAGACATACGTAAATATAAGTTGGTTAGAATATATTAGGTTCAAAGGCTGGCAGCATGTTTGAAGCCTGATAATTTATGTATAGATGTATTCTGCAGTTTTCCTTACCTTACAAAAATGATGGGCGCATCCTGATTGAAAGGTAAGAATGGAAGGGCAGGAAATTGCATCAGACAATGGATTCAAACAGATGAGCAATTCCTTTTCTGCTTAGTAACATTTATACTTGCTTTTTAAAAAAGGACTAAATTATGCTGGTTACTTTCCATCCCAAGACTGGTCCAAAAACAAATCAAAGAATGTTTGATTTTAATTGGAATTATTTTTTAAGATAGATGTTTCGGATTACATTTTTAGAAAAAAAAATAGACTTGACTTCTGGACCAAGATTTGAATTCTTAATCCTGAATCCAAGTATAAAATGTATCATTTTCATGTCCAGAAAAACCATATATTAAAATAGATCACTGCTTCCTCATTCTGCTGGAAATCATTATACTTGGAAAGCTGGAAAAATAAAAAATAATTAACTTAGATCCATTGTGCACTTTCTCTCCAGTGCTTCTTGCACTCCTCCTTTTTGGTTTAAACAATAACTGCAAAGAAAGAGACATTCCAAGTTGGCTTTGTAAGACTCTTTCCGTCTATTTCCCTCTCTGCAATTATGTCATCAATGGAATTTATTAAAAAGTGTGCATTGTATGCAGAAGAATTTCTATTCCTACACTTTCAGGCTTCATTCAAAATGAAATCATCTCCAAAATGGATCTATGTCCTCCCAAAATTTTCAGAAAAATTAAGACACAATTATACAGAAAGTACTCCCAGGACAGTAAAAGGAAAGGGAGAAGATCAGTGGTGGGTTGCCCCCAGTTCGCACCGGTTCTATAGAATCGGTAGCAGAGGTGGGTTTCAGCAGGTTCTGACCAGTTCTGGAGAACCAGTATTGGAAATTTTGAGTAGTTCGGAGAATCGGTAATAAAAATTATACCCCACCCACATCTATTCTCTGCCTCCCAAGTCCCAGCTGATCGGGAGGAAATGGGGATTTTGCAATAACCTTCCCCTGGATTGGGGTGGGAATGGAGATTTTACAGTATCCTTCCCCTCCCACACCCACCAAGCCACACCCACCAAGCCATGCCAGACTCACCAAGCCACACCCACAGAACCGGTAGTAAAAAATTTTGAAACCCATCACTGATCAGTAGTAAAACCGGTGGGAGGCTCCGTCCACCAACGCCAACGTTATCAGAATGCTTCTGCACATGTGCAGAAGAGTGCGCAGTCCCGTTGTGAACTGGTAGTAAAGGTAAATAGAACCCACCCCTGGAGAAGATGTATTACTATGGCCAGCTGTAACTTCCTAATGGGAGTAATTTAACCAAGTCTTTCCTTTCTAGTTCCAGTCAAAGGAGGGATATATTAGGAACTGTTTTTTCATTCCATATTTATGATAGCATGACATAGCCATTCCACTATTGTGATACTTTTCCTCTCCCCCACTTCTTTCTCTCTCCCCCTTCTCTCTCTCTCTCTCTCTCTCTCTCTCTCTCTCAAACACACACACACACACACACTGCAGAAAATATGAAATGGTTATTTGCCCGAGGCAAGTTTATTTCTACATTTCTTCCACTTCGTATTTAGTACCCTCCACTCCCTGTCAGCCCAATTGGCCGTCAGCCATGCAGTTCTCAAGGGCACGCGATTGAGAAAGCTGACTGATCAACTACACTGCATTGCATAATAACAGCAACTCCCTGTGGAAGTAGTAATGCCAGTTTTTCATTGCAGAAGAAAGAATTGTTGTACAGCAATACCTCATTGTGGAGTATGAGAATTTGAAAGTAGGAGCAATAGGAAGGGTGTGAGCAGAAAAATGCATGGAGGACTGAATTGTTTCTATTCAAGACAATACTAGTCAGTGCTTGTTTCAGAACTTCCTTAACATAAATGAAGAGGCGGAAGGTGTTCAGAAGTGTAGTCTGCAGTGTGATCACCAGATGGAGCTTCAAAGAAACATACCTGATTCATCTGAAGAAACTAGCTGCCAGGCTACAATATTAATTTCTGCATGATCACTGGTAATATTGTCCAATAATGTCGGTCAATTCTTATGTGTGTGATATCAAAATGTTACTTCAACAATTATTTTTGTCAATTTAAGCTTTCATGACAGCGTGAAAAGTTCCTGTATTGCTTTTTCTGCATTATATGCATAACTTTACATAATTAAACTATGGTTTCCTCAAGTCAGTTTTCTGGGTTTGCATAACATACTGAAATTCATGGTTGAAATGACATACTGAGCATAACATAATACTGTAATATAACAAGGTCACCTATTTCAGTGACCGCCATCTATTTAAAAAAGGTAAACTTTCCCCCTGCCCAGTTGTGTCCAACTCATGTCCAACGAGGGGATGGTGCTCATCTCCGTTTCCATTTCCTAGCTGAGGAAGCCAGCATTGTCTGAAGACGTTTCCATAGTCATGTGGCTGGCATGATTATACACCAAAGTGCACAGAACACTGCTACTTTCCCACCAAAGTGATGGCTATTTATCTACTTGCATTAATTTTGCATGCTTTTGAACTGCTAGGTTGGCAGGAGCTGGTGCAAGTAACGAGAGTTCTTCCTGTCACACGGTGCTCGGTGTGCCAGCCTTCTGGATGACAGCCCAATGTCTTAACTCAAAACGAATCCTTGTCAATGAGAATATCTGAACAAAGCAGTAGAATACAATTGAACCTTTGGGAACAGGACTTCTTTGACTCTGAACTACTTATAGATGGAAATCATACAGGATGCCTGATTGGAAAGGGTGATGTTCACAGGGAATCAATCTGACCTGTCTCTATCAAGCTTTTGTGCCATGGCCTTATAAGCCATCCCATAAGGAAATGGTACAGTGGACTTGCAAATTCTTTGCATGAATTTATCCGTTATCTATCACCCTAGCTCTACTGTCTTACTCCTGGGGCTTCTTGAAAAATAACAAGAGCTGACCTGCTCCGCGCATATAGCATCCTCACATCCCCCAGGTTATCCTATAGCCTTGAATGAATAGTTAATATGGAATGAAGGAAGCCATATATATAGTGGCTTCACCTGGCTATAGCCGGTTTACAATGGATAGGATCATCCAAACTTTTTGGCTAGTTTTAAGTGCTAGAATAGAAGTTGAAAAATATTTTCCCACAGTGACTCTTTAGGGCAGGAATGTCAAACTCGCAGCCTGTAGGCCAGATGCATCATGCGCTGGCTACGCCCACCCCCGATTTAGCAAAGGGAAAAAGTCGTGATACGTTACGTGATGATGACGTGACAACACTAGTTTGACACCCCTACTTTAGGGGATTGCCTCTTCCTTACTCTAGATATAGTTGTAAGCCAATAAGAATAAGTGGTTGATCTCATCCCCAGGACTGCTTGATGCATTATTTTTTGGAGTTTCTTACTTTTAGGATATACAGTTTGCTTAATTAGTGATTTATTTAAATAATGTGTAACTTAGTCATGAGGCTTGCATGGCAGGATTTCTTAATAATCCATGACACTTTCTAAAATAAAATGGTTGTTTAGGGAAACAAAATACAATGAGTTCACACATCATACAAAGCTCTACTGTGCTTATATGATTTTGGCTTTATATGATGTGTGTTTTGCAAACCATTTCTTCTTGGCAACTATGGATTCTTCAGCCAGTCATAATTAAAATAAACCATGTTCTCAGAAAGAATATTACCCATCTAGTTAGCTATCGTATGTATTCACATAGATATTCATCACAGTTCTCTTTGGGATAAACAGTATTATGAAAGCACATTTCTTACTAAAAAGTAAGATATATAAAGCAACAGAAATTAAACACACCACCTGAAAAAAATAAGCATAAATAAATTTAGTTAGTGAAAGAGTTTGGCGTAGTGATTCAGGCATCAGGTTAGAAACCAGGAGCTTGTGAGTTCTAGTCCTCCTTATTCATAAAGCCAACAGTATCTTTATCTCAGCCCTGGGAAGGATGCAATGGCAAAAACCACTTCTGAAAACCTGGCCAAGAAAACTGCAGGATTTTCCAGGCAATGTCCAGGAATCAGACATAATTGAAAGAAGGAGAAAAGAAACCTTCCTTTTAACCATTCACTGTTCCTTCATGTTCTTTATGATTCAAATTTCATTCATTCTCTATATAACTACAGCAATGTTTGGAGACATGAAAGTTGCATAGAGATATATATCCTCATATATTGTACATACCGTATGAACACTTCTACATATATCTTCTCACAAAAAAAAATCTTTTTGCAGTTATTTTAATGCAGCAGAACTGCTGAAGGCAGAATCTGAGTTATTGCTACAGGCTATGTTCTTCAGATCCTTTGTCTTCATATGGCCCTGTTTTTCTGTAAATAAATTAATTCGTTTTTTCAGTTACATGATGAAACTCCCTGCATATTAAGAATGGATGAAATGGAGAATACACAGCTGAAACATTTATTAAGCCAAATATATTTTTGTTTCCTTCTGAAACAAATTATAGCTTCTTGCACATGGGCTGAATGAATCTTCCCTGTTCATAAAGTGACTCAAAAACATCTCCAGGGCAGCCAATTCAAAATAAGAGTGTAGGTCTGCCATTTTTCCAGTATGTTTTTTGCTCTCAGCTTTAGTTGACTCTATGCTGTGGCTTGACAAACAATCTTGAGTGGCTCAGAAATCTGCATATTTTCACCCACATTTCTATTATTCTTTTCTTGACACCCTGAGTCTTTTTCACTCTACGTTTTATTGCCCCTGCACCGAAGAGTAGAAATGCATTATTTATTTATGCAATACTTACATATGTTCAGTTAACAAAGTCCTAGCATACTGATAATTCATACAAACATTAACAATGTTTTAATACATTTGTTCATATTCTACTTGGGACCTGTAAGTACTTCTGCTGTCTCACATGTAGTCAGTTGGAGTGCATAAAGGACCTCTAGGTGGCAGCAAACGGATACCTAAAACTCCACCTTTTAACTGCCACCTAGTGGCCATCCAGAAGATTGTAATCCATATCTCAATAGCCCTACTCTTCGTAGCACGGTCAATTTGAAATCAATCATTAGCGTAGGTTATGCATTGTCCTATTCCATAATGTGGGTTATTTGGATTTATAAAGCATTGTGTTTCAAATCCATAATAAAAGACATGAAGTAATGTGAACTGAAACATTAAATCAAGGATTATAACAAATTATGGTTTGAGGCTAGGTATCAATCAGGCCCAGCTTTTATTATACAATAAGTGGGAGCCAGAACTTATGAGGACTTTGATTTGATTAATTGACACTGAGTACTTTTCCAGTATGAATTAGTGATAACCGAATACATTAATTGGTGTAGAAAAGATTTGAAGGTATTAATTTGAAAAAATTAATAAGTGGAAAATATGTAGGAATCAAAGAGCTGGAGGCAGATATGCATTGGGCTTGTGGTGGTATTGCGAAGTAATTCACCAGCTATGAAGAATAGGAGGAGGTGAATAAAACATAATTGGATGAATGTAAAATAAATTGGGGAACATATTAGAAAAGGGTTTTAAATTTTAGAGGCAATTTGAATTTTACAAGGAGAACCTGTCTGATGATTTGATAGAGCTGGAATAGTTTACTGCTTTTATTTCTGGTTTTAAATATGCAAGAGGTGTTAACTGTCTTTGTTGTTTTAAAGATTCATACACTACTGACACCAAAATTCAAAAAGGATTTAGCTGAAAGATCAAGTGGGTTGGTGGAAACTGAGCAGCAGCAGCAGCTCAGTCTAATGAGGTCAGTGTGCAAAATTGTGTAACATGTTGATTGAGTACGTGCCATAGAATTCCATGCTTGATTTATAAAGCATTGTCTGAGAATATTAAGATTTCTTTCAAGCCAAACTTTTAAGACTGTTATAACACAACTATTTTTTTCCTTTGGGTGTTTATAAAATTGAGTCAGATTATTTTTATTCAGAAAGTTTTCATACTATATTTTAAAGCCAAATATTCATAAGGTAGCTTCCAAAATATAAAACAGGACACATTTTGTTTATTTTTGGCTTAGTGTGATATACATACCTACAAATCATGACTGTTACTGAATATACATAACACTAACTATAATCCATGGCTTATTGATTCTTTCTGCCTAGTGAGTTGCAGAAGCAAATTAATTTCCTTCTCTATAATGCATGGAAATTATTTTCTCTTGTTATATGTCATGCTTGAAGACACCCGATAAGGATGCAATAATTTAGAATAAAAATTTTTTGGGAGTAAAATGTTATTTGAATTGTACTTCAGACTGTTGGAATATATGCTAATTTTTTTTTGCCTGAGATTGTTGTTTCATGTAAGAGGAAATAAAGAGAAAACTTCATTCCTAAACTTTCAGGCATTATTAATTTTCTAAAATTTAAGAGGCAGTTTAGTGGAGTCTTCCATCAGCCATGGCAGTCCACTGAGTGACTTTGGGCTATCAACTCTCTTAGCTCAACCTGGGCTGTTGCTGTCAAGAAAAAAATAGGAAAAGCAAATGTCATGTAGCTGTCTTTAGCTCCTGAATGTTGGGTATAAATCAAATTGGTTAATTAATTATTCTAAAGATTCTTTAGAATAAGAAGACAGACAGATAGCTTAAAACCTTTACTCACTAACCTGCTTCCCAAGGAGATCAGGAACAGAAACAGAGCGCTCTCCTTCCTTACACAGACAGTTGTATACACTTCAGTTAGAGCAATTTAACATAGCAATTTTAATGTGAGAAAATGTGAAATGAGTCAGATGAAATAATGTCATCTTTCAATGCTCATGTCCATTTCTTATACACTTAAAAGCCTTTTTACTGAATATGTATCATGCAGAGACCAGCTTTGCTGATGAAACTATCAAATTCCTAAATTTGATCATCTCAGAGAAGACAACCAGAAGCAAACAAACAAATAGCAAGTAAATGCTGCAATACAACAATTGCAATTAGGCTAGCTATGATTTTATATGAGGGTTTTAATTTGCTTTTCATTTTATTTCATGAGTAAGAATAAAAATCAGCATTATAGATATTGACTTTAGTTACAAATTATGCTGAACTATGGCTTATTTAACTATAGTGCTTTGACTAAACCACTATCTATCCTAGTTAGTATACATAACTGTGCCCTTTAGCAATAAATAAATTTGAAAACACATAGTAATTTGTATAAATATTTGTGTAGTAAAACAATCCCGGTCTCCTGTTTTGAAACTTAGATTTAATCAACTGCTTGACAAAAAGCATCAGAACATTATTTTTGATATCTGAAGGTTATCGTTAAGTGAATTTTCACACTGTATCATGGGATAAAAGAGCTGTTTCCAAAAAATAACTGTCAGACGCCTTTGCAAACAAATGATTTTTCAGTAACAAGCCACTGGTTTACTCCTATGAAAAAAACAAAGCAAAACATTTTCATTTGATATAATTTGAAGGCATTTATTTTAAAAAGGTAAAATGCAAATGCACCTAATTTTAGCACAATAAGTGTATTGTAATAGCAACAGTAGCCCAGATATGGCAGCCAGAAACTATGCTATTAACTTTCATCATTTGTTTCATTCTTATTTAAAATATTTAAGGATTTCAACCAGGAGTAGCTTTTAAATGCAAAATCTCTGGGCTCTTAGATTTTTAAATTCTGTTTAAATAATATGTGTTTTGGGTTATATTTTTTTAAAAATATATTTCAGTTCCTCTTTTGGTGTTTCATAATGTTTCTGAAAAAAAACATGAGAGGAAGCATGACCATTTTACTTTGAAAAATTTCTTCAGTAGTGACATACAAAAACTATGTATAAAGATTTTAAAAAATACAGTTGGGAGAGGGGCAGAGATTACATATATGCATTATTTTAATAAAACATGTGCATACAGAAAAATTCTTATGGAAATCAGTCTATCATCCAGCAGACTGGCAGTAGAAAGTCTGTTGGATTAAAAATTACACTCTGCCATTGTATGCTTATATTTGGAGTTTATTGAGACCTTCTACCAAATGTGATTTTACAGATTTGTTTATTTGACTCAAGAGGATCAGAACGAAGAATTAACTGCATATTGAACTGTTTAGAAAATTTATATTTCCACTCAAAGAATGTTAAGGACTGCAACTTCTAGAATAACCAGAGCAGCATAATGGCAGAGAATTCTAGGAATTACAGCATTAACACAAATGGAAGGAGCAAGATTGGCAACCCCAAAGCAATATTGAATAATCTTCATCTCTTCTGTGTGGAACAGCTTCCATTTAACAGTGAATTATACCATAAATTTGTCGAGTTTATCATAGATACTAATGTTATATGGTTTAGGTACAACCATTCATATATGCATGGGTACAATTAGTTCAATCCACAGCAGTACAGACGGACATTCTGTACCAAAATCCTACATGAATGGGCATGATTAAAGATCATTTTATGTTCTATGCTCTTTTGCAAGAAATATTAGATCTTTTGCTGAAATCTGTCTGTTGTTGACCTGCAAAAGTATATAATGGTACATTGTCTTCAGATGTGTATTGCATAAAAAAAAAATGGGGGTATGTTAAAATATGTGGAAAAGCTATACTGAAGATTCTCTGTCCAAGCAGCAAACACCTAAACTGTGGTTTGTTTAAAATTGAGATTATGGTTCCAGTCTAGACAACAGAAAATAGTCAAGGCTTGTTACAAATACTTTCAACTTGTGTTATGTGTTCAGATTTTAACTAAGTTCTGGAGTCAGTGGGTATAGTCACACTAAAAAAAACAACCTTTGAATGTAGAAATCATGTGAATGTCATGTCCATTTTTTCTTGTCTTGTTTTGTTTTTTCTTGTTTCCAAATACATATTTCTTATAATTCTATTCTTGGATTGATGATTCAGCTCCTCCCACCCAAATACGTCTTGAGTAATCATTTTCAAAACTTATTGAAAGGTTTACTTGGAGAAGGCAGTCAACTGCCTTCTACTGTCAACTATTGACAGAGTGATAAAATATTCTATTCAGATGAGAGGCAAAGCTCATTTGTCTGGTTAACAAGAATGTGTGTTCCTTGATCTTATTTTCCTGGCCTAGATGATTATTTCTAACAAGGTGTACCTTAGTCTAAAGCTGCAATCCTACAACAACCATCATTACTGTTTCAGCAGCAGCATGATTGTGTTCAGGGTAACGAGGAAGCACTATTGTATGAACTTCAGCTGCTCCCCTATGGATACAGCATAATCTCATTTTATTTTGATTATTCATTATAATTCACTAGCTAGTTAATCTGCAAACTAGTATCTGTTTCTTTAACACTAACAGAATGAAGTATTTTAAGGTTCTATGAGGGCCAAACCATGCCAATAAATAATACCTTTATTTTTCCTAATATTTTTTAAAAATTGAATCAGCCAATTATGATTTATTTTTTAATTTTTGCTTAAGAAACCAAAGATGACTAGAATGATGTCCAAGATGGATTATAATGCCAAACAAAAGCAAAATAAACAAAAAGAACAGTTTATTAATCTGATACATCATTCTAATTAAGGATGAACTGTTCTACAAGCAGGACCATACATTCTTGTTTTCTCAAAACTAAATCCAGGCTTAATTTCTAAAAGCAATTAATATATTACATGACAGACAGGTTTTGAAAAACATGCCTTCTGATTTCTAAATAATTGTATTTTTGTACTCTGCAGTTTACATCAAATATGTCTAACAAAAAAAATCAGTATTGTTGACTTTAGTAGTCCTTCCTCTCAAGTTCTGATTTCATATCCTCCAGATGTATTGGGTTTAATTTTCCATCATCTCTAAATACTTGGCTAATGGTCAAATTAGCCAGTAGCTATGGAAATTGGTATCACATATGGTCTGTGTGGGTGGATGAATCAATGATGCACTAGAATAGGTAATTATGCTCGATTTAGCTGAGGAAAGCAGAAGAAAGGGAAGACCAGAGATTAGGTGGATGGTTGTTATCAAACACATCACTGGAACATTCTTACCAAGCTGTGATTGTGATCAGAGGCATGTCAAGATTGGTGAGCATTTGTTTTACCCGCAATCAATAGCAAAATATCTTTCTCCAAGGAAAAAAAAACCAGTCCAGTTGCCTTAAAAAAAAAAAAAAAAACCACCTTTGGGACAATGGCACCCAACACATTTAGAGGGCGCCAGGTTAGAGCCTCACTTTTTCAGTTGCGGGATAAGCTCATAAATGAAGGTTTATCTATGCATGTTTAGAAACACTTAAGGCGTCCTGGAACTGAACTGTAGTGAATTTATGTCTGGCACAATGCAAATTATGTGAACAAATTGACTGAAGGCTGGCAGCGAAGAATAATTTCAGATAAGGGAAAGGTGTCCACTGGTGAAATATACTGCTCAAAAAAATAAAGGGAACACAAGCAGAAGACATCAGAGATCTGAATGAATGAAATAGCCTTATTAAATACTTTGTTCTTTACATACAGTAGTTTATACACTGCTCAAACAACTAAAGGGAACACAAAACTACTGTATGTAACCAACAAAGTATTTAATAAGGCTATTTCATTCATTCAGATCTCGGACGTCTTCTGCTTTGTTCCCTTTATTTTTTTGAGCAGTGTAGTTGCCACGAAAGGAGTTCTTCTCTGTAACCGAGCAACTGCCTGGGACAGAAATAGGACGAAACACCCTAATGATTTTCTTTCCTTGTGTCCCCGTGTTGCTCAGCATGCAAACCTTTCGAAGCCACGCCGCCGAGCTGAGGCGAGGGGAAGGGAAGAAGTCAGAAAGCCGAGAGCTCCCCGTGACCTCCTGCAAAATCGCCTATGCAGATTACAAGCGGAGGAGAGGAAGGGGGCTCGACCCACCCGTTCGCCTCGCCTCTTGCGGGCAGCAGAGGTCGTTGTGGAGCAGCCTCAGCCACCGTCCCCCCCTCCCCGGCGATGAAATAACGGGGCTGGGGAGAGAGAGAAAGAGAGAGAGAGAAAAGAGTGAAGGCGCCGAGCTGGGGGTGGAGGAAGAGTTCACTTTGGGGGGCCCCACTCCGCAAAAGAGCTGAGCGCACGCGGGAGGCGGCTACACAAACACACACAGAAACACACACACACCGGCGTTGGCCGGCCCGGGAAGGCGCAGCTTGGAAGGAGGGCAGGTAAAAAGAGCGGGGGAGGCTCGAGGAGGCTGCCCCGAAACTTCTTTCGCGCGCCGCGGCGAGACGCGCGCGCCTCCGGTCGGCAGGGATTGCGAGAGCGGTTACGACGAGCGAGACCGCCTCGGGGCTGTTGCGGAAGACGCCAGGAACAGGCAACTCCCCCTGCTGTGCGTGTGTGAGTGTGTGTGTTTGTGTGTCCCGCATTTGGGAGAGCAGCAAACGGCGGCGGTGGCTACAGGACGGCTAAAGATTGCAGCGGTGCTCCTCCGGGAAACGAGGATTACGGGGGCGGCGATTCCGCGAAGTTTGTTCCAGCTTGGACAGAACTCCCAGCTGCGCCGAAGAGAATGCATTATGAGGAGCCCTCTTCGCCGGCCTTGCAGAGACCCCGCTATGGCTGTGAGTAACACTCGGGCTTCGTTGCCGCCAAAATGGAGCGCCCAACCTCACCTTGTTTCCCTTTCCTCTTTTTCCCCCTCCCTTCCTCCGTCGGGGGGGGGGGGGGGGCTCGGGATGCAGGCTTCCCGAGCGCTCAGGTGAGGGTGCGCGCGGCCCCCTAAACCTTCCCCCCCTCCCCCCCACGAAAGGGAGGAGGGCATGTGTGCGCGGGGGACGGGTGGCGTCCCGGCGGGGCGCTGTTCACGGTAGAAGCCACGGCGGAAACACCTGTCGCTGCTTCTGCTTGAGTTACCTGAGTGGTTTGGAGGATGGGCTTTCTCTCGCCCTTCCAGCTGGAAGCTGCAAGCAGCGCCGGCAAATAACTTAACAAGGGTGTCCCATGTTACTGGGATCCCTTAAGAGAGACCTGGAAAGATTCTGCCTGTTTATTTTGGAAGGAAGTTTAGACTTGGAAAGGGGATGTGAAAAGTCACTCTCAACCAGATGTCTCTAGTAGTTTTGAGAGGGCGGCGGTGGTGGCAGAGAGAGTAATGGTCCCTCTGTAAGGTTTGGGGTTTTTAGGTAGGGTTTCCTAAAGTATTCATTCAGAGGTAAATGCCATCTACAATCAGCATCTATGAGGTAGCTTTTGTGGCCCTTAAGAGAAGATTGATATGAGAGAAAGCCCACTGAATTGAAGTTCAAGGACACTTGTACCCAAGTATAGGGTTTTAGATCCAAGATACTCAAGTTAGCATCCTTTAACAGTGTCACCCATCCTGTACAACATCCTGATTTGCAGTAAGCATACATTTTTAAAAACAAATTTAAAAGTACAGTATTTGAAACAATTTTTCAAAATGACAGGCTGGGCTCAGCAATCCTTGTTCTTCCTCTCAGAATTGCATGCCTTATATGAAGGAACTTGCATTGGTTTCACTGTTTTTAAGGTGGAAACTTACAGCTTTTCCTCAAAAGCTTTTTATTGTCCCTTCTGACATTTTCTCTGCCTGAATACTTTTTTTTTGACATGGGACACATGAGAATTAGTTTTTTGGAAGACTGAGGTTGTGTTTTAGCTGGTTTTCAGAGTAACCTAACAGAACTGAGTCATAACTTGATTACTTTGAGGCTTTAAAGGCATGCCTATTGTTGTAGATATTTACCCAACTACACTTGTATGTGCTATTAAGTTTGTGATACAGATAAGCAAGTACTGTGTACTTTGACCACTCCCATTACTTGTACTGTACTGTTCCATATACCTCTCTTGGCAAGGTTTGAAAGGGCAGTTAAAATTCCAAGACGCCAACATTATTTTAATTGCTAGGCCTATGTAAATCCTGAGTATCCACATGAAATAGAAATTGGGTGGTACAGCCTACAAGAGGCTGGCTTGCCCTGTACACAAATTCTGAATGAGCAGACTGTGATGAAGGTGGGGTTCCTGAGTGGGAAAGAAACCTTTCTTTTGCCTCTTTGAAGTGATAAGCTCTACCTTGTGAACTTTGCTCTGGTACTTTGAATGACTTCTGTGAACTTGCTCCTTGTTATAAACTGGTCAAGTGTTGTTGGTGAACTTGCTCCTTGTTGTAAACTGGTTGAGTTTTGTTTGGGTAACTAAAGAAAAATGATACATTGGTTTGGTGGCCCTTTTTCCTCCTGCAGTATCCCACCTTGTCTCACTGCTCTCATGTCCCCAGAAGGTCTAAAAATTCCAGCTGAAGAATGTGCTGTTTTTCCTCTGACAATCATTGCCTACACAAAGGACAACCACGTGATTCTGTAGCAGAAGTTCAGAGTCCTTCAGACTGAGCAGGAAGTGGTTTGGAAAAAGATACACCTTTCCAAGGGTGACAGTAACGCAAGGCGGAGAAAACAGTTCTTGTTTGGCAAGGCAAGGATTGGGAACAGTTTCAAGAGCAGAATGTAGCTAATATTTGGTTAAATTTAGATGGAATCACAGATGACTCTCTCATGCAAAGAAGAATCCTATATTGCAGATATTAAAAATGAAGGATTTACTTTTTAATGTTATAGGCAGTCATATAACAAGATAAGCTCAAATAATTTCCTACTGGATTTATACCTCACTTTCCTGTTATTTATTATCTTCCTCCTAATTGTTTGGGAAATATGTGCTGATGCAATCAGGTTACAAACATCCAGGCTGGACTGTCACACTAAGTCAAAATCCAACAAATCACTTTTTAGTTTAGTTTGTGATACGAATTTAGCTGTTGTGGTCTGTAATTCCAGTAGATTGAGCTTTATTCACTAAGCCATAGTTACTTGATCTTTTTTGAAAGTAAGTCAAATTGAATAAGAAATGGAGGCGGATTGTTTAATGGTAACAAATATAAATTAGGAGAATCTTCAATTCAAATTTCTATTACAATGAATGTTTGTAATATATTTGGATGCCATGACCAAATTTCCCCTTAGACTCCCCCCATCCCACCAAATAAAGGACAGATCAATTGTATCTGAAGTTGTCTACATGATGCAGTTAATTTTACATTGATTTTACTTTCATTGTTTTTATTTCACATCAGTATTATACCTTAATTTTATAATAACTATAGTCATATCATTGCCTCAGTTATGTCATTATTGCCATGCAGTGGCATACTTTCGTATTTATTGGAGGTTAGGGAATAACTGGTATCTCCACAAGTGTTTACTCAAAATGAGGTTTTACTGTGTTTATTTTCTTATATTGCATGTACATGTTATAATAAGTGTTAACCTCAGGTGCAAACTCACTTATCCAAAGACTTATCCAAATAGCTCAACAGAGATCAAACAGCTGTGTCCTTAAATCTACATTCTCTCATTTGAACAATATCAATTCAATTACCGTATTTTTCATATGCAACTCTAATTTATATTTTCTAAACTGAAGTTTTGCTTTTCTGTACTACTTGGGCTTGAGGCAATCTAATTAACTACCTCTGTTAATTGAAATGGAGTTAATAAGTGAAAGAAGGTTATAGGATTGTTAGACTTGTTGTGCTTAACCCCGTATTTAGTTCACAGGGAATTAAGTAACAATTCCACTTAATATAATTATTCTGACATGCACTTTATACTTTTACTGCATTTTTAAAATTCTTTGAAAGATGAAGTCAAATGAGAAGTCAAGTCTCCTTCCAGTTGAATTCCTTTCCTGGTGACTTTATAGATATACAGGCAGTCCTCCCTTAACAACCAGGTGCTTAATAACTGGTCAAAGTTATGACAGCCTTAGAAATGATGCTTAACAGTCTGTAAAGCATGTGTGATCATCAGAAATGCATGCCCCGGTCATATGATCACATTTTGGGCACTTGGCAACCGGCTCACATTTACAACTGCATGCAACATCCTGTGGTCACATGACCATGATTTGCAACTTTTTTTTGTTTTCCAGTAGAAAATGACAAAAAACACCTATTGGATATGCTGGACTCCCTTGACAATCATGTAGTTCACTTAATGACCATGGTGACTCATGATCGTAAAATCAGATCAGATCATGGGGTGACTCACTTAATGACCATACTATAGCAATTGTCATACATTGAGGGCTATGCCCATCTAGTTTTCTTAGTAATAGTATGGAAATAGTTTGCTATTGACTTCTTCTGGAATTCTGATCTACTCTACAGCCTTGATATCTTCTGGTAGTTTCTTATCTCTGAATGATTCAGGCCTGATTCTATTTGCCTCTAAGCTCAGACAATGTTGGGTAAAGTGTTGCCACCCCCTGAGATTTGAAATCAAATAATGAGAGTTAAAAAACCACTTGGGTGACTGATCTATTTTATGAACTTTCATAAGAGCTTACGTCATCATACTTAGTTACTGCTGAAGTGTCATCTTTTCTTAGACCGCATTTTAAACGGGCATTTCAGTACACTTGACTGTTTATAATTGGTTGCATGCATGAAGTTTTGAATCTAAAAGTATAACATGAATTATATCCCATGCCACATGATTGAATTTATACTTGTAGAATGTACACACCCTTCCTGTGTAGAGGAATTGAGGAGATTATAAGTAAAATGGTTATGATTTTTCACAATGAGTAAGTTAATTTTTGTATAATCGTAATGGTTTTAACACGAGACTATGTAGTTAAACGAATGTCTCTTTAAAAACAAATCATATTTGCTAGCTATGTACATTTTAGGTGTATCTATAACATTAAGTTTTCTTGAGTTAGCTTTTAGCTACATATAAATAGTGATTGCAGTAATTTTGGCAGCTAGATTTGATACTAATCTTCATCCTTTTTATATATGATTAATATATTTGCTTGATATAAAGTTCATCAGGATGGCCTGATTTTGTGGAGAGAAAATACTTGGGTGTCTCAGTTAACTATAAACTTATATCAAGCAAATAAACCATATTTATTTATTTATTACATTTATATCCAGGCTTTTCTCTGTGGAGCTCAGGGTGGCCATATTGATGCAATCTTTAGAAGGGCCAAAGTCAGGTAACCTTTTTACAGACAAAACTTGAAAAAAATGGCCAAAATGTGTAAAGGTATGACAGTGACCCAGGATTGAAATTTCAATTTTTTCATACTTACTTTTTTAAAAAAAGCAAAATAAATACACTAAGCCCATGGGCAGCATAATACATCTTGAATTATATTATTGTAAAAAAAAAACTTTAAAAAAGCATGTTACTGAATTTTTATGTGTAGTTGTAGAATTTCAGTGATAAATTTTTACTGTTCTGTGGTTGTAAAAAAGAAAAAGAATGGGGGGGGGCTGGGGAACTGTATGCAAATTGCCCCTGCTTGAAACCAACTAGATGTTTCAGATGGGGATCAAACTCTTATATTTTTATTTCATTGGTTTGATGAAAAACTTGAACATTGCTCATTGTTTTTTTACCTTTTGGTCAAGTCATCACTGGAATTTTTCTTGAGACTACATTTGTCTTGTTAGATTTAGTTACATGGAGATTGAAATTGATGAATGATTTTTTATTCAAAAGATAAGATTTTTTTTTGAATATTACGTATTCTTCAGCAAGGTAATCTACACAATTTGACTTTTAAAATTCTTTTTACTTGGTATTCCATTTCACACTTACTAAACTTTTGTTTACTTATGCATTCTATTTAGTGAAGAGGCTTTTTTTTTTTAACTAGGTCTGGAGACAGATGTGAATAAATGCTGTTTTGAAATTTTCAGGATGCATAAAGCAGCAAGTCTCTTTCCCTAGCAGTCCTAGGTACAAATTGAAGTCAGCACAAAATTCCTATGCAACCCATTCGATTAAAATTGGGCTCATTGAAATTAGTGTCTGTATTTGCATATCGTGCTGAGCAAGTTTCAATGTGTGTTGCAGTTAGGAAGTTCTATTAAGGCTGTTGTTGTCGTCTCTGAACTGCAGATACCATGACAACCACTAGATATGTTCTACTTTTACTTCTTGTACCATATATTAGATCTGAACTGAAAACAGTGAAATGTATAGTACATATTTTGATTTCAGATTAGAGTTACTATAGTTTACGTCAGCCAATAAAGAGTAACAGAATATCAAGACCCCAGCGGGTGATATCAATATAGGTAGTCCACAGTTAATGTCCATCCTATTTATCAGCCATTCAAACTTACAGAGACAGTGAAAAAGTAGTTTTACAACTGGTACTCAAATTTACACACTGTCCAAGTGGTCACATGATCACAACTTGTGACCTTTGCACCCAAATTTGACAAAATCAATGGAGAAGCTGGCAGTAAGTTGCAAATCACGGTCGCGTGTCACTCTTAACAACTGTGGGTGATTCACTTAATAACTTCCAGCAGAACTGATGCAGGTTTGGCATGGTCATGTGATATTTCACTTAATGACTGCATCATTTAGTGATGGAGTTGCTGGGTCCAATTGTGGTCAGTAAATGAGGACTACAGCAATGTAGAACTAAAGCTTCTAATAACAGTCTGAAGTCTTTCTTCTAGATATATGGTAAGCAGCTTTATGTCAGCATTTAAAATGAGTGAACATGGAAAAGTAGGAATAATTGCAATGCTTAAAAACTTGCGTGGGTTTAATAGCAGATAGATAGCCTTTAAAAGTTAAAGAATTCTGAAAGCTTGATTTATCTTTTTATTTCAATGATAGACCAACATACCCAATATTTCTTAGTGTAATTATATAATAGAACTTGTTTCTGTAGAATATAATTCTAATTTAAACAGATATTAGTTCTTGTAATGAGTAGGCTTGATGACTCTTGTATCTTGTCTGCTTAGCCAATCTAATTGTTCTCAGATATAAGACAAAGTTGATGAATGATAAGTTTTTATTTAACATTAATCCTTAGAATCTAAATTAGCAATTAATTCTGATGACTGTTATTAGGAACTGTTGCAATATGGGAGTACTCCAAAGTGGACCCAGGGCAAATCCATTGTTGAGCTGTAGCTTTCTTCATGTGCCTCTGAGTTGATAACTGAAGGGACAAGATTACATTGTCAGGAGATCCAGATTTGACCTTAGTTTTGTATTATGCGTTTGTGTACATAAAGTGCTGAAAAGAATTCTAAATTAAGGAAAGCCAATCAGAAACTAATTTAAAAATATGTTCTGTGCCTTACAGTAGTTTCCTCTCTCTAATATAAGGATGAGTTCCACCTATATTCATAATCTGTGTGTTTTCTTTGAATAGAAAAGACTAAATATTTACTATTGCTTTCTGACACGAGCTTTGATAACTTCAGGGACTTTTCACACACAGGATCAAGATAAAATGACACATTACAAAATTCTGGAAAAACAGAACACATCAAAGTTCTGTGGTAGATTAAATATCAAGTTTTTATGTCATCGACTTTTACAAACAGTCTTCGTCATCATATGAAAACAATATCTAAAGAAGTGGTCTGTAGCCATGAAAAAACAGTTTTGAGGAAGCCTATACAAGGAAAAGGACCATGTTGAAAAATTTAAAAAAATCTTCATGAAATGAAGCCCAAGGTTTCTATTTCCTCTTATCACTCCAAATTGAAAGTTGATTTTGGGCCAGACAATTTTTTTGCTGTCATCATAGGAGGGTGGACTTGGGAGTAGTGATTTTGCTGTGTTTGCAAACTGGAATTGAGAAATAATAATTGCTCAGTTCATAATATACTTATGAACTGAGCAAAGATCTGTTTGAGTTCTTGATTAGGTAAGTAATTTTTAGGATGTGCTAATCTTAGGATATGCTTATGCTGCTTGCTTTCTACTTCAAGCTTACCTTTCAGCAACACAGTCAAGAATAGGTTGATAAAAGGTATGCTTGTTTATTAGACCTTTGTTAGGGTCTAATGTTAGATCCTAACATTAGACCTGGAAGTTAAAATTACCAGCAGATTAAAGGTCTCTGGGACATATTCTGTTAAAGGTTTCTAGTCTTTTTGGAGAACTGTTTTAAATTACCCTAATGACAAATACTGTGAATCTGATGTCATTGTAGCTTAATATAGTGTGTAATGCATAGTTTGACTAGTATTGCCTTTTTTTTTTCTTCTGCTAGTAGAAAAAAAATTATAGAAATACAGAATTATATTTTAGTAGTTCCCTCCTCTGCTTTGAACACATACCCCAGCTCCGAAGATGATTTTTGATAGGATGGCCAAATTTACAACAATAAAAACTAAGAACCATTAATCTGTATGCATTTACAGGTTATTGTTACTCCATAACTTCAAGAATGCTTGCAGGCTCAGTTACTACTATATCTGAATTACAAAAATCCTGGTTGGCCATAAAATGAGGTGGCTGGATGGAGTCACTGAAGCAGTAGTTTATATATATATTATATATATATTATATATATATATATAAACTGGCCATATTTCCCAATTTTACCAGGAGAGTCCTAGGTTTTGGAAGATGTTCTGGAGACTTGATGTACACTCCAAACTGGAAAAAAATTTAGGACAATAAAGACAGCAGAGGAAAGGGCATATATCAGAATCAACATCAGCATTTGCTGCTTACTCAGCCTAGTATTGCAAAAACCCAAGACCACCACACCACAGCAGAGAATTAGTTTCCTGTATCTTTGCTGCCATTCTCTGTCGTCCCCTTCTTTTTTTGCCCTCAATCTTTCCCAGCATTAGGCTCTTCTCCAGTGAGTCCTTCCTTCTCATTAGGTGGCCAAAATATTTGAGTTTCATCTTCAGGATCTGGCCTTCTAAAGAGCAGTCAGGGTTCACTGGTTTGATAATTTTGCAGTCCAAGGGACTTGCAGGAGTCTTCTTCAGCATCATAGTTCAAAGGCCTCAATTCTTTGGCACCCAACCTTCCTTATGGTCCAACTTTCACAGCCATACATTGCAACTGGGAAAACCATAGTCTTAACTATACACACTTTTGTTGACAGGGTGATGTCTCTGCTTTTTAATATGCTGTCTAGATTTGCCATATCTTTCCTCCCCAGGAGCAAGCATCTTTTAATTTCTTGGCTGCAGTCCCCATTTGGGTGATCTTGGAGCCCAGGAAAATGAAATCTGTCACTACCTCCATTTCTTCCCCATCTATTTGCCAGGAATTGATAGGGCCGGATGCCATGATCTTAGTTTTCTTAATGTTGAGTTTCAAGCCAACTTTTGCACTCTCCTTCTTCACCCGCATCAAGAGGCTCTTTAGTTCCTCTTCGCTTTCTGCCATTAGAGTGTTATCATCTGCATATCTGAGGTTGTTGATATTTCTCCTGGCAATCAAGATATTCTCCACTGATACTAATAAATAATAGACTGCTTATTTTTAAGTAGTACCATATTTTTCGCACTATAAAATGCACTTTCTTCATCCAAAAAATGGCGGCGGTGATAGGCAGCAGTGGTGATAGGCAGCAGCGGCAAACAGTGGCGGCGATGAACAGCAAACGGTCACGGTGGCGAAAGACAGCAATAGGTGGCAGTGGCGATCCCTGTTGCCTAGAACAGCTGATCAGCGGTATTCTGGAAGGCCGATCCAACCACCAATCAGCTGATCAGCATTGCCCTGCAGTGGCAGCAGCTCAGCTCAGTTGGCTGGTGGTGGGCACAATGAGGCATGTGCCGGGGCTGCAATAATGTGCTGAGCTGACCAGGCTGTTTGCTGTTTGGATGCTAGCCAGATGAATACCGATGGATGCTGGGAGGCACAGGCAGATTTTTTTTTTGTTTTCCTCCTCCAAAGTAATCTGCCTCCTATAGGTCTTTTTTCAAATGAATATAATATTGACTTGAGAAGTGCTGATCCAGATCAACTTTAAGATGGCTGTAAGAGGCAGTGGTTTAGTTTTGTATCTTGTTCTGTATGTTTTTTCTCAAACATACAGCAAAGTTGAATGAATAGTAATATATGGTAGTGACACTGTACGGTTTTAACATTAAACTTTTATTACTTGAGACCAGTTTAACTGAAAATTTTCTGAAACGTAGCATCTCTGGTGGATGAACTTGTCCATACAGTTTTCTTGACAGTAATATTAGAAGTGGTTTGTTGTTGATTTTTCTCAGAATATTTTTTTTTACTTCCTAATCTGTTCTATCCAAGTGCTAAGAAGATTACACGCCTATTTGAATCTTAAGATCCTTTTTGGAAGGTCTTTTCTGTATTCTTTTGGCAAGTGTGATTAGATCTGACATCTTATTGATGATCTTTGTTATCATTTTAGGCCTTAGGCAGAGAAATCTTATGGAGCTTTCCAAGCTATTGGTAAGAGGCAGCCTGGTGGATATTTGTATTTCTCCATCTTTCTCTGTTTTTATTTTTAAAATTTTGATTCATTTATGACATTGTAATTATTTTGGTTTGAGGCATAGAATGGGTTTTCCAATTAGAAGCTATTTTTACTTTAGAAAGTCAAGGCATCTCAACTTGAGTTCATGTAAAAATTTTGGGAAAGCTACAGGTGGACTGATTTCTTTTTCCAAGATAAACATACTTTTGCAGATTCCTGGAGGAAAATCAAAAAATTATATAGCCTATGAAACACTGTTGGAACCGTTAAAGTCCATAGCTCATTACTTAAATTGTTACATTAAATTGTGAAGACTTCAATATTTTGATGAAGCAGAGGTTTCTTATTAAAAAAAACCTTATTGTGAAGTGGAAGAATTAAGCTTTTACACTATTTTGCTTAATTCCCAAATTCAGTAGAACTCTTTTCTATTCTCTGAGCTGTTCATTAGATGCATTTTAAAAAATTTAGTTACACATTTTAATGCTTTATTCTATACATTTTAATTTTCTTTATGGTTACAAATATATTGATATACAAATCAATAATATAAATGGAATTTTTGGTATAGAGAAGCATATAGTGAAACAATTGCTTGCAAACCGAACAAATTCATAATAGTTATAAATGGTGTAGACTGAATGTTATTCAGTAAGAAACGCTCAGGTCTTTCTGAATAGTTCATTACAGTTGTTAATGCAGAATACTGATGTCAAGTGCTATGCATATTTCAGAATCAGAACAGATGGTCCTTGCTCAATAACTTGCTCAATTTAATAACAGTTAACTTGGAATACTGCATTCAGTTTTGATCGCCACAATGTAAAAAAGATATTGAGACTCTAGAAAGAGTGTAGAGAAGAGCAACAAAGATGATTAGGGGACTGGAGGCTAAAACATATGAAGAACGGTTGCTGGAATTGGGTACGTCTAGTTTAATGAAAAGAAGGACTAGGGGAAACATGATAGCAGTGTTCCAATATCTCAGGGGTTACCACAAAGAAGAGGGAATCAAACTATTCTCCAGAGCACCTGAGGGTAGAACTTTTTTTTTTAATGCTAAAAAAGCATTAAGAGTTGTTAACCTAATCTTGCGAAGCTTCTTCTCCGGTAAAATTGAACTGCAAACTATGGCATATAAAATTTTGCCAGACCAATTCTTGAATACAGCTCATCTGTCTGGAACCTGCACTGCATATCGGACATTAATACAATTGAACAAGTCCAGAGATATTTCACAAGAATAGTCCTCCACTCCTCTGCTCGCAACAAAATACCTTATGCCACCAGACTTGAAATTTTGGGCTAAGACAACTTAGAACTTTGCTGTCTTCGGTCTGACCTAAGCATAGTACATAAAATCATCTACCACAATGTCCTATCAGCCAATGAATACTTCAGCTTCAACCCAAAACAATATAAGAGCACACAATAGATACAAACTCATGTTAAACTGATCCAAATTAGATTGCAGAAAATATGACTTTAGTAACAGAGTTGTCAACGCCTGGAATGCATTACCTGACTCTTTGGTTTCTTCCATAAACCCCCAAAACTTTAACCTTAGACTGTCTACTGTAGACCTCACCCCATTCCTAAGAGGTTTTTAAGGGGTGTGCTTAAGTGCACCAGCGTGCCTACCGTCCCTGTCCTAATGTTTTCTTTTATTCATATCCTTTTCATGTATTTATAATTATGTTTACACTTGTATCTGTCATAAAATATATGCTTGATAAAAAATACAAATAAAAATGATTGTTTACAAAAAAAAACCCAAACAAGAACAAGAAGCAATGGGTGGAAACTAATCAAGGAGAGAAGCAATTTAAAACTAAGGAATTTCCTGACATTTAGAACAATTAATCAGTGGAACAACTTGCCTGCAGAAGTTGTGAATGCTCCAACACTGGAAATTTTTAAGAAGATGCTGGATAACCATTTGTCTGAAGTGGTTTAGGGTGGTGGTGCTTAAGTGGTGCTTAAGCAGGGGGTTGGACTAGAATACTTTCAAGGTCCCGTCCAACTCTGTTGTTCTATTTTAAATATAATTCAAAGTTACGACAGAGCCAAAAAAGTAGCTTTACAACCATAGTTTGCAATTAAGAACACTTGTAGCTTCCCTGGTCACATGATCGATTCAGTGCTTCAAAATCAATAGTCATTCATGATGGTTGCAGCGTTCCACTGTCGCATGATTGCCATTTAAATGCTTCATAGGTGGCTTTTAACAAACAGGATCAATGGAGATTCTGTCAGTAAAAACATGTCATTGCAGTCATTGATATTTTGCTTAATAAATGGATTGCTTAGTGATTGAGTTGCCAATTCCAATTGAATTTATTAAGGAAGGATTATCTATATATAACAAAATAGTTAATAGATGCTGAATTGTTATTTATTTAGTAATCAAATTTATATAGTCCTGATCTCATGAGAAGTGACTCTGGGCAATGTACAATTACAATTATTTGAAATATAATAGCCTTAAAATTATACTAAAATGAATGCTTCCCAGGGTTACTGGATTGGAATAAGGATTCAAATTAATTCTAATGTGATTCTGATAACAGATTATAGAAACTTGTATTTTCGTTTTTTGCGGGAAGCAGTTATTTAGTGATTTTATGCCTCTCTCTTCCTTGTTTTTATCTTACCCCCTTCCTTTAAATAATTGAAAAGGTCACAAAGTAAATACCAGATTTTTGTAATTCATCAGGACTCCTAATTGTCTTCTGTTGGGCATACAAACAATTCACTCTCCCTCTCATACCCAGCAATGTGGGAGGGACAGAAGAAAACACTGTTGGAAAAGCCTTTGCCTGCAATTAATGATAGCTTTAAAATTAAACGGGTAAAATTACATAGATTTGATTAGGCTAGATGGAGCATATTTGGTTAAATAGGAATATCTGTGTCTGCAGTAAAGGCTACAAGAATAGAAAGCATGCTTGTTTTCCACTGAAAATACAAAATGCAATAGATATTTTCTTCTGTCTATAGTTTAAATAAAAAAACAAAGCAAAATGAACGAAAAGGTCAGTTCTTATTTTCAAAAATGGATCAGTTTTAGA
Organism: Pantherophis guttatus; assembly: GCF_059756535.1. Taxonomy (NCBI): domain Eukaryota; kingdom Metazoa; phylum Chordata; class Lepidosauria; order Squamata; family Colubridae; genus Pantherophis; species Pantherophis guttatus. Next base: position 35,098,010 of record NC_142064.1, on the reverse strand, counting down.
AAATTATGAATTATCTCAATAAAAATCAAGTATATATGGTTATAAATATTATTGTCAAGCACAGTAGTTAATACTTTTCCAAAAGAGGTTTTATCAAAAGGCGATAATTTGATTTGAGATTTGTTTCCCTTCCTAAGATTTTGGATACCTTGGATAAATAAAAGAATGTAGCTAAAGGCGAAATGTAATTTTTTAAAAATTGTAGCCTACAGAAGGTACTTATGAAACCACTGCACTCCTTTTAGGGTTGGCTTGCTTAAAAGTTCATAAATACTTGGTGACTACTGAATACTTAATCCACCTATTTCTTTCCCATAACTGTGGGAAAAACTCTACAAGTGTTGTTCAGTGGTTTGTTTTTGTATTTCAGTAGTTTATTCCTGGGGCCTCTGGATTGGGAAACAGAATGAAAGTTTTGGATGTACGGCTTGGCCACTTTAGCACCTAATCTCTGGAATTTGTACAAAAATTTTGCTTTTGAGTTTGAAGTTCTATGGACAATAATTATACTAATAATAGAAGCTTTTTTAAGGAGGCTTTGGCACTAAAAGACAAAAAGAAGGGAAAATAGTGTGTAAACAGTACAAATACAATTAAAACTGGGGACAAAAAGTTCACTGGGCAAATGCATGTGGTAATCTATTAAATGATGGTTGCAGGTTTAATGTTGTGGTCCACCAGCAGCCTGTGGAGCTGGCAGCAGAGTCGGACAGTGAGGAGTCTGGGGAGGAACATGGGCCAGTCCTGGAGTCTGGGGAAGGCTCGGACGAGAGCTCTGCGTTGGAGGCAGAGATGGGCCATTTGGGAATTTTGTGCGGACTCCGGACATCAGAGTCGGACATCAGAGAGGCAGAGGAACAGGGGGAGCCTGTTTCTAGTGCGCGCATGCGCAGAGCTGCTAGAAGGCAAGAACAGTTAAAACAAAAGGGACGACTCGGGAGTAAGCTTGGACATGATTGGCCCCTCCCATAAGACATAAAGGAAGAACAAAGGGACGTGGGCCTTTGCAGGAAGCAACGTTGTGGATGGTGTCGGTTTGTACTTTGAAGCTCCATTTTTAACTCTGTGTTTCCATGTGGCCTTGCCAAGATAATTGCCAATTAGGTCTTTGGCAGCATGTCAAAGAAGATAAAGATGGGTGTTTACCAGCCTTATCCGAAGGACTGTGGCAGACTTCTGTTGGACTATTTATAAACTCTTGGTGTATATATCAGGAAGCCTAGGTCAGAACATTTAGGACATCCTAAAAGTAATCCTCACCGCATAGAAATTGGGAGCATGAATTGCTCCCAATTGACATAGTATTAAGGCATGACATCACATGACCTGCCAATTTACCATAGCAGTTCCAGTATTTATGTATGTATGTATGTATGTATGTATGTATGTATGTATGTATGTATGTAATTTATATGCCACCCTTCTCCCGTAGGACTCAGGGTGGCTTACAAAAACAAAACAAAGAATTACATAAACAATTAAAATCAGTTTAAAATTAAATTAAAATCAATTAAAAATTATTAAAATTATTTGAAGTCACCCCTACGGATTCAGCCCATTTGGTGAAAAAGCCACATCTTCAATTTGCGGCGGAAGGAGAGGAGGTCCGGGGCTGTCCTGAGGCCGGTGGACAGCCCATTCCAGAGGATCAGCGCTCCCACAGAGAACGTCCTCCCCCTGGGGGCCGCCAGCCAACATTGTCTGGCTGACAGCACCCTGAAGAGGCCCGCTCTGTGTGAGCGCGCACCGGATGGTGGGAGGAAGGCAGGAGATGATCCTGCAGATACCCCGGGCCTAAGCCATGTAGGGCTTTATAGGTGAGCACCAGCACCTTGAAACGAACCCGGAGAGCCACCGGCAGCCAGTGCAGCTTGCGCAGGAGAGGTGTCACACGGGAGTACTGAGAAGCCCCCGTAACAACCCGTGCGGCCGCATTCTGGACTAACTGTAGTCTCCGGGTGCATCCCAAGGGCAGCTCCATGTAGAGGGTGTTATAGTAGTCCAACCGAGACGTAACAAGGGCATGAGTGACCGTGGCAAGGGCATCCCGATCTAGGAAAGGGTGCAACTGGCGCACAAGGCGTACCTGTGTGAAGGCCCCCCTGGTCACGGCCGTCAAATGATGATCTAGGGATAGTTTGAAAGTTTGAAAGTTTATTAAATTTCTATACCGCCCTTCTCCCGAAGGACTCAGGGTGGTGTACAGCCATATTAAAAACACATAGCCATGAATCCAGGAGGACCCCCAGATTGCGGACCCTTTCTGAGGGAGTAAGGATCTCCCCTCCCATCACAAGTGACGGGGCCACTAGATCAAGAGATGCCGGTATCCACAGCCACTCAGTCTTGGATGGGTTGAGTCTGAGTCTGTTTCTTCCCATCCAAGCCCGCACCGCTTCCAGGCAGCAGGACATCACAGAAAGGGCATCCCCAGGGTGATCCGGGGTGGAGATGTAAAGCTGAGTGTCATCAGCATATTGATGGTACTTCACCCCGAAACCACGAATGATCTCATCCAGCGGCTTCATGTAGATGTTAAAGAGCAGAGGGAGGTCAACCGACCCCTGAGGCACCCCACAAGTGAGGAGTCTCGGGGTGGATCTCTCTCCCCCCATCCACACAAACTGCGAGCGGCCTGAGAGGTAGGAGGAGAACCACCGTAAAACGGTACCTCCCACCCCCAACCCCTGAGTCGCTGCAGTAAGATACCATGGTCGATGGTATCGAAAGCCGCTGAGAGGTCAAGAAGGACCTGGATGGAGGAGCAACCCCTATCCCTGGCCCGCCAGAGATCATTTACTAGGGCGACCAGTGCCGTTTCCGTGCTTAACCGCGCCTGAAACCCGATTGGTACAACTAACCCGATAGGTAGTCAGTTTCCTCCAGGAACTGCGGGAGCTGCTGTGCCACCACAGACTCAACAACCTTCACTATAAAGCGAAGGTTGGAGACTGGACGATAGTTATTAAGGGAGTCTGGATCCAGGGTGGGTTTCTTGAGGAGGGGATGAACCACTGCCTCTTTGAGGCGGTGGGGAAGATCCCTTCCCTCAAAGAAGCATTGACAACTGCTTGAATCCAGCTTCCAGTCACCTCCCTGGCTGCAGAAACGAGCCAGGAGGGACAAGGGTCCAATAAACATGTGGAGGCACCCAGTCGACCCATGATCCTGTCCACTTCATCTATCAAAACAGGCTCAAATTCAACCCAGATGTTACCATCAGGACAGGCCCCTGTCGACTCGTCAGACTCTGCCCAGTCAGAGTCCAACCCAGTCCGAATCTGAGTGATTTTATCTTGCAGAAACTGTACAAAATCCTCAGCTCTGCCCTGCAAGAGATCCTTCCTCGCTCCATGATTGAGGAGAGAGCGGGTCACTCTAAACAGAGCGGCTGGGCGATTTTCTGCAGATGCAATGAGAGCGGCAAAATATTGGCGCTTTGCCGCTTCCATTGCCACAAGATAAGACCTAATATGGGTTCTTAACTGTGTTCGGTCAGATTCGGATCGGGAGGATCTCCAACCGCCCTCCAGGCATCTTCTCCGACGCTTCATTTCCCTGAGCTCCGTGGTGAACCAGGGAGCCACCCAGGATCTGCGTTGGGTCAGAGGCTGCAAAGGCGCGATTCGATCCAAGGCCCCCACTGCGGCCTGTTCCCAGGCCGCGACCAAGGCCTCAGACAAATCGTGGGATAAGGAGGCGGGAAAAGGCCCAAGCTCCGTCAGGAATCCTTCCGGGTCCATCAGGTGCCTGGGGCGGAACAATCTCACTGGTTCTGCCTCCCAGCGGCGGGGGATGACGGAGAGAAAGTCCAGCCTGAGGAGGGAATGATCGGACCATGACAGGGGATAGGTTGACAAGTTTCTCCTACCATGATCAGTAGCCCTAGTTGCTGTTGTTAGATAGATTCTGTGGGGTCACATAATCCCTTGATCATGTGATCACCATTTGTGACCTTTTGCCAATTTCCTCAGTGACTTCAATTGTCAGAAGATAGCAATGAAGGGGGGAAATGGTGATCATATGACTATAGATACAGCAATGTCATAATTCCAAGCTGGTTATTGAGCACCCAAATTGCAATCACATGAACAGAGGGAAGCTCAACAGCCAAAGCTACAAGAACCCATTGTAACTACTCCTCATTCAATGGTGTCATAATTTTGAACACTAGCTGAATGAATGGGTGTTAAGTCAGGACTACCTGAATCAAAATAAAATCAAAAGAAGCCCTGGTGGAACAATGGTTAGAGTGCAGTATTGCAGGCAAACTCTTCCTGCAGCCTGGAGTTTGATCCTGATGGGATTGAAGGTTGATTCAGCCTTCCTTCCGAGGTCAGTAAAATGAGGACCCAGATTGTTGGGTCAATATGCTGACATTGGAAACTGTCCAGAGAGTGCTGTAAAGCACTATGGAGTGGTATATAGGTCTAAGTGCTATTGCTATCAATATTCAGTAATTAACAAAGGCAGCCAGTTCCAATTTGTTTTAAACTTTTATCTGAATACTTAGATTAGTTCTATTTCTGTAAAATTCATACAAAAAGAAGAGTGTTTTTTATTAAATTAATAAAAAAAAATTGACCCACTTTTTGTTAACTGCCAAAGCAATGTCTGTGAACTCCACCTTGCATCTCCCTTTATATGACTAGCATTATAATATCTACCTTTTGAAAAATTTGTGTTTTAATGTGTTTTCATTCTACTGTAAAATTGAGAATAATTTTTCTCATGGTGTTTTTTGATTGGGAAAAAGTTTCCCCCTTGATTTTCTTTATTAAGAAAAGGTTGTAACAAAACTGAGATTTAATTTAGCCTGTCTACTTAGCTTTACTTCAGAACTTTTCATTATGAGCCAACTTTTTTGTAAAAGTACGACTGGGTTTTTAATAGCTGGCTGGCCTCTCTCCAGTGGCAAATAACTTTGGAACTGCATAGACTATTAATTTCATGTGATCATGAACTAAATACAAATTAGTTGAAGGCAAGAGGTGAAAGATCAGTTGGCTATTTTACCAATAAGATAATACTGTGTTTCCCCGAAAATAAGACCCTGTCTTATATTTTTTTGAACCCTGAAATAAGCGCTTGGCCTTATTGCCATGCACTCAAAAGCCCGATTGGGCTTATTATCAGGGGATCTCTTATTTTGGGAGAAACAGGGTAGTATTTCTTCAACAGAGCATAAAGTGGTTGAAGAAATTAAGTACCATTTGTTTTAGGTCACAGTTACCTTTAGAAACTATATAATCAGGACATGCAGTTGTCTTTAATAACTGTCTGTCTATCTAATCTATCTAGAGATTAGATAATCTTATTTTATTTAGATCTTCAGTTTTTCACTTATATGCATGTTTTCACTTTCCTAAATTTACTACAGAATTATGGTAATAAGAATTACACTAAAGAGTAATTCAGCTCTATATATCTGTAAACTACCCAGAATCACAGCTATTGGGGAGATGGGTGGTATATAAATTTAATAAATAAATATATCAGGAAAACTCTAGATGGATACGAAAGTATAGTATACTTTATTCTTGAGATGAATTTACTTTGTGAAATACTATAATTTTAGAACATGATAGAATCCACCATCTCATGGCTTATAAATAATAATAAATTATCTGAAAACTATTAATGTACATCCAGGTCTTGCTAAGACATTCAAGCCAAAATGGGGGTTGGTTTATTCACTGCCTTTGTTTGTTAAAGTTCTTGCAGTGCTTTCTGACATTTATGTAAACTCATTGGCGATGTCATTCAGAATTTTTCTGACAACACCCAACTCTGTATCTTTTCAGTTGATGCCAAAGAGGATGTGGAAGTCCTGATTTTTTTAAAAAAATGATTAATTTATATTCTACCTTACATAACAGGTATTCAAGGCAATATATGTAATGCTCTCTCCTCCACAACAGCTGCCTTGTGAGATAGGTTAGGCTGATGTTGTTGTTAGGCTGATGCAGAGCTGGTGGCAGACTCGGACAATGAGGAGGTTAAGGAGGAACTTGGGCCAGTTCTGGAGTCTGGAGAAGGCTCTGATGGATGCTCTGCATCAGACACAGAGATAGAGCCAGGACCGTCCGACATTTCCCAGCCACCAGAGAGGCAGCTGTCTTTGGAGGCTGATATGAGTGAGGAGGAAGAACAACTGGTGCCTGTTCCAGATGCACATAGGCGCAGAACAGTTAGGAGAGGTGAATAACAGAGGACAAGGAGTCGACTTGGGAAGCAAACCACATGTGGATATGAATGGCCCCTCCCTGGCTGGGGAATAAATAGAAGGAAAGGGGAGTGGTTGTCGTAGGAAACAACAGTTCATATTTCTGAAGATTTTGGTCATTGTGTTTTGTATCACAGAGACTGCTTGCCAGAACTTAATTTGCAGCCTTTCGGCTGGGAGCTCACGGCCTTGCAATTATTGCAAGGAACTGATAAGGTCTGTTACTGCAGTTAACTCATTTAAGGACTATTGCCTGGACTTTTCGGTGGGTGAATGCAATTAATTCACAAGAGGTAAATAAAGAGGGGGTTTTCATGACCAGGAGTCTGTTTCTTGCTTCTGCTAAAGCTGGGTCAGAACAGCTGAGGGAAAGTGATTGTCCAAAGTCACCCACTAAACTGTTGGGTTGGATCTCCTTATTCCAAGTCCCATAATTTAGCCATTATACTGCACTGATCCTCAAAACAAGGATCAGCAGGTTTTAAGCCAAAAGCTTTATTGATTATACTATTTTAACAGTAACATGAGATATGAAGTGATATTAACTGCTGTGTATAGTGACATGCTGAATTTAAAGGAATAGCTGAAGGTCATCTATTGACCAGCTTGTAGTTTGGGAGTATGAACTCCTTTGGGTAACCTGTATGTCATCTAAAGGACCAAGTAGGTCCAGTGGTTAAGGCCCCAGGATAGAAATCAAGAAATTGTTAGTTTTAGTTTCAAATTAGGCTTCACTTTAGGTTGGGTGACTTTAGACCAGTCACTTTCTCTCAGTTCATCTGACCTCATAGGGTGGTGGTTTTTGTGGGAAAAATAGAAGGAAGGAATGTTAGGTATGTTCACTGCTGTAATAGACTAACAGAATTGGAAGGGACCTGGGAGGTCTTCTAGTCCAACCACCTAATCAAGCCATTTTTGGCCAGCAGAGTGCTGCAGGAGGCCATGGAGACTGAAAACAGGCCACGCCCCCCACCCCCCGCACACAGTCCGTTCTAGCTGGCAGAGGCATCGCGGGCTGGTCCTGATATTTAAGTGATTGTCCACTAGGACTCCAAGATCCCTCTCGCAGTTACAGCTATTGAGCCAGGTACCACCTATTTTACTAAAAATATCTTTGAGAATAATACATTGTGGAATATATTAAATAAATTGTTCAAAAATATATCATTAGAAACTGGGACACACACAATAATGTGGTTAACCTGTAACAATTTACTATGTGATTGGTTTATTTTGACTTGGCATGATTTGATAACTCACTCAGTTATAGTTTAGCATTATCTGTGGATCAGGCAATTGTCTTTCCTTATTGGTTTGTGTGAACTTTTCCACTGCAATATAGAAGTGTAAATTGTCAGCATTATTGCAGGCATCTGATTTGTAGGCTTATACTTGTAAGTGCTTGAGTGCAATGACTTTGTACATCATGCATAATCATAGTGTGGTTTATTGGCATAGTGTCTTCTGTGAACCCAGCTATTCTAAGTTAAACCATACTTAACAAATGAACCCACCCAGTGTTGACTATGAGGCCACACTTTTGGTAAGGTAATACAGGATGTGTTAATTTTCATATTTTACTGACAACTTGGTCCATCCCAAACTGGAAATCCTCCAGTTGTGTTTTAGGCTAAAATACTATTGGTTAAACTCACTTGGGATTATGAGAATTTTAGTTCAATGCATCTTTAAAGTCAAACTGATTAAGGAAAGCTTGAATAACAAATGTTTATTGAGTACTATGTCAAAATCCACTTACATACTTATCTTCCTCTGGATCCTGATGGCTATATATAGGTTAGCTTTTTTCAGCTACTTCTGTAAGTCTGATTACCTTAAACCTTGCATTCATCGATGCCCATTCAACTAATTTATGGTTTCAGTCTTCTGTAATATGTATAGATACATTTTGTAACATAGCAACATTTCTCATGAAGCTGCCTTTTTTTATGGAATCTTACCCTTTTACTAACCTATTCTTCAAGCAGATTCTTAAAATGTGATTTTTGGTATGCCTTTACTTTTCTCTCAAGATGATTAAATACTGAGAGTAGACAAATTAAAGATTTGCCATTTTGCTGTTTTGAATGTTCTATAAGGCACAAGATTTTTTAAACAAAAAGCTCAATTTGATGTTTAGTCCACTTGCCTACCATTTAGTCTAGTTGCCATAGCAATGTTGGGAGACTCATGTTTCTATGTTCTATTTATCTATGTAATCTGGATTTTTTTCAAAAAGGCAGAGGTTTCTCTCTTTATGAAGCAATTTATAAAAGTGCTAGTAAGAGAGATGGTAAGACAATACTATATCTCTCTTAAACATTAATTTGTGCAAATGGAAATCTGAAATTGATCCCAACAAATAGTTTATTAAATAGTATATCTATTACATCCCAAAGGTGCTTTTTCAAGAGGCAACTGGACTTCCTGGTTTTTCTTTGAAGACTTCACTTCTCATCCAAGAAGCTTCTTCAGCTCTGACTGGATGATGGGGAATAGAAGGATTTATACTCCTTGCAGAGGTTTATCTATGTCATCAGGGTCATCTGAGTGGTGCAAATGGGTGTGAAGCCTTCTTGGAACTGTTGAAAGGACTTGTGTTGTAGACTGGAGATAGATGATGTCGTATCCCTCCCCCTCTGTTGAGAGAGGGCAGTTCAATTTTGACATAAATGGCCTCTTTGACCCCTCTTTCAAACCAACAATTCTCTCTTTCCAAAATGTGGATTTTGCTGTTTTCAAAAGAGTAGCCTTTGTCTTTTAAATGCAGATGGACATCTGAATCTAGTCCTGATTGGTTTGTTCTCCTATGTTGTGCCACACATTTATGAAGTGGTTGTTTTGTTTCCCCAATGTACAGATTTGCACATAGCTCACTGCATTGTACTGCATATACCATGTTGCTCAGTTTATGTCTAGGTGTTTTATCCTTGGGGTGGAAAAGCTTCTGTCTTAGTCTTAGTGTACTGTATTCTTAGGTTTGAAGTGTACACGTATGTTGTGTTGGTTGAAAATCCTCCTGAACTTTTCTGATATTTCTGCAACATATGGAATGACAACGTTGCTTCATTTATTGTCATCGTTGTTATCTGTTATAGAGGAGCTTCTGTAGGGTCTTTTTTTTGAAATACTATCCACAGCCTTCCCTGATTTCAATGTAGGGAAGGCATTGGGCAGTGCATTTTTTCTGTTCTATGGTGGAAAATGCACGACTATCTTAATGCAACCTCTAAAACAGATGTAATGAAGAAAAAAATAAGCTCCAACTTTTTAAGGGAAAAAAATAGAATTTCTGGTACTGCTTGCATGATTCAGCCATTTCTGTTGGCAGCCTCCTAACTTTTGAAATCCCTTCCTTCCTCATAAAAAATTAAGTCAACCCTCAGCTCCCCCAAAGGTTGTCCACAAATAGTTTTGAAAAATAAAGTCCTATAGAAAGGAAAGCTGCTGTCTCAATTTTTCTCAACCTTGGAAACTTGAAGATGTGTGGACTAAAAGTCTCAGAATTCCCAGCCAGCACAGTTCACACTTCTTCAAATTGCCATGGTTGAGAAACATTGACTTAAATTATATAGACAAGGAAGATGGTGTGAAATATGCCTAATGTAGTCCTTCACCTTGAAGCTGTTGTGAATACTGTGGAAACCAGCAGATGGCTATCTATATTTACATTCTGGTTGAAACTATTGTTTTTTTTCTGTGGTCTGAGGTTGTTTGATCCTCAATGATACCTTTAAACTGAAAGTTTAATTACCTTTAAATTGGAGATTAATTATAGAAGCTGCAGAGTTATGAATTTTCACATGATGTTATTACTGTATTATAAATACAAATAAAGTATATATAAAATACGTATAAATACACATAAAGACTAAATAGGTGGTGTCAAACTTTAATTGTTATGGTTGTAGAAAGTCAATTAGATTTATCAGCCCTCCCTAAAGAGTTTTTTTAAATAGTTGTTCTCCTTTTTAAAGTATAGTACCTAAACAAAATATCCATCCCTAAATTTAGGAGATCACTGACTTTAGTATGTTTTAATTCACTTTCCACAGCTTTCATTCAAAGAAAGTTCTAGAATATTTCTTATTCTGTAAGAGTTTGTTGTTGCTGAACTGGTGGTTGAAAATGCAATTCATGTATTATAGTGCTACCCATTTTATAAAAATACAAAATTAGGTTTTGTATCTTCCTTGCTCTGTTAACTAAGTTTCTAGGTTATTCTGATTTATTTAATGCACAGTGGTTATTAATGATATGTAATTCAATTTCTTTGAAGCCTTTTTTTTTGCTATTGTTTCTAATCATATTGATTATTTGGTTATTGTAGTTTGTTTTTAAACATTTAATTTTTAATTTCTGTCTCTTAGAAATGAAATTCTAATTTTGGCCATAATAAAGAACTGATTGACTAGACCGGGAAGATGCGTGACTAACTATGGATTATCTCTGTCTGTTTGACAGATTGCATAGAATTAGACTGAAGGGACCTTAAGAGATCATGTCCTAAATAATGAGTCAGCTCAGTGGATGATTTCCATGATAGCATTTAATTGCTAACTCCTGTCTTTTGCAAGTGGAAAATGGATTATAAAGTGGTTCTTAAATTCTGAGATAGTAGAGAAAAATAGTTTCAGCTATAGAAACACATTTTTCCCAAATAACTATTCTTAGTAGTGGAACATAATCTTTGAATGGAGGAAGTTCAGACCTTAATTATTATTAATTAAAAGATTTCAGGCAGTAGAGTTAAGAAAGAGAACTGTCATCATTTAGAATAGAACAAATGATAATTAGATAGAAGTCTGATGTCTTCCTGTCACATGTATTAGCCTATAACTGACACTATTTTCAGCAAGATGTTGAAGATATTAGTGGTTAAGAATGATAGTCATTTAACACTTCAGATATCCATCAGGATGGAAATAATTGGAGGAGACAGTATGAATAGATGTGCTAGAAGCTTGATTTTAAAAAAGCTTCGTAAGTTTGGACTCAAAAGAGTTTAAAATTTAATATAGATCTGATTCCAATGAGCTAATAGTTTTGGTATGCTTAGTGAACTTCCCCTCACTATTTCTAACATATACCAACATATGTTTTCTAATAGAATTGTTATAGTATTTTGGATAAAGCAGTCTTCTTCAAGTTTGTTCCTCACTTCCCCAATACACTAGGATAGCAACACCCAGAATTTCCAGTTAATGGGAATTTGAAAATGTTAGAAAAAACAAGCCACAAGTTTCTTTAAATGTGTGGAAATGTATTCCTGATTCTTCAGATCCAAATTATTCTCTAGTTGAATGATGGCAAAATCTGTAGCTCTTTTAGTAAATTATATTGATGATCATGCTTGCTTTGTCCTATGACAGTGATGGCCAACCTTTTCTGGACTGAGTGCCCAAAGCGCGCATGCGTGCGCCCATACCCCCAAAATGCAATGTGCGTGTGGTCCCCGCTGTACATGCCCTGCCCCGCACGCATGTACGCATGTGGTCTTGCATGCGCCCCCCACATGCATGTGGGTGCCCCGCCTCCTGTGCTTGCACGTTCACCCCGCACATGCGCAGCAGGGACCCAAAGACCAGCTGGCTAGCGGGAGGTGTGTGCATATGCGCAGCAGAGCTGAACTGGGGTGACCGCTCACATGCCATCAGAGAGGGCGCTGCATGCCACACGTTTGCCATCACGGTCCTATGATATATCTGCTTGCCCCCAAAACCTGTAATTTATGCCCTTCTAATAGAAAGTACTGTATCCACAGTGAAGTTTGAGATAGTAATTAGTCTTTAATCTTGCTTATCTTGCTTGGTAACATTGTGCTTTCTTTTTGCAATTTTTACAGTTGCATATAGTTTCAAGTTTCAAGTTTATTAGATTTCTATACTGCCCTTCTCCCGAAGGACTTAGGGCGGTGTACAGCCAGATTAAAACACATAGATTTATAAAATTTAAAACCAATTAAAATCAAATATAAAATTTGGCCAGTGAATTAAAACACACATACACCCATTTTAAAATTCATACTAGGCCAGTCTGGCTTGCTGGAACAGAAGAGTCTTAAGGGCGCAGCGAAAAGTACGCAGGTCGGGGCTAAGATGAAGCTCTAGGGGCAGCTCATTCCAGAGGGCTGGTGCCCCCACAGAGAAGGCTCTCCCCCTGGGTGTCGCCAGTCGGCATTGTTTGGCCGACGGCACCCTGAGGAGCCCCTCTCTGTGGGAGCGTATTGGCTGGTGGGAGGTTGTTGATGGCAGAAGGCAGTCTCGTATATACCCCGGTCCTAAGCCATGGAGCGCTTTAAAGATGGTGACCAACACCTTGAATCGCACCCGGAAGACCACCGGGAGCCAGTGCAGCTCGCGCAGGAGGGGTGTCACGTGGGTACGCCGAGTCGCACCCATAACCACCTGCGCAGCCGCATTCTGGACCAGTTGGAGCCTCCGAGTGCTCTTCAAGGGGAGCGTTGCAGTAGTCCAGACGTGACGTGACGAGGGCATGAGTGTCGGTGCGCATATAAGTTTAATTATCACATGACATGACTGAAAATAATAAGATACAGGTTACCTAGTCTTAAATTATCTTTCATTAATCCATGAATATTGTAGAATGTTGTCATATATGCACGCATATATGTTGAAAATGTGTAGTAATTTTGCATCAGCACAGAGCCAGACTCTTCGTGTAAATAACTTTTGTACTAATTAGTTTGTAATCTGGGTTTGTATATGAGGAACAAGAAGCATGAAAATAATTTCATTACAAGAACCCCAAATGACTCAAATTGTTCCAGCAGCCAATTTATTAGATAAGGGAGTACAGTTCATTTCCAAAATGTTAAAGTAATTTTGCCAGAGATACTGATTTTGACTGAAAACATCCATAAATCAAAATTCAAATCCTGCATTTGGAACCATTTTATTTAATTGCTATATTGCTTAGCTTTTTCCAATTTTACATTGACCTTATTTATAAAAACATTTATTAGAGATGCCCTTCATTCTTGTAGGTTTTGATGTGCAAATGCAATTTAAACAGGAAGTAAAGGTCACTTTTAAAAAATCTGAATCATTCTGGGTACAAATTTACCGAATATGAGTAAATAAAATAGGAATAAAAAGCTTCTACCTATTTTGCTTATAGATCAGAAGAACTTTTTGCATCTATTCAGTGATAAATAATGCCGGAATTATTTGGAGACTCGCTGCAGGAATTGACATAGTTCAGAGCTTTAAAAACTTGATATACAGAGTATACAATAGGTAATCATAGACTTACAACCATTTGTTAAGTGACCATTAAAGTTATAACAGCACTGAAAAAGTTACTTATGACAATTTTTTACACTTGTCGGTTGCAGCTGAATAGAGATTCAGTTGTGAATCAGTTGTGCTGAATAGAAATTGACCTAGGCCCGTGGCCTGATTTACATACAGATGGTCCTTAATTAACAACCATTTATTCAGTAACCATTCAAAGTGAATTTTTAAATAACTTTATTAAGTTTTTTGAAAGTAAACAAAATAAGCACTAACAAGTATTTTCCAAATTTGGAGATTTGGAAAATATTGTTTCAAATCTCCATTTGATCATGGAGTCCAATTATTTGGACTTCTCCCTGCTTCTCCCCACCTCTCAGATAAGGTCTCTTTGAAAGAGTTTCTAGAAAAAAACCTGGATGTTTATGTAATGTTAAATAAATGATGCTGATAAACCATACTTTATAATCCATAATGACTGGGTTCACATAGTATACAAAATACATTGTGGATCAGTGAAGTATGCCAGGCAGGTCACTGAGCTTTTCTTTCTCTTCTGCCTGTCAGACATAAAAGGTATTTTTTTCTTTATGTCTCATAAAAAATATGGCCTTTGTTTACACTCCTCTATTTCAAGTTAGTTATCACTCTAAACAAGGTTTTTGGTGGTATGAAAGGCTGCTTAAATTATAGAGGAAATGCTTATGAGGAGTTTATGTCTGTGTATAATCTATAATCTGACAATTGGGAGTTAGAAATATGTGATTTTGGGCTGAGGTAAATGGATAATTGCTAAAAGCATTCATAAGCTTCCTAATCCATGCAGTTGTTAATTAAAAGGTCATACTGATATATGAAGTTGCAAATGTTTTTATCAACTGCTTCAAAAGAAGATTTGGAAATCTACTCTCCAATAACTAGTAGTTTAAAGGACAGTGAATCTTGATTAAATAAATACAGCCTCCATAAATAAATGGAGGCTAGCTTTATCTAATGATGATGTTTGGAAACGCTGAGTCTTGAAATAATAGGTAGAGAGTTAGGTATCTTCAGTCTGAAGAAGCTATTTGGATAAGCAGCAAAAGGTTTCAAACCAAAAGAAAAAGAAGTCCAGTTACCATGACTCAACTTCCGAAGGCAAGTAGGGATGGGGCTGACCTCATGTTTGTCCTTATTTTGGACAAAGATCAGTATAGAAAAAAACAGTTAACAAAGTAAAAAAGATAGACCAAATATTAGATTTAGATTAAAAATATATTATCACTATTGTTACCACTGTAAGATATGTTTCTATGGTATTATTTATTTATTTGGCCAAGTGTGGTTAGACATGCAAGGAATTCTGTATAGAAGCACTCAGACAAATTCCTTGTATGTCTATCCATACTTGGCCAGATAAATAATTAATAATAATAAATAAATAAATAATAGAAACATACCTTATAGCGGTAACAATAGTGACAATATACTTTTAATCTATGGCTTATGTTCTAGTATCAAAACAATGTTATTCATCTAAAATTAAGACATAAAGCTAAAATTGTTAGGACAGGAGTGTCAAACTCGATTTCATTGTTTGACTTTGGGGAGGCCAGAGTGGGCGTGGCCAGGGTGGGCATGGCCAGATCAATGTCACTCGTGTCTGGGGCACCTGTGGTGGCCCGAGAGCTCTGCCAGAGAAAATGGGCTCCCATGGCTTCCTGTAACCTGCCAGCAAAAACGGAGCTCGGGAGGGCTGCCGTTTTCAGCTGTGACAGCCTCCTACAACCCTCTGCCAGCGAAAATGGAGCTGGCAGCCCTCCTGAGCTTGGTTTCGCTGGCAGAGGCACCATGCACCAGTACTTTGCTGTTTCCAGGGCAGCCCCATGGGCCAGATCTAAGTACCCCATGGGCTGGATCTGGCCCCTGGGCCTTGAGTTTGACACCCCTGTTTTAGGAGGTTAAAATAAATTAGAATAAAGTGACATCTATCTACAGAATACTTATTTAGCATTGTTTAAAAGTTAGGCACAATTATACTAACTTTACAGTACTGAGAGATGGACATTAGTCAGCTTGAGTCTTACTAGCAGCATAACAGAATTTGGCTATATCCAGAGAGGTACGACGTAGATATTTTATCAGATAAAGAGAAATAAAATGGATTATAATATCTACATAAAAGCAGCAATACTTGTATTGGGTGCTTGTAACACATGGACATAATCAAGCAGCATATAGTATTGATTTTTTTTCTATCTGCCTTTCAAAATGGTTGCCAGCGTTAAAGCCCTTCTCATCTTGGAAGTATAATATTGTTTAAGTATCTTGCCAGTTTAAACATATAAGATTGGCTGCTCAGGAAAGCATTCCTTGGCAGTAGAGCCTGGTCTTGTATTTCCACATCCAGAATGTGTTAAGATTCTCCTGGCTTATTCATGTCCCAAAGAAAGAAAAATCTCTTGTGAAAAGCCATAAAATTGCAATTTAGCAAGGAGATCTCACTTCCATCTAAGCACTAAAAATTGTCTAGGAATGTCAGGTAGGTCAAACCTATGGGGAAAAAATTAACTCCAGGCATTATGTGAAGAAAATCAGGCAGTTTTTTTTGTCTCAATCTTAATTGATCCCATTTTGTAGTGGAGCACAGCATTAGAGACAGGGTGGTACTTGGAGTATATTTCTTAGGAATTTCGATTGTCCAGTTTCTAATTCTGAATAATTGTCATAAGGGTCTAGTTGTGAACATAGAAGAACTGGGCGCATACTTGGTTGTAAATAGCTGTAGGGAAAAAAAAGAGGCTGACACAAAAAAGGTACCTCTTGTTCTGTAACAAGTTTTAATTGCTAAAACTGTTACATAATCTAGATTTGTGTTCTGCCTAAAGCCTGGAAGACAATTCCAAGATACTGAAAACTTTAGCTTGTTTAATTTTGTGTCCATTTAGTTGTTACACATGGATTCAAGTAAATACTAATATTTTTGTCTTTTCATATTTTATTGTTAATTCATCCTCTGTGCAATGAGTGGCAAATCTTAGTGCACATTTTAAGATAATTGGAGCCTAGAAAAAATGACCTGCATCATCCATATAAAGTAGCATTGGGATGTATCGATGTGCCAACTCTGATAGAAAAAAAATCAGTGTTCTGACAAGTCACTAGGGAATTTAAATATAGATTCAGTAATGGTGGTGTCAAAATGCAGCCCCAACTCCTCACTAAGGGAACTTTTTTTGAGATGGCCTTGTGAAGTAAATCAAGTTTTGACACAATTTATATAACAGTAGAAATAGCCATTTTAAAACCCCAAGTAAAACCCCAAGGCTGTGTGCTCTCTCTCTTCTCTTCTCTCTCTATACCAATGACTGCATCTCAAACGATCCATCTGTTAAACTACTGAAGTTCACAGATGACACAACAGTGATCGGTCTCATTCGAGACAATAATGAATCCGCATACAGACGGGAGGTTGAACACTAGCCTCGTGGTGCGACTGGAACAATCTGGAACTGAACACACTCAAAACCATAGAAATGGTGGTAGACTTTAGGAGAAACTCTTCCATACTTCCACCTCTTACAATACTAGACAACACAGTATCAACAGTAGAGACCTTCACATTTCTAGGTTTTACCATATCACAAGATCTAAAATGGACATCAAAAACGTCATCAAAAAAGAGTTGGCTTTCTGCGCCAACTCAGAAAGCTCAAACTGCCCAAGGAGCTGCTGATACAGTTCTACAGAGGAATTATTGAGTCTGTCATTTGCACCTCTATAACTGGTTTGGTTCTGCAACCCAATAAGACAGACACAGACTTCAGAGGATAATTAGAACTGCAGAAAAAACAATTGCTACCAACCTGCCTTCCATTGAGGACTTGTATACTGCACGAGTCAAAAAGAGGGATGTGAAAATATTTACAGACCCCCTCACATCCTGGACATAAACTGTTTCAACTCCTACCCTCAAAACGACGCTATAGAGCACTGCACACCAGAATAATTAGATACAAGGACAGTTTTTCCCTGAACGCCATCACTCTGCTAAACAAATTATTCCCTCAACACTGTCAAACTATTTACTAAGTCTGCACTACTATTAATCTTCTCATTGTTCCTATCACCCATCTCCTTCCACTAGTGACTGTATGACTGTAACTTTGTTGCTTGTATCCTTACGATTTATATTGACTGTTTCCTAATATGATTTGATTGCTTATTTTTATGACTATCATTAATGTTGTACCTTATGATTCTTGATGAACATTTCTTTTATGCACACTGAGAGCATATGCACCAAGACAAATTCCTTGTGTGTCCAGTTACACTTGGCCAATAAAATTCTATTCTTGTCTATTCTATTTATTGTGGATTTACTGAGTTTGCCCCACAGATACTTATTATAGAAAACTTTAATCTGAATTTAGGTCAAGGCCTAGGACAAAAATGACAGTTGTTATTCTGGTGGAAGATATTTGTCATAACCTGGATGACAGGAGGACACCTTTCTGCTCTTGGTAATCACTCCACAGTATTTAGTACTATTTACCATGATATTTTTGGGACCATCTACAAGGGTTTGGAGTGAGTGATAGTCTGTTTCAATGGTTTTGATGCTTCTTGAGTGGACTGTTCTGTGTGGGGAATGGGGAGATCACCCCATGGAACTCCTTTATGGGATGCTGAAAGGTTTTATTTTCTTTCCACTTATTTTAATGTCTACATGAAATTGCAGAGAAAGGTCAGCTGTGGTTTGAAATGTATTATCCTCAGTGCAAAAACAGTGTTCAACTTTACATCTTTACCAGGCCAAGCTGAAGATAAAATATAAAAATACTGTGAAAACCATAGCTGTCAGGGCCTGATAAAATAGAAGGCCGAGGTTTAATCCTAGCATCACAGAGTTGTTTGTCCAAAGGGTTGTTAGCTCCAGTTATAACTGTGAATGGGATGGCATTTCTTCTGAAGGAGCAAGTTTGTGATTTGAGGAGTTCCCCCCCCCCCACCTTTATGGCCACTGCTAGATAGGCAGGCAGAGGCAATGACAAGGGGAACCTTTGCCCAGCTCCAGTTATTGTGCCACCTGCAATTTACCTGGAATAGGAGGCCCTGGCAAACTGTGACTATACAAAGAAGGTCTTCAGTAACTCATCAAGAACATACAGTTTTAAATGCTTTATTTGTTTTCTTATTTAAACAATTAATTGACTGTTTAATCTTACTATAGGGTAACTGTAGGCAGCTTACAATATTAAAAATATAAAATTATATAAATAAAATACTACAAAAATATAATACACAACCCTCACTAAAAATGGGAAAGGAGGGAGTGGGGTAAGCAGGGGGGAGAGGTGGGATCTGTTATTGATCTATCAACCAATGTGAATGTGAAACTTCACTCTTTGGAACCCCAAGCCAACTGGCAGAGCCAGGACTTTAAGCTCTTGCAGAAAGTCAGGAAGGTAGGAGCCGACTTCATTCTGAGAGGCAAGATGTTTCAAAGAGCAGGAGCGATAGCGAAGGAGGATTCCTGGACCCTGCCAGCCAGAATACCCTGGCTGATGGCGGCTTAAGCATACCTCCTCTGTTAGCACGAGTGGGGCAGGTCAATCCTAGTGGGATGAGATGGTCCTCAAGTAGCCTGGGCCCATGCCATGAAGGGCTATATAAAAATAATTACCAACACCTTGAATGGCACCTGAAATCAAACTAGCAGCTAGTGCAGCTTGCAGAGCAGTGGTGTTACATGGGCTACTCTTGGGGCCCCGAAAACTGCCTGCACCGCTGCACTCTGCACAGCTGTAGCTTCTGAATGCTCTTCAGAAGTGATCTCATGTAGAGTGTATTGCAATAATCCAAATGCGAGATGATTAGGACTTGAATGACTGAATGCAGGGACATTTGATCCAAGAAAGGCCACAACTGGTGCGCAACCTGAAGTTGGCCAAGGCTGCCCTTGCTGTGACTGCCACCTGCCTCTTGAATAGGAGTTGTGAATCCAGGAGAACCCCTAAGTTGCAGAACAGATCTGTAGAACTGTCCAGAACTAAAGATGACAAAGACCCAGATCTTAGAACCATATAAAGAAATAATATTAATTATTTTATTTTAGGTGATATTTGTATTTAGTTATTTAGGTGTTTTTGCCATGAATAAAACTTAAGGAAGAAATTTTTTCCCCATAGGATGGGAAGGCTTTATCTGTTTTATCTTATTCTGTTGAAGTTTCTGGTTTTAATATTGCTTCATTGTTTTTGTTGTTGTAAACTGCTGAAATAAATATCTTGCAGCTGTGATTAATCTGATCTGGAATAAAATAAGTCAATATTGTTCTCTTTTCTTTTTCTTAAAAGACTATTTCAGAATTTGTGCTCTTAGTATTTTGGTAATTAATATGAATAGAAGCTTTTTGTCGTTTGCATTTCACCTTTAATAGAAATGCAAAATGTTTGTGAAAAAATATGGAATATAAAACATGGAACTTTAATCTATCTTTTAAATAATCAGCTCAGTTCATAACGAGCAATTGCTAATTTGTAGTAACTTCTGTCCTACTAAAAGTAATGCCATGACCATTCCTCTTTACATTTAATTTGACGTGATTTTCTAATTACAGCTATTGTGGATGATGAACGGCTTTCAGCAGAGGAGATGGATGAGAGGAGACGTCAGAATATTGCTTATGAATACTTATGCCATCTAGAAGAAGCAAAAAGGTAATCATTTAAACGATATTGGGAAAGTTCTGTTGTAAAGCTTTGAGAAAACGTTGGATATTGGCAGTACATCTCATTTTACAGAAATGTTAAAACAGCTAATATTAAGTAAAACATTGCGGCTGGGAAGCCAACATAAATAGATGCATTTCTGAGAAAATACCTAAAACATGTCAGGTTTTGGCAGGGGTGAAATTCACTTATCTTTCCTACTGGTTCACAAATGTTCACACGCGCTGTCGTCTGCACATGTACAATGTGCAGAGGCTTAAAATGTTGCAAAAAAGTGATGTCAAGACATCCACGCAGGTGAGTGGAGCCTCCCGCAGCCACCACTACCCGTTCGCCCAAGCCAGTTAGAAACGGCTGAATTTCACCCCTGGGTTTTGATTTGGCTTATCCCAGAAGGAGGATAGATGTCACCATATAAAGAAGGGGGCAATAAAGACCTAATTACTTAGGTCTTAAAATGTTGTCTTAGAATGACAACAATCTTAGGGTAATCTAGTTTAAGACTGTCACTGCTGTTCCCCTTGTCTCAACTACAGACACTAGAAATGAATTAGAAGCATTTTTTTTCACCCTCCTTCTCCTAGATAAGGAAATTGAATTATTTTATAGGAGATTAAGATGGAGAAAAACTAAGTCTTTTAATTAAACAGTTCTTAATTTAATTATCGAGGTATACTTCAGTAATTGTATTCCTGACTCTTCCCCTTTTTAGAGTATATACTTCAGAACACTATTCAAAAACTAATGTGACTCTCAGTCCAAAGAAAGTTCTACATCTTAACCTCATATTGTGTATTGTTTTTAATGTAAAATTGTTGATTTTCTTCTGATTTCTTTCAACTTTGGTCAAGATTTTAATGCCCTAGCTATTTGAGATTTTGGCCTCTTATCTCTGAGTTTCAATCAGTGTGTGGTGACTCTGTAAGTGAAATGCTGTTATTTGAAGCTCTGACTGTGTTATCCACTTGAAGGTTTGATCTGGCCATTTTGAAGGCCTTCCCAAGTTATATGTATCAAAGACACTTCGATCAGGATTGCCACTGAATAAATGGTGCTGCTATAAATAAAACCTTCTTGTGAATGATTTGACCTGCTTTGTTATTTGTCATAGACCTATGGTAGGCACAGAATTTTAATTGATAATTAGGGTTGTGCTCTGGCTTATAAAACCTGGACCTGGAGCATGATGTAGACATTCAAAGTTGTTTTAGATTCCCATGAAGTGGGCTGATGTCTCTAATTTGCTCTTATTTTCAATTCATTTTTTTTTTTGCTAAGCTTTTCCCCTAACTTGTACTTTTGGTAACTCTACTGATCTGTTGTCAAATCATAATGTCACATTGTGCAAGCCCACTTACAGTTTTTGAATAGATAGTGAAACTATGACAGAGAGAAAGAGATGAATAAAATTTGGCTTCTGTTACAACTGCACACAGTTTTCATCTACAATCTTCTTGAGTGGATTTCTGTGAGATTGTACTCCTTTTGTGAATGAATAAGTGATTTATTTTTGATCCTCCTTCTTTTAGTTTGCTTATAAAACAGTTTATGCCTCTTTTTCATATTTGTTCTTTTTGCAACATGCAAATATTTTAATGTTTAATATTTTATAGACAATATTTCAGTTTTAATACTGTTTACATACAGAGGTGGGATTCACTTACCTTCCCTACTAGTTTGCAAATGTGAGCATGCGTGCACGCTTGCTTGCTTCGCTCGCACGCACCTCCTTTGCACATGCACATGGCCATTCGCGTATGCTCTTAGCTCGTGCATTACATCTGGGCGGGTAGGCGGAGCCTCCCATAGTCGCCACTACCAGTTCGCCCAAAGCAAACAGAACCGGCTGAATCCCACCTCTGTTTACATAGTTCCCTTTTTTATGTTCCCTCTTGTAAATTATTTCTTGATCAATTTGTTTTCATAATCGTATGTTTATTTGTCAAGCATATATAAGATAACAGGTAAAAGTATAAACATAATTTGAATGCATGAAAAGAATAAGTAAAAAGGAATATTAGGACAGGGGCGGTAGGCATGCTGGTGCACTTATGCATGTCCTTTACAGACCTCTTAGGAATGGGGTGAGGTCAACAGTAGACAGTTTAAGGTTAAAGTTTTGGGGGTTTGGGGAAAAAACTACAGAATCAGGTAGTGCATCCCAGGTTTTGTTGCAAAGTTGTAAAAATATTTGCTATCTATATTTCTATCCTTGGCTTTATCAGAATATTTCTTTTTTCCCCATTTCATTTTGGCCTTTCTGATAAATGTGTATGTTTGATGGTGTAACCATGGTGATAAAGGATAGGAAGCCTCTGTTAGATTCCAGTCGTGCAAAGGATTATTGGAAGTTTGAGACTGCTGTGAAAGTGATCTAAGCAGATCATTACTGTCAGAAGGCAATACTAATTTCACCTTCATATTCATATATGGAATTTTGACACTCTTCATTTCTTCATAATGATACATATTTCCTACAATGTGTTTATTCTGATTATTAAAACAAATCAAAGGTACCCTTAGGCATATTTTTCTCATACATAAGTATTAGAACTCTGTTTTTCCTCAGTTCATGCTCCAGAATTCGGAATGAGTCAGAACATGCTATCCTAAATCTGATGCAAGGTGGGACTGGGTACTTCCAGAGCTATAAATTTGGTAATTATGTAGGTTGGATAGTCCTTTTATCTTGTAGCTTCTTTGATAATTTATCAACTACTTTTTTCAAGTTCAGGACATTCTGTACTTAAAAGATCCATTTATAAATGTTTTTCAAAATTTTTTTCAAATAATAATGGATATCTGATAGTTTCTCTTGGTGATTCATTCTAGGGCCAAGCTGCTCTTAAACATGAGTTCTTTCTAGCTTCACCTTTCTGTGTGGTAGGTCATTTACCATTCCACTCAGAATTTGTTTTGAAGGCCTTTTGGAATAGAGGTAGCGGATCTGAAACCAGTATTCAGCTAACATCTTATTAGCGAGAGATTGCTGCAGATTGTCATGCTTGTTTAAAAAAAACTTGACTTATGACTATATAATTCAAAATTCCATAGTTAATAAGTTGAAGTGGGTGTATATTGAGTGTTTTCTAAAATTACTGTTTGCATACTTCCTGAGTTGTAGGTTTAGTAAGCTAAAATATGTGCTATAAACTTGAAATAGTTGTTTCAGTTAATTATGTTTCTGTAAACAATGGTTTCTGTGAAATTCATTAAAGGAATCGAATTGCATTTAAGTATGGCAAGTAGTTTAACTCCAAGTGGATAAGTATCTGATTGTACCTTAAAACACATTTGTTTTTGTTTAGCTTGAAAAAATGTGGGCAGAAGGCATAACATAAATCAGGAATTGGTCTTTCTATACTGTTCTTAATTTATTCTTGAGACTTAGTTTTAGAAACTATTACATGAAAATTGTGAGGAGATCTTTAAAATAATAAGAAAAATTAAATGTTCATGTATCTGTAGTGGCGCGCTTGTTAGAATGCAGTATTGCAGGCTAACTCTGCTCACAGCCAGGAGTTCAATCCTGACTGACTCAAGAGTGACTCACCCTTCTATCCTTCTGAGGTTGGTAAAATGAAGACCCAGATTGTTGGGGGCAATATGCTGACATTGTAAACTGCTCAGAGAGTGCTCTAACGCACTATGGATATAACTGTATTGCTATTGCTATCTCATTAGGTACAATTATCCAGCTTAATTTTACAAGCATTAAAGAGTTAACATTTTCTTTAAATATAAAAACCATGGAATAAAATGTGCAATTTATTAGTTAAGAAAGTGTATCTTATATTCTTGTTGTATTACAGACTTGATTTTAATTTGCTTTAAATTGGAATTAATTGTAGAGCTTGCATTACAATAGTTATGTTTCTACTATACATGGACTGTGTTCTACGTGTTCATTTTAGATGATGAAGTGAGATACAAGAAAAACCTGCTTTTCACTAATGCAGCCCTTTCCCTCTGCTTTCTCATAATTAAGCAGCTTGGAAAAAATGGACTTTCAGTTTGTGATTTTTATACAAATATTGTCAATCAGTTGATTCTCAAACTTCTTAACATTATGATTAGTTTCAGACTGGTATTTTTCTATTTTGGAAGCTAAGAAGCTACAGTTAACTACAGCAGGGGTCTCCAACCTTGGCAACTTTAAGCCTGCTGGACTTCAACTCCCCGAATTCTGGGAGAATTCTGGGAGTTGAAGTCCTCCAGGCTTAAAGTTGTTAAGGTTGGAGACCCCTGAACTAGAGCTTCCTTTGTTGTTTAATCATATTGCCACTTATTTATTAACTTATTTAATACAGATATTTTAAAACTCTGCATGTCAGTTTTACAAGAAGCTTAATGAACTTACATCTGTACTGTATATTTAAGATGGTTTGTGTACACTAACAGTTCTTTAAATTGATCTACATTTGCCTTATATCTTATTACATCATACTGTGTTAATATGGGAGATTTTACTTGGTCAGGACGACAAGGATAAATACACAAAATAGGGTTGGAGAATAAATCAAAGATACAAGATAGTGCAAGAACCTTGTAAAGATGAAATGATTTGTGTGACTAGTAGCTAATTTTGTGGATAAAATGTAAGTATTATTCATTTGAATTTTAATAATTTACTATGGATGATAATCTTTCTGTAAGAACCAAATTGATATAGTATGTCTTACAAGCCCTACCTCAACCATGAAAGCCAGCTGGGTGACTTTGGTCACTCTCTCAGACCCACCCACCTCATGAGGTTGTTGTTGGGCGGGGGTGGAATAAGAGGAGAAAGATGTGTTGGATATGTTCACTGCCTTGAGGTATTTGTAGAAATAATAATGGCAGGATACAAATAAATATATAAACAAAAATTCCCAAAGACTTCAGCTCAGGCAATATGAATGTCACCAATGATGTCATTAATTTCATTGGTATTACCGTATATGAAGTACCGTATATCATCTTAGCTTGCATTGTTCTTACATAGATCTTATTATAAAAGCCAGTTTTCTCGTGTTCAGAAAAGGAAGTATTTTCTAAATAACATTTTATTAGATAATTGCTAGAAAATTATTAAATCCAGCATTTGAGGAAGAGGTAAAATAAGGGTGGGTTCAAATGTACTACATTTGAAAAATAAAGATGTATAATTCTACTTTATTTTCTGTTTATTTCTTTGTTTCCAAAAAGCAGTTATTAGTTGGTTGCTT
Organism: Pantherophis guttatus; assembly: GCF_059756535.1. Lineage (NCBI taxonomy): Eukaryota > Metazoa > Chordata > Lepidosauria > Squamata > Colubridae > Pantherophis > Pantherophis guttatus. The sequence goes on along the minus strand of NC_142064.1, from coordinate 35,072,608 downwards.
AAGACAAGTTAAATAACTTACTGTAGCATAGATCTTGGCAACATCTGATTTCTACTTCCACAACCCAAGTCATTAAAAAATATGGATCTTTTAAAGATTGATTTAAATCTGGTGTTAACTTAAAACCAGCTCACACTAAATGCTGATAAGCAATTTTAATGTTAACAGTGAAGTTCAACAATTTAAATTTTATTGCAGACTTAACATCACAAACACAAATAATTAAGAAGTGCCACCCTATGAATCAGATCAAAGACCATAGCATCCTGTTTCCCACAGTGGCCAAATATATTTTTCAGGAAGCTTACAAGCAGAGCATGAAAGTAACTGCCAAGGTTCCCAAAGAATTAGTATTTGCTTATATTCTGCTTCTGAAATAGATGTTTTGTGAACTTGTAGTATTGTTCAAGCCTTGATTGAAAAATAATGGGACTTTCTTAATATATAACTGAACAACTCAGCAAGCATGGGGATCTGTTTGTACAAATGATGTTTATGCAATATAGCTCTTATTAAATGAATAGCAAGTATGGATAAATGTTCAGTGCAGAAAATTTGTAAAATTCATAAAATTCCTCATGGCTAAATTTAAAATTTATCCTGAAATAACTGAAATAGATATGAGGGATGTTGCTTGGGACAAATTGAAGATCTCAGGCTTTCCATGGCTAGGACTTCTGGCAATTATGTACCCAAAAATCTGATTGCCATATCAGGTTATCCTGACATGTCAGCAGGGGTGAAATGCTCCCGGTTCGGACCGGATTGCCCAATCTGGTAGCAATGGAGGTGGGTGGTTTGGAGAACCAGTAGCAAAAATCCCTGCCCCCCCCCATTGCCCAGCTGAGCTGCGCAATCATCAGATTTTTTTTTTATTTTTAAAAGCATTTTTTCTACAACCTCTTCAGCTGAAAAAATGCTTTTAAAAGTAAAAAAAAAAGCCTCTGATGATCACGCAGCTCAGCTAGGATCATCAGAGGCTTTAAAAAAAAAAGGAAAGCCTCTGCCGATTAGGCAAGTCAGCTGGGATCGTCAGAGACTTTAAAAAAAAAAAAAAAGAAAGCCTCTGCCGATCAGGCAAGTCAGCTGGGATTGTCAGAGGCTTTAAAAGCAATTTTTTTACAACCTCTTCAGAGGTTGTAGAAAAAATGATTTTAAAAGTTTTTTTTTAAAAAAGTTGGCCACGCCCACTCAGTCATATTCCCCCCCCCAGCCACGCCCACAGAACCGGTAGTAACAAATTTTACATTTCACCACTGCATGTCAGGTTAACCAAAGTCTGCTTTTGGTTTCTGTATTATTTCTAACACAACATTTTATGATGAATGCTGGTTATAGAAGAAATAAGACAATATTATCAACGTGTTCAGTTGACAGTAGAATACAATGCATCTTTTTAAAAACGCCAAATAAGAAAAATACCACACTTCAAATTAACTCATAAATAGCTTATGTAAGCATAACAATTATTTGGAAAAATAAGGAGAAATGAAAGCAAACATGAACAGGAATAAACCTAACAAGGCCTAGCAACTAGGCAGTGAGGATACACTGAAGCATGTTGTTATATGCAGTACAGGTAGTCCTCGACTTACAACATATCATTTAATGACTGTTCAAAGTTACAACGGCACTGAAAAAAGTGACTTAAGACCATTTTTTTCAGTTAGGATTATCGCAGCATCCCCATGATCATGTGATCAAATTTCATATGCTTGGCAACTGACACATATTTATGACTAGTGCAATGTCCAGGGGTTACATGATCCCCTTTTCTGATCTTCTGACAAGCAAAATCAAGGGAGAAGCCAGATTCATTTAACAACCGTGTTACTAACTTAACAACTACAGTGATTCACTTAACAACTGTGGCAAGAAAGGTCATAAAATGGGGCAAAATTCACTTAACAAATATTTCACTTAGCAACAGAAATTTTGGGCTCAATTATTGTTGTAAATCGAGGACCTGTATCCCATTTCCTAAGGCTCGATAAAATTTAATGTGCCTTGCCTCACTAAAAGCAATATGCCACTGTGGACATGGTTGCTGAGAAGTTGAGAAAAGGCTTTTGAGCTTGTTGTTGTTGTTGTTTTTAAGTGATGCTTTTAAAAACAAAAAAGCATATTTTCCTATACTAGTTGCAGAAAACAGCTGCAGAGACCTCTTAGATCTCACCAAATAACCAGGTACAATATTTTTGGTTCCAATTCTTTCAGACTGCATATGGGGAGTTTGTTTTGTTGAATATTTTGTTTATAAAAGAATTAAGAATGTTAGGAAAAGGACCCAGTTTCCTTGGCTACCAGTTTTCTTTGTATATAGATATTCCCTTGATTTGAAATATCAGTTAAAGAAAAATGGTGTGAACTACTGTAGGCCTAAATCATCTTTTTAAAAAAATATTGTGTCCTATCATACCAATCTGTGTCCTATGTGATTTAGAGAAGTGATCATTAACAAAGATGCCAGGTTCTTATGCTCGAAATATAATTTTTATTTTAAATAAAATAAATAAAGCATCTTTACGTTCTTTTACCTTCAAAAAATCAAAAGGAAATCTTGAATTGTGGAAAGCATCAACTTCTAATTTCTTTTTTCTAAGATTGTCTTCAGTCTCACATTGAATTCATCTTTATAGCCTAACTATGACATGAACAGCTTCATTAGCAATTTTTAAATGATGGACTTCTCAGTCTTAACCCAAAGGAAATGTGGCTTAAAGTCGTTAATTGCTGCCATTTTGAAATAGTGTTTTCTTGCTTGTCTCAAGATATTTTTTTTCTGTGGACATGATTTGGCACATTTTGTGGTTGAGACCTGTCAAGCTCCCTCTGGGATACAGCATTGTGACATACCCCTTCCCTTGTTGTTGCTAGGCTCTCTTCTCCCTGGACATTTTGTCTTGGCTTGAAGGAGAAAGTAGACAGGTTGCTTCTGTAGAGGCAGAATATACTTCTTATGCGAGATCCATATACAAAGGTAAATGTGAGTTTAACACTCTTTTGAAAGAGCAGCTTGACATCTAATTAAATTTGCTGTTCAGTACAGCTGCCTGCACTCACAGAGAGTGATTTGGGTTGGACTTCTGACCAGCAGATGACACTGTGTGGGAAGGGGAAAAAGCAATATGTCTGTCTGTCTGTCTGTCTGTCTGTCTGTCTGTCGTCCATCCATCATCCATCCATCCATCCATCCATCCATCCATCCATCCATGGCTTTCATTTTTTTGTCCCGCATTAAAACTGCAAGGACAGCACCACTTGCTTGTTTTGTTACTGGGATTTAATAGAACCGGGCAATGAGAGCAGCGCAAAGTTGCTACACTTTTCTGTCTGTTCACAAACTGGAGGAATGACTCATAGGTCCCATAGGCATTCCTGGATGGGTGGTTGCTGCCATGTCCTTTGCTTAGAAATGTGACCAACAGAAAATGGGTGTGGTAGGAAGAGAAAACTAGTCACAATTAGTTAATTTCTGTTTTAAATGCATTTCCTGAAAAGCTTTGGTCCCTGTGATAGTCAGCCTTTGAATAGGCAAGTCTTCCCATGACAGCTATCTTTGGGAGACATATTCTTAAAATTTCAAATATAATCATTGCTCCCATAAAGTGTATGCATCATTGGCTTGCAAAGATTGATAAAAATTTTAAAACTATATTATATTTGTGATACATTTGTTCCTTAGTGCAATAAGAGAGTTTTGAGTATCCATATAATTAATTTTAATTCAATTTTTAACATTTTAATTACTTTCTCCTTTAACTCTAGGTCGAGAAAATAACTAATATTCCTTCTTCCTCCTATTTTCCCCACAACAACCCTGTAAGCTATAAAAGAGCTATGAGAGAGATACTGGCCTATTATTGAAGTTAACCATTGTTGAGTTTTAGTTTTACAGGCATACAATTGCACTGAACTTTTCTTAATCAAGAGAAGCTATTTGAAGTTTTAAAGAAATGCTCTTGGCAGAGATTGCAACCTAATTTACTTTTGACCTTTGGGTGGATTTCCCTTTCCAATTTTTAAAGAGGGGAGAAAACAATGCCAATTTTGCAGACATGACAGGGAAATTTATTGATTAAATTTATATGCCACCCATCTCACTATCAGGAGACTTTGGGTAGCTTACAATAACCATCTTTTTTTCCTCTTTAAATGCATACTGTATGGCATGGTGAAAGCATTTGCTGCACATAGTTACTTTAAAGTAGTTTTTCTTAGTCTGGTATCATCCAGTTGTCTCTGAGGTAAACCTGTGTATTTAGCACAACAGTAACTGACTAAAAATTTTGAATCTGTAATCCCAATAGATCTGGAGGATCCCAGGTCAGACAAGAAAGTGTTTAGATGAAAACAACCACAAGAGGCTATAACACTGATTGGAAGAAATTCAGGGCATGTGCGTGTGAATGAAGTGCCACATCATTTCCTTACCAGCTGTTTGAGCTCATGCTGTACTAAATATTTCTTACTGTTTTGTTCAAATATTCTCACTATTTCTTGGAAAGGAAATTGTTCTGAAATATTAGAGAAATTCTGATCCAGGGAGCAGAGTTCTTGCAGGATATGTGAGCATCCTGATTAAAAAGTACAGCTCCTCTAACTGCTCACACTTCAGCTAAATTTCCATATTTCCAGTGAGACTTTTCAGATTTGAAAAATGGAGCATCCAACAAAATTACAGAAAAATGAAGAGATGTGTAAAAGAAAAGCAGATGGAAGATGTTTTGAAATAGTCAAAAACATCTATTGTCCAAGGACACAAACAGAATGATAGATAAAACAGAAACAAGGTGGGGAAGTGATTAAAATAAGTAAATTCATCCTATAACTAACTCTGTTTTAATTTGACCTGCTTAACTGGGTCACAGATGGAGTTAGTATCATACAGACACTGTAATCCAGTCAGCAAAAGGAAGAGAAATAGAAAAACTGAAGCCTCTTTTCCAAGGAAAGATAATCTATGGGAAGTTGTAAGAGAGATTTTGATACAGTATTAGAATACAGAAAAAGATTGTGGTGGATTTTTTTTTGCACAGTTATGAATACAAGTTTGCAATCTGATGAGGGATGAAGTACTTTAAGGATGCCTGCAAGAGAGGGTTAAAAGCTCTCTTTAGCTTCTTGTTGCTTTCTATTTTTTAAAAAAAACTGGAAGCTGCTTTGCATTATCTAATATTGGATGCATGGAATTTGTTGCCTAGACTATAATCTTATAAATAAAAATCATGCATGTTGCAGCAGTATACTTACGTGGTTTTGAGTAATTTTCCTCCTGCATATTATATGCTAACTTTCTTTTACAGAACCTGCAGTAACGATGTGGAACTGTTGGGTCTTAATTCTTTGCTGTGACTATTTTAGAACTTCAACTGGAAGGCACAGTACAATAAACCTGTAGCATTTTATTCTCTAGCCATTATGTTGGAAAATTTCTTGCAGATGTCTGTTTTGGGATAAGACTAGATAATATATGATGGAAAAAAACATTTTTTCTTTTTAATGAAGTCCATTAGGCTGTGTTCAAGGTGACTGGGGTCTGTTTTGAGCTAAAATGATCTACTCATCCTCCTGCTGACTGGATTACAGGGTTTGTATGACACTAACTCCATCTGTGACCCAGTTAAGCAGGTCATATTAATATAGAATTAGTTGTAGGATGAATTACTTATTTTAGTTACTTCTCCGCCTTGCTTCTGTTTTGCCTACCATTCTGTTTGTGTCCTTGGACAATGGACTTTGATCTATTACTGTTAAATAAATATAGTTCTACATGTGATTTTTCAGTGACAGAGTTCTGATTTCAACATTTACTCCTGGTTCCTTAAGTTCAAAGTGGAATCACATGATTTATTAGTTAGCCAAGTAATTCACTCGGTTAGAGGTAAGAATATTGAAAATACAGCTAGACAAATACAGTTAGACACATATAAATGCTTGCTTGTGATACAGGTAAATAAATCAACATGACAAATACACATTCTCTCTCTCACACACACACACACCCACACACCCACACACACCCACTCTTCCTCCTCCCTCCCTCCCTCTCTCAAATGTGTGCGCGCGCGCACGCACACACTGACTTTTTCTGTGCCAGAATTTATCCTTGCAACTACATGGCTCTTTGGATACAGATTACATTTGTCAACTTTTGAGATAAAAGGAGGGAAAAATTATGATTTATCAGGCATTCATACATTGGCAGAAATGTGCAGTTAAAAAAAATGGAATGGCAAAACCTCTAAAGCAACATATCTCAAAAAGTGGTACATACTAGATGGGATGCAAGTCCCCTTCCCAAATAGAGAAATAGCTCTTGAAAGAGGAAGGAGGCCGGAGGATATAGTCTTCAATTAATTGTATAAAGGAATGGGAACTGAGAATCTTAGCAATGTATCCCTTTGAATCGAGGATTGTAATAGTCATAGTAAATAGCTAAAGTTTTAAAAGATTTGTGCTTAGAAACTGTGATGAAGTACATCTGAAATAGATCTCTCACATTAAATGGAATTGTAGAATCATAGAATTATGGAGTTGGAATGGACCACAAGGCTCATCTAGTTCAACTATGCAGCATGCAGGAAAATTAATTAAAACATCATTGACAAGTGGCAAACCAACTTCTTCATACAATCTCCAGAATCCACAACCTCCATGAGTAGACTGTTGCAGAGATCTTATCACCATAAATATTTTACTTAAATAAAATCAAGGTAGATACATTTTCCTGCTGTCATTTGTGATTCTAGTTTCTCCATCCATAGAAAATTATTCCCAGCCACCTTTTGAATAGCACCCTTTTATTTCTTTGCAGTGATATCATGTCACTTTGGTTTCTTTTCTCCAGATTGAACCTTCCAAGTTTCTTCAGCTCATCCTTTGGCAGAGATTGTAGGGAGGCTAAGGAAGGGAGAGTAGACATAAACAGTCAAGAGACAACGGATGAGTCAGTTGTTAACTTATCTCATAAATGACAACTTATCCTAAGAAGGAAGAAACCTGGGTGTCAGCCTTTTGAAACAGGTAGAGCAGGGATTCTTGGAATGCTTTGTATTGTTATAAGGTAGAAAACCAGAATATTGAAAATCTTCAGTTTCTCTCCAGTCTGTCTTCATTTCTTTCTGCCACTTTCCTTTTTCTGAGAACTAAATAATTGTTTCTAAAATTCTCTTCCCCAATTTGCTCATTGCTTTCCAATTCCCAAGGCCAGATCTACATTATTTTCCCATACAGGAAAGGAAGATTTCAAATTATTCAAAAATATTCCACCTTATTTAATTTACTATAAATGTAGGTAGTGTTTCCTTGATCTTGTCTTTGTTGTGTGAGACTTGACATCTTTATAGGCATATCTTCAAGTAGCTTTATCATTTTTGTTGCTTGCTTCTGAAGCTATCCTAATCTGCTAATATCCTTCTGGAAATCATACAAATTTCTCTTCAAGTGATCTAATAATTACAGAGTACAGAGGACTACAGATTTCATTTGTCTGTGATAATGCTTCTAATGCATCTCAGAAAAGCATTAGTCATTTTAATTCACACTGTCTTAATCAGCTTATTATCAATAACCACAATCAACTCTTTCACCAACATTATGCTTCCCCATCTTACAAATGTGCTGCATATTTTTCCTCCTTTATATTTCTTACTAAAGAACACCTTGTTATTTTCAACCACTTTCCAACCTGTCTAGATAAGATTACAATTTTATTTTGTCATCTTGTATATTGACGGCACCTCTGAATTTTATATTATCTGCAAATTTAATAAGCAGCCAATCAGCCCCATTCTCCAAATCATTAATAAAAATGTTGAGAAATACTGGCTCCAAGACAGATCTCTGTGGGATCTTACTGTTAAGAGTAAGAATAAGATTGAGAACACACTAAGCGTTTTGACTTCTTAAGAGTATCAAGTCTGCTATCTCAACTATAGAAAAACTAAAACACCACTTCTACTACAATAATGCCATATACCTGATGAAATATATGTAAATTATATTAAAGCAATTGCTGTAGAAATGCATGTATGTATGTGCGCTCAGACATTGAATGTGAATTATAATCAGTTCAATGAATGAATATAGTTTAGAAATGCAATTAGGTGAGCAAAATGTAATTTTTCAGAGTCTAACTAGATCACTGGAAAGAAATGTAATTCTGTATATTATTGAGACTTTGTAAAAACTTTATGAAGAGTTAATAATTTTAAAAAAGGGAATTATTAATATTTTAAATACATTAAATAATACAGCTTTGAGGTGTGTATGTGTGTACACAGAGGGAGAGATTTATATAGGTTTTGGGGCAACAATATAGAAGCGTTTTTCCATAGTCTGTCTTCTGTTTCTGCTTTTCATTATTGGTTTTAGTTCCTAGCTTACAGCCCTGGTTTTCCTTTTGGTAGAATATGCATTAACATCTTTTCAGTGGTTATTAATCTCTTTCTTTCATGCAAGATACTGATTGTCCCAGGAATTTGTAAGCTTTATGAGTCTGTTTTACAATAGAGCAGAAGCTTTTTGTAATTTGATCTATAACAAACTGTTCAATTATTAATAGTTGGTAGATATAAATTGTAATGCCGTTTGTGTATTTTAGAACAATGTGAACAAACTATGACTCAAGTCTAGGCTTTTTTCTACCTAAATATCTATGCTAAAATGAACCATGGGAAAAGTGTAAAATACTGATCCAGCTTTCCTTCTTTGTGTAGGAAGGAGTGTGTATCGATATTGTTTTAAACCCAATTCAAATTTAAACCCTAACATGGGAAGCCTTCTAATCAAGCTATCATTAAGAGAATATTTTCATAACATGAATATTACTTTACCACTTTTCTTGGATGACATACAATAAAGGAATTCTTTGTATTGGTAAAAATGATTGTTTGGAAACATGCAGAATGTTTATAAATCACAGCAAACTTTTAATAATATAGAATAGAATAATAACTTTATTGTCACTTTGAATGTACACTAATCGGCATACATTAAAATAAAATTTTGGAAAACTTAATAATTTTTTTTTTTTAAAAAATAAAATTTTGTTGCATACAGCTGTCAAAGGATCACCATCTTCAATATACACTGCATAAATATGACTAAATAAATAAATAGAAAATTATGTATATACCCACATATAATATATGACGCAGAGAAACAACACAGTCTAGCTTGGATGTATACATGTGTACATGGTGAATAAAACAATATAAAGAATTATATATGTGTGTGCGTGTGCGCGCATGCACATCACATCTATTCAGTACAAATACTATACTTGTTATGCTTGTTTTTTTATCTGCTTTGAGCCTTCCTGATGTAAATTATAAATTAGAGCTGTTCTTCATAGTAGTTTTAATCATAATGTTTATTCTATCTATTTCTTCTTTCCTGACACAACAGAAATAAAATCAATACTAGATCACCTTGTTTTCCTTGCAACATTATCCTGGAATTTTCCCTTATGTAGAATTGCTATAACCCATTTATATAGTCTTCCGATTAAATAGACTGTAGATAGTTGCTTCTGCTTTATGAATGTTCTCATATGAACATACTTTGTTTATTAGAGACTATATTTTAGAGAGTATTGGAAAACATTGTTTGTAAAAAACAGTAAAAGCAAATTAAAAATAGTTAGGAAAAAGTTACTTGGAAGTTACTTAGGGAAGGCCAAAGCAGCTAGCATATTATTTGAGAGGTGGGAATTGTGTCATTCTAACTCTGAATATTTTGTCCTCAGTATTATTTCTGGCTCACTAATTCTTTGAGCTTGTTCATATGCAGGAATAGAAGAATTCATAGATATAACTTGAATCAGAAATACTCCTCTTATGATTATCTTTAAAAGTGTAGTATTCCTTCCTATTTTCCCCAATTCTGCCATCATTGCAGAGTTTATTAGAAAGTTATAGTTATTTAAAACCATATAGAAACTTGTCTACTCTGGTATTTCCATTATGGGATCTAATCTAACCTATTATTACTGTTTTGAAATGCATAAAATGAAAATATCTATTTTGGCTTTCTGAACACAGATTGAATGCTTCCCTAGCAACTAGAGTAAAAATATTTAATTACAAGCTTTGCACATCTGATAGAGAAAACAGGTGTGCAAATATAAGGCTCCTAATTACTCCCTTTTAAAAAATTTAGATGGCAGTTGTCACTAGTTACTTGGCAAAAGAATTAAAGATTTTGTGCCTTAGAATGATGTAACTATTCAATTGCATGCAGTACTCTCAATTTAGATATACAGGTAATCCTTGACTTACAATAGTTCATTTAGTGACTATTTGAAGTTACAACGACACTGAAAAAAGTGACTTTTGACAATTTTTCATACAGGCGACCATTACAGCATTCCCATGATCAAAATCCAGACCCTTGGCAACTGACCCATATTTATGACGGTTGCAGTGTCTTGGGGACATGCCTTTTGCAACCTTCTGACAACCAAAGTCAATGAGGAAGCCAGATTCACTTCACAATTGTGTTACTCATTTAACAACTGCAGTGATTCACTTAACTGTGGCAAGAAAGATTGTAAAATGGGGCAAAACTCACCTAAGAAATGTCTCACTTAGCAAAATAAATTTTGGACTCAATTGTGGTCGTAAATCGAAGACTACCTGTAGAAAAGGTATTGAAAGTTGTGAACTGAAATTTCATCAGTGGCTAATACATCAATTAATGTTAAAAGAAGTTTCAGAGAAGTAATGAAATGTTAGGTCAGTTTTGTTACAATCTTATTTTTCAGCTAATCCTTTAGACCAGATATATGATGAAACGGAGCCACATTTCTAATGATGAAATAAACAATTTTCCTGCTCGCCGTTCAGACACTCCTCAGTCTGGGTAACGATCACTCCTATTTGCAATGCTGAGTGTCAATCAAATCCCTCTGGAGCTGGATCCGCCTCACTTCCTGCTCCTTCCTCAGACTTTTTCACTCAGCCATTGCAAGAGCATTGAGTGTCTGTTTCTCCTTTACAACTTGATCTTTGAATTTGGTTTCCTTTGTCTATTTAAATTTAAATTGTTTCCTTATTTGTTGAGAGTGCTGCGCGCTGCCTGCCTTCACCTCGGTGAAGATTACAGGCTCGCATCGGCGGTTCGGGGCTCCGGCCGCCGTTAGCGGCTTGCCTTGGCTGGCGGTTGGTTTTGCTGCAGTTTTCGCCGCCATTTCCCGCCATTTGCCGCTGGTTGTTGCGCGAGGCGGCTGATCTAATTAACGGCCACAGTCTCTTTCGGCTTGAGTCCCTGCCGGCTGGCATACTCATCAGCCGTTTCGGGAGCCTTTTTACTGCAGCGCTATTTTAGTCCGGCCGCAGGCGCTTTGTTTCGCCTGGCTTAGGACTCGATTGCAGCCATCGCCACGCGGGCCGCCATTTTGCCTGCCTACTTGAAAGCGTCTTTTGACTGATTTGGGGCACAGCGACCTGGGCCTTGATCTCCAGGGTCGTTTCATTGCCAGCAGGTGTGGACGCTGTCCAGAACAGACCTGTGACTACCTACCCTGCAGAGAAGTTCTGCAGCTTCAGGAAAGTATACATTGTTTAATTGTTTAATCTTCTATATAAAAAAAAAAAAAAAAAAAAAAAAAAGGGGGGGGGAGTGGAGTTTTGAGGATTGCCTTACCGTTCTGGAAAGAAATTAATTGTCTGTACATAGTTAATCAATTCTTTTAATTATATATATATATAAACAAAAAAAAAAAAAAAAAAAAAAAAGGGGACAATCATTAATAATATTGAAGTTATTTGTATATACAATTCATTTACTCTCATATTGAGGCTGCTGGCGATTGATTTAATGGAGGACAGGGAGGAAGCTGCTCTCTCCTCTGACCTAGATAAGAGCCCCTCTCCCTCCCCAGTGCCTTCCCCCAGACAGACCAGGGGAAAAAGGGCTAAGACTTCTAAGCATGCAAAGCCTTCTAAGCCTGCTAAGCCAGATAAGGATGCCCAACGCAGGCACAATGCTTTAGAGAAGCAGTTTGCTAAAGCAAGACAACAAGCTCAAGTCTCCTGTGAGGAGCCAGTTACTGAGGCGGTTTGCCATGAGGCACCTTGTGATCCTTTGGCACCACATAATATAGAACATCTGGCTAGTGAGTTAAGGGAGGTTGTCCCATCTACCTCACAAGGGTTTCTTAGGTCTGCTTCTACTCAGCCTCTAGTTAGCACTAGATCTCGTTCTTCTAGTATGGCTAGCCACTATTCTCAGTCTTCTAGGCCTGTTCCTGAAGCTACCTTTACACCCACGGCAGCAGGCCTCCGTCCGGAGGAGGGTCCTGCCTTTGGACAACCAGCTGATTTTCAGTCTTTCTTTAATCAAGCCATGTCCCATATGTTTCAAATGGGTTTGCAACAGGCCTCAGGTGGCTTTCCTGTTCCAGTTTGTGCTCCTCCTGCCCCCCTTCGTATGCATCCTCCTTCTGAACAACACCAACATTTGGCTTCCTATGGTGATGTGGCTGAACCTGCCCGGGAGGATGACCTCTTGGAGGATTTTGAGATGTCTGAGGACGAGGAAGAGTTTCACGACAAGCCGGCCTTCCCAGGTCTTTTTAAGCCTTCCTTGTTCCGCTCTCTTCTCCGCAAAGCTAAAGCTGCCACTAATATGGACTCAGGCTCTCTGCAGTCTTCTACTTCTGTCCCTCCTGGCCCTCACAGTAACCTGTTTAATCTCCCTCAACCGGATCATGACTTTGTTCCGTGCCCTGACCTTTTCTGCCAGGTTATACAAAGACCTTGGGATCGTCCTGCCTCATTGTCCGGTCCGAATTCGTTTGATAGAAAACTGTATGCTTCGGCTCCTGCGTTGGAGGCTCTCTTACAGTTGCCCACGATTGATGACCCGGTGGCTAGCCTTACATCTTCTTCCATCCTGGTAGGCGAAGCTGGAGATGGCCTCAAGTTCGAGGATAAACGGGCCGAGATGGGTTTTCGTAAGACGCACCAAGCTACAGCTTGGGCCATTCGGGCCGCGACCTCTTCATCTTTCTTCAATAGGGCATCACTAGTGTGGTTACGCCAATTGAGGGAAAGGATACCCCCCGAAGACGCCCGCTCGCAACAGGACCTGGCTAAACTGGTGGCGGCGGCGGAATATTCGGCTGACGCGTCCTTGGACGCGGCAAAATTCGCATCTCGGGCCTTGGCTTCAACGGTTTCTTCAAGGCGGCTATTGTGGCTCAGGAACTGGAGAGCTGACGCTAAGTCCAAGTGGCGCCTAACCGCTGCCCCTTATAAGGGACCTGCTTTGTTTGGACCATCCCTGGATTCTGTTCTGGTAGAGAACAGGGATAAGAAGAAGGTGTTGCCCACGTCCTTTCGTCGCCAAGACAGGCGCTATGTGCCATATAATCGACAGCCCTTTCGGCAGGACCAAGGCGCCGGCAGCGCCTCTTATTACAGATCCTCGCAGTTCCAGTACCAGTCAGCTTCAGATAGAGCGCCCTTTCGTGACCGAGGTCGCCGGCAATCCAGCTTTCGGCGACCCTTTAAGTCCACTGGTCGCTTCGCCAGGCGCGGTAAGTGACTCACCGTCCCTGGTTCCGATCGGGGGCAAGCTCCAAGCCTTCTCTCACCTGTGGCCAATTACAACTTCGGATGCCTGGATTGTCCAAACTGTCACCAAAGGCTTACGTTTGGAATTCACCACCATGCCTCAGGACTTTTATGTTCAATGCCCCTGGCCGGTTCAGCCGGAGAAGCGTTCTCTTCTCTCCCTCGAAATTTCCCATCTGTTGCAGATTCAGGCTATAGAACAAGTTCCATCGCACCAACTCAAAACCGGCTTTTATTCAACGCTATTTCTGGTCCCGAAAAGCTCGGGAGATTGGAGGGGCATTTTGAACCTACGACGTCTCAACCAACACCTCTTATACCGCCGGTTCAAAATGCATTCCCTCAAGTCCTTGCTCGGCTGCATCCGGCGGGGGGATCTGATGCAATCCGTAGATCTGAAGGAGGCGTACCTCCATGTTCCCATTCACTTACAACACAGACAGTACCTCAGGTTCGCCTTTGGAGGCCATCACTTTCAGTACCGGGCCATGCCATTCGGCCTATCTTCTGCTCCAAGGACATTTACAAAGTTGCTAGCAGCAGTTGCAGCGTCGCTCAGAGAGGTTCCGGTCCGCCTGGCATGCTACCTCGACGACATTTTGATCCTGTCGTCGTCACACGAGCAGGCGACCCACGACCGGGAGCTAGTGATTCACACCCTTCAAAACCACGGGTTCACTTTGAACTTCGCGAAGAGTCACCTATCTCCCACGACTCGCATTCTACATCTCGGAGCAACGATAGATTCGAGTCTTTGTACAGTCTTTCTCTCTCCCGACAGACAGGTCAGCATAAGGACTCTGGTGTCTCAAGTCTTACGCCAAAGGTCGGTCACCTTACTCACTCTTTCCCAACTGCTGGGAAAATTAATATCGTGCATAGACATTGTCCCTTGGGCGCGTTTCCACCTTCGTCGCCTCCAATGGTTTCTGCTCCCTTACCAAAGACAAGGTCGAGCAGAGTCTCTTCTCAAGGTAACAGTTCCGGCTCCAGTTCGTCTTTCCCTGAGGTGGTGGCTGTCTCCAGCCCTCAGCAAGGGCTCCCCCTTCCTGGAACCAGAGCGGACGGTGTTGACCACGGACGCCAGTCTCCGCGGCTGGGGGGCTCATCTCAACCTTCAGTTAGCCCAGGGGGTCTGGTCGTCGACAGAACAGTCGCACAATATCAATTGGCTGGAGCTCAGAGCGGTTCGCCTCGCCCTGATGCACTTCAAACACCTTGTATATCGCCGGGACATTCTGATTCTAACGGACAATGTGGCCACCAAAGCCCATGTCAACAAACAAGGGGGGACTCGCTCCTGGACCCTAATGCAGGAGGCGGAGCGACTCCTGTCGTGGGCGGAACTACACCTCTCGTCGATAAAAGCCGAACATATTTCGGGGTCTCTAAATCGAGAAGCAGATTGGCTCAGCAGAGACCAAATAGATCATGCCGAGTGGAAGCTGGACCCCTGTCTGTTCCAGGACCTGTCAAGGAGGTTCGGTCTTCCCTTAGTGGACCTGTTTGCGACCGCTCACAACACCCAATTGCCGAGGTTCTTCTCCCGCTACCCATCTCCAGCAGCGGAGGGTCTGGACGCTCTTCGGAGTCCGTGGCCCCGGGGGCTACTCTATGCCTTTCCCCCTCTTCCAGTCCTCTCCAAAGTCATTCGGAAGGTTATTCAAGAGCAGGCGAATCTTCTACTAGTAGCGCCATATTGGCCTCGTCGGGAGTGGTTCGCCGACCTCAAGAACTTGTCAGTCGAACCGCCCTGGAGGATTCCACCCGACAAGGTTGTGTTAACTCAAGGGGCCGTACGTCATCCGGACCCAGGGTGGCTTCGATTAGCCGTGTGGCATTTGAGCGCGTAAAGCTCTTCAAGGACAATTTGTCTGAGGACGTCATCTCCATTATTCAAGCAGCTCGAAGACCATCAACAATTCGTATTTACAACGCCTCTTGGGCCACCTTCACGAGATGGTGCGGTGATCAGCACGTGGATCCCACAACAGCGTCAGTTCCAGACATTCTGCGTTTTCTGCATGCGGGGTTCTCCAAAGGCTTGGCCCCTGCGACTCTACGTCGACAGGTGGCGGCTCTCGCCACCGTCCTGTCTGGGGAGGCGCGAGTTCCTTTGTCTCAGGATCCCAGAATCCGTTCCTTTCTCCAAGGGGTCTCAAACTTGCGGCCTCCGCCGATTCACCGCTACCCCACTTGGGACCTTACCTTGGTGTTGCAGGCCTTGACGGGTCCACCGTTCGAACCCATTGCTTCGTCCAGTCTACGCTACTTGTCTTTAAAGATGACCTTTTTATTGGCAATTACTTCGGCTCGCAGAGTATCCGAAATTGCAGCCTTGTCCATGAGAAGTGACCTCTGCGTCTTCTACCCTGATCGGGTTGTTCTGCGCCTCGACCCAGCCTTCGTTCCCAAAGTGAACACTCGGTTTCATCGAGCCCAAGAATTGATCTTACCTAATTTTTGCCCGAACCCGCGTCATCCTGCTGAGAGGCGATGGCATACCTTGGACGTGCGACGGGCTTTGAGACGATATCTTAAAAGGACCGCTTCCTTTCGTAAGACTGAGGCTCTGCTGGTGTCCTTCCTTCCCTCTTCCCTGGGTCAGAGGGTTTCTTCTGCTACAGTGGGCAGGTGGCTCAAGGCCTGTATAGCTAAGGCATATGAATTAAGGGGGGGCCCTGTCCCGGGTGGTATACTGCCCCATTCTACCCGGAGCGCTGCAACATCAGCGGCATGGGCTACCCAGGCTTCAGTAGATGATATCTGCCGGGCGGCCACATGGTCCTCCCTCTCTTCCTTTGTACGTCACTATAGGCTGGATAAGTTTGCCTCTGCAGATGCTGCATTTGGCAGACGGGTATTACAAGCTGTAATCTCTCCTCAAGGCCAGTCTGCGGCTTAATTCCCTCCCATTTTCTTCGCTAACTTGGGTATGTCCCAGACTGAGGAGTGTCTGAACGGCGAGCAGGAAAATGGTCGTTGCTTACCTGAACGACCCTTTTATGCTCGACGTTCAGACACTCCGTCCCTCCCTTCTTTCACCGCGTCTGGCCTTGGTGGAGGTCTGCTTTCTTTCCCTCTGTAGCTGTCTGCTTCCTGTGTCACTATCTGGCGGAGTTTCTCTTCATGGCTGTCCTAATGCTCTTGAACCACGTTGTCTTCGTGAAAAGTCTGAGGAAGGAGCAGGAAGTGAGGCGGATCCAGCTCCAGAGGGATTTGATTGACACTCAGCATTGCAAATAGGAGTGATCGTTACCCAGACTGAGGAGTGTCTGAACGTCGAGCATAAAAGGGTCGTTCAGGTAAGCAACGACCATTTTCAGCTCCTGCCTTCATGAGCCAACTCATTCTGTTTGTTTTTGGTTTTTTACAGAATAGTTCAAAATATTGGACACATTGGTTGGAGTTATATAAACTTACCTTTGTTTCTATTGTCTTGTAAGGCTTGTAAGTAAAAAAAAATTTTTTACTACATGTCCAGTTAGTTCTTCCTCCAAAAGATCATTATAAAAAATTAATGGAAGAAAGGAAGGCTGCAATACTAAGAGATGCACATGTCATATTGAATAGTGATTTCTTAAAACATGACTCAAGTAAACCACAGTTGCTTAGGTCCAATAATTGCATTAACTCATATGTGAAATTGCACAAATTAAAATCATAGTGACTAGATTCATTCAATCTGCTAACCCTCGGCCACAAAATGATGTAGTTTAGTTTAATGTGTGAATGTTGTTATAATGGTAACGCTCAAATTTACAAGCAAAATGTGCTTTTTAATTATGATTTACACATGCCCAAGGGACAAATTCTTCCTTGAAATTTACTTCAGTTCATCACTATGTGACCTTGAGAAAATACTGCAAAACACTAAAGATTAATTTAGCGAATTAGTATTGGGATGCTGGTAAGTGATATGGGTAAACCAATAGTGTATAAAGTTTAAAATGCCATATTAAGAAACAACCTACATCAGGGATGGCAAACCTTTTTGCCATTGCGTGCCAAAAGTGTGGGGAGCACGGGGGGGGTCACACATGCGCATGCCCACACCCATAATTCAATACCCCCCACGCATATGCACATGACCCCCCCCCCCACGCTCCCTCCGCTTTTGGCACAAGATGGCCCGAGGGCCCAGTAGGCTTCCCAGGCTCCAGAGGCTTTCTAGGAGCCTGGGGAGGGCGAAAATGGCCTCTCCCCCCCGGAGGCCCTCTGTAGGCTGGAAACAGCCTGTTTCCCAACTTCCGGTGGGCCCGGAAGGCATGAAAATCAGCTGGCTGGCCCACACATGTGTGCTGGACTTGAGCTAGGGCAACGTTCAAGTGCCCACAGATATGGCTCTGCGTGCCACCTGTGGCACACGTGCCATAGGTTCGCCATCACAGACCTACATTCTTAATTGCATCCTGTACTAGGAAACAGCCTACCTTCTTAATTACGTCATGATAACATTTGATAACATAGCCAGCCATATCTGAGTTTCTGAGATAAAGTCTGTTTAGTCTCTTAACTATTGGATTGCCTAGTCAACTATAGTGGTCCACCACACTTCTATAGCATTCGTTGTGTTAACTGCCATAATTCAGATGTAAGCCTTATTTTTATAGTTTAATTTTTAGTTGTGAGAATAACAGCTTTGCTTGACTTCACGTAGAAAGACCCAAGATTTAGCTGGTGATTTCTACATTTCAACTTCAATTTTTAATTTTTTTAAAAATAATAACCATAACCCTCTCCAACCTGCACTTCTCACACTCCCTTCTTGACCCATGGTGCCCGTCTATAATTTGCCTAACCTGTGTAACTCCTTTTGTATACCACCTACTCCCTTCCCAATCCATGCCAACTGCTTGCATTCCCTCTCCAACCCATGTGGCACTTCTCACATACCCCCGTGTCTTCTTCCCAACCTGCATCTCCAAATAATCCCTTACTCCTGCTGTTCTGTTTTTGTTTTTTGTTTTTGCCTGCCAGTGGTTATTCTGTTTCTCTGTTTAGGTGAGGAAATATCTCTGAAACAATAACCCAATAGGGCATGAGTTCTGTATTATAATGCTAAAACTCTTGTGTCCATTTGTAACCTTCAAATTTGGAGCACATTTGGGCAAAATTGGAAGATACAGGGCAACAATGATTGAACCAAGGTGACTCAGATGGACTATTTTATACAATGCCGGAACCCAGGGATCTAAAACTCCTGTGGAAATGAAATTTGGGAAACCTGTGGGAAACCTGTGACCACTTCAGTATAACTGTGCTTTCCAACTAAACTCCCTAGAAACCTTTAGTTTGTGTTGTGCAAAGGAAGCTGCGAGGATCATATCCCCACCCTCTTCCCACCTCCCTCTGATCCCTGCACCCAATTGGCAGGTGACAGGGTTTGACAAGGAAGCAGTGATTGGTTGATTTGGAACCAAGGCTGTGTTTGTTTGTTTTTTTATGAAGCTGGTGGCAAAGGAAAGACAAAAGAATGACTTAGATGCCTGCTGCCAAGGAGTGGCAAACTGAGGCCAATTCATGGGTGAATCCTCTTTTTCCCTGGAGAGAGCCAGTCTTTGGAGTTATACTGGGAAGGGGAACAGGAGTATAATTTTCTTCATAGTCCATGGCCTTTCTGTGCTAGATTTATTTTACTTGTTTACTTACTTTTCTATATCCAGCCTTTATTATTTTTATAAACAACTCAAGGCAGCAAATACACATAATATTTGCTTCCTATTTGCTCTTCCTATTTTCCCCACAACAACCCTGTGAGTTGAGTTGGCCCAAAGTTACCCAGTCGATTTTCATGGCCAAAGTGGGACTAGAACTCACAGTGCCTTGGTTTCCAGCCTGGTGCCTTAAGCGCTAGGCAGAACCAAACTGGTTCTGTTACAACCAAGATGGTAGGCTCAAGTCTTAACTGCTTTCCTGAAACTCAAGAAGGGAAAAGCAGACCAGATCTATGTGGAGAGGAAATTCCAAAAGATGGAAGTAGCAAATGAAAATGTCGCCTCTGAGGTTCTGATAGTAGCTAACATTCCATATTTTATTCATTTTAGTGTTTCTTTAGAATCAGAGAGTAGGAGTAAATGTTATTTAACTGATAATCATCTAATCAACATTTCTGGGTTTTGTTGGAAATTTAAAAAAAAATAATTTCATAAACTTTTATTTTCAAATATGCAATTTGTTGTATTTGTAAGTAGAATTACTCTGTTTTTAAATGGTTGAATCACCAAATGTGGCAACATGAAATGGTTGCTATAGTATTCTGAGAGCTACCTGGCATTCTACTGTACCTACAATAAAATCAGTCTAAGGTTATTTAATTTTAGAAATGTTGGCTTCCTTAGAGTTCTTGTTAATATTTTGGAGACCCCGTTGCTATGGAATTGATTGAAGTAAATAAGAAATATATTTCTTATACATTTGTTCTGACTTCATTTATAAATATATATAAAAACTGTACTTTTGTATGTACTTTTAAAAAACATCCCTGGAATACTGTGGTAATTGCAAGATTGTTTGGGTCAGAAACAGGTATTTTCTACCATAGTCTTAAATTTATTTCAACAAACTTTATAATAGGAAAATAAAGGATGTATGTATGTGTGCAAGTATATACCCATACCACTAAGATTTTATCAGCTTCGTAAGTTCTTTTTTTAGAGAAATGAATCCTATTCATAGGTAAACCACTTTTATGTCCAGAAGCTATGATAAAAGCTGATTGTTTTTCAAAATCTGTACAAGGGTATTGATTCAGTTCTCAAATTCTGCATTAGGTAGATCACATTTTACAGATGCTATATTGGGTTCATCTTCAGAAACATTGGCGGCTGTGAAGCACAACAGACAAGTACTTGAATTTTATGCTTAGGGAGTATTTTCTGATTTATTTATTTTTTTAAATGAAGCTGTAAGATTAGAAGGGTATATATGTATTAATTTAACATGACATGCAGTAGTTGTTACATTATGAGATTGGAGTTTATTAAGAACTGAATTTCCATTTTCTGAAAAAAATAATGCTTTGTCATTTTGAGATGCGTGCTTATTTTAACACTCAATTATGATTCTTATGCGGTAAGATGACAGAACCCAAATATGAGATGAACATTAGTAATGAACAACATTTTCCAAGCCTAGATACAATGAATGCCTTTTTTCTTTCCTTGAATGCTGTTGCAATACAGCTGGTATTTCTGCTTCATATTTAAACCAAGACCAATGAGTAATGCATCTAGATTAAAATAAGTGTACTTTGTATTTAAGTGTTTCAGATGATGGATTCTTTCCAGATCTTGAAAACCATGAGACTAATAAGAGCCTTGGTGGCGCAGCAGACTAAAGCACTGTTAAGTAACACCAGCTGCCTGCAATTACTGCAAGTTCAAATCTCACCAGGCTCAAGGTTGACTCAGCCTTCCATCCTTTCGAGGTAGGTAAAATGAGGACCCGGTTAGTGGGGGCAATAAGCTGACTGTATAAAAAAGAACACCGCTTGGGGGCCCCCGAAAGCCCTACTAAGCAGGTATATACAAAAGTATGAAGGCTATTGCTTAACGCATTGTAAGCCGCCCTGAGTCTCCGGAAAAGGGCGGCATATAAATCGAACCAATAAATACAGAATGTGCAGCTATATACATTTTGGTTGGGGGGGGGGGGGCGCCGTTGTCTTGAAAATCTGAAAAAGTAAACATTTGTCTCTCTCCTGTAACCTGTATTACCAGTCTGCTCTTAGTTTACATAGTTTGGAAATTTGTTTAAATTAAACATTTTGAAATCAAAGTTTAATATACTGATTATATTCAATATTGAAAGCATATTTTTCATAACTCAGTTCTAATAAAGTGTAACTGTAATAATGCTGAAAAAATAGTTGTTTTGTAATAATAAAGTCTAGTGAACAGTTCCTATGAAAGATGTGAAATACTTTTGCAATGGATTCTTGAAAGGAATATACAAAATTATAGGAGGAAAATTTTGACTATTTTTACAGTGCTTTGAAGTTTTTGCTGTGCCGAAGTATTTTCCTTGTTCAAGCACCTTAATTTATTCAGCTCATAACCTGGAGAAGTACTGTCGGTTACCTTGAACCATCAGGCAAATAAATCCTTAGTGATAAATCAATCCAAGAAACAATTATTATTACCATCATTTATTGTTATAGAATGTTCAACAATGCTGCCATTTTTTCTGCAAAAGGATTAATTGTACATCCTATTATTGTCATGATGCTAAAATTGTAATTCTGTGGAAACAAAGTTGTTATTGTGATGTCATTGTATATGTAATCCAATGATCTATATTTATTTTTTAGATTGGAAATTTGTTTAATAAATAGATATGTAACAAATGTAAAATAGGTTAGGTATCTTTCCTGTCCAATTTCTTGAACAACCTTGAACCGTTTGGGAGTTTATTTCCCTTATATTATCAGAAACTTGTTTTTTAAAAAGCATAGATCACTTAATTGCTTCTTTTTCACCTATCATATTTGTTCCTCTCGGTTATCAGTAGTTAGGAAAGTTAATGCTTACAATTATTTAATTGTTAAACTATCAAAAATTGTTTTTGCACTATTTAACTTAGTATGGATCATTATATTTTTAATTATAAAAAAACTATTATGTCAATAACAGATTGATTTTATATACTTTCTGGACTGAAGACCATCTGGAAATGTTGGGAAATCATTCTGAGCTAATTAATTTTCTTCTGCTTCTATTCATGTGTACAGATGCCTGTTCTTTATGTGCTTAGTCATATCAAAATCTCATTTTATATCCATTGTATTATTATACTTGAACTAATATTAAAATATAGTTGCACTTGAAAGGGTTTCAGCCAGGGGTGAAATCCAGCAGGTTCTAACAGGTTCTGGACAACTGGTAGCGGAAATTTTGAGTAGTGCGGAGAACCAGCAAATACTACTTCTGGTTGGCCCCAGAGTGGGGTGGGAATGGAGATTTTGCAATATCCTTCCCCCAGGAGGGGAGGGAATGGAGATTTTGCAATATCCTTCCCCTGCCACGCCCACCAAGCCACGCCCACAGAACGGGTAGAGAAAAAATTTGAATTTCACCCCTGGTTTCAGCCATAAGAAGATTGCCAAGTAATATTATACAGCCAATGGGTTTACAATCATGTTTGATATAAGTATATAGTTATAATTAAACCCAGACATATAAAAACTGACCTTGCAAAATGCATAACAGAGACTGTAATCTCTGTTTCAGTTTTTATGCTCAATTTATGCTTTAATGTGTAATTATTTCCCAGCATGATTAACTCATCTGATTTGCCATTCTGATCCATGTGTAAGGTAGACCAGAACACTATGAAGATGAGAAAGAAATTTTAAATTAGCTTTGTTCCTTTGTAGTCGACTTTCCAGAAAAATCCATTTGGACTATATTGTAGAATCTGGCCGCAATACTTCAGGATGAATGAATTCTAACCTTATACTGTGTACATCTGCATGGGAGATTTTGTTTTTGGAAAAATTCCCAAAGTTGTATGGCAAAAGGCCAAAACAGATTATATTAATGCTGTACTGTGCTCTGGAACTGATGGACTAGAAAGTCAGCTTGTGGGTTTTTGATTGCTTGCTTCTACCAAGTAACAGAAGAACAATAAAATAAAAATGTAGAAAGTTTGCATTATACTATGTAACTTAACTAGTTGGGTCTAGGGAATTTTATTTATTATTGTAGATATTTAGTTTTAGCCTTAGGCTTAGCATGGCTAAATTTAGTAAGAACTAGATCTTTACATTGGGACATTTTTGAGGAAAACAGTATTATTTTTGGGCTGTGACGTGGTTTCAAAGCCAGTCAGAGTGGTTGGTTCACACTGGCCGTGTTTGTACTTCAGGCATAACTCAGTTGAACAATAGCTCAATACAGTAAAATCTTATGGAGGTTCTGGCACTACTCCCAACCAGTTTTTTCCAGGAAGCACCTGGTATCCCATGAACTCTTGAACCAGGATAGTGCTGGCTAGGCTTTATAGCCTCATTAATTGCTGTCCCATTGATTTGGTAGGCAGCAATGAGATGGAAAGAAAACTAGGGCAAACAAACAGGTATTTTAAATCTGATTCATAAAAAAAAAAAAAAAAACCACCGCTCTTGTTTGCACTATCTTCCTGATTGGCATTTTTCCCAGCAATCCACCATCCCATAATCCCACTGGAGAATATTCTCTCTGCCAGCCTGTCTTCCAACATGATGTAGAAGGCATCAAATTTGTTGCCAGAGGAAGCGCTTCTTCCTCAGAACTCTTACCTGTCTGTTCATTTCCCCCAGGAGAAGAAAGAGTCTCACGATTCGTGTAAAGGAAACAAAGCCATTAGTAAGATAGAAAAGCAGTAGCAAAGTAGACTACTGTTCCCAGCCATAACAAACCCCAAAGGGAGCATAAATAATTAGGAAACAGGAGCAAGAGGAAATGCACCCATACAGTAAATCAGTAATTCACATGGCATCCAGGGTGCAACGCCTGCACTAGAAATCTCTGGAAAACAACACAGCAGACATGAAATCCTTCCCTCACCAACTCTGCTGGGGTTCCCAAGAATATTACTAGTTTGCTCACATTTGGTTTCTTTACATTTGGAAGAGTAAATAATTTTGGAGATTAGGATTCAAAGACCCTGATGACTTTTTTTTTTCTCATTCAGAATCATTATTGGTTGTAAATGCAGGATGACTCAAGAAGATTGATAAGGAGGTGGATAAGGCAGCGTGGGTTGCCTCTTGTGGTTGGTATTAAAGAGATATGTTCAATATCTATGAAGAATTGGGGTATTTTGAAATAGAGAGTAGGGTTTTCTGCAGCCTAAACTCTTTTTTTCTTTAAAAAAAAAAAGGGAGGATTGAGCTCCTGAATACCATAATCTACCTTTGACTGGAATGTATGGGCAGAACAAGACTGAATAAAACAGGACTGTTAGTGGTTAAAGTTCTTCTTGATACCTCATGATCTAGTTAAGCACAGAACAACATTGCCTATATGAAAAATTGCTTTGATTGTGGAAATAGTGGGCAGCTTGCTCACACTGGATTTCAATATTAGCTGAGGCTGATGGGAAGTTAGAAATTCTGTAAGTCTACAAGATCTGCATATCTAAATAACAGAAAGCCAGGCTACCTATTTTTTAAGTAAAAAACTAGTGGATTTTCTTTCTTCCTTTCAGAAACTTTCCAGATTTCTGAAATTACTTGTTTGTCATGGGACAAGTTCACACTTGAAAATGGGTGTCAGTGTTAGTTCTTTCCCTAATGTTTGCCACTTTCCTTTAAACCTTGGAGGCGTTTTATTTATTCATTCAATTTGTACAACCTCCCATGTTACCTATATGATTCGGGGTGGCTCACAGAAATTAAGAACAAGAACAATATAAATAAAAACAAACATACAACCCATCTTAAAACTAACATTAAAAACTCAATTCAACATAAACAAACACAGTATTGAGATGCCAAAGGCTCACCACTATTGCCAGACCCTCAAATCTGGTGGGACAAGCTATTTTTCAGGCCACAGTTAAAAGACCAGAAGTGTAGGGGCCAATAGAGGTTCTATGAGAATGATGTTCCAAAAGGTGGGCACCACACTAGAAAAGGCTCTTTTTTCTAGTGGCATCCAGTGCACTTGGTGAAGCAGAGGTGTAATATGTACTGCTTGAAGAATACTTGTGTTGCCATATTTTGCACCAGCTATAGCCTCCAGAATGCTCTTCAAGGGCAGACCCATGTAGAGCACATTACAGTGATCCATTCATGAGATAACCAGGGCATGAATGACTTAAGTGAGTTTTAAACTTAGTCATAATGAAAACAATGAAGATTTGAATTTATGTAAATAATAGTAATCAATTGGATTGACATGGCAAATATTGAAATAGAATGATTTCACATGAAAATGTAATACAGGTCTTTTGTTATATCTGGTACAAATAATTTTAGAATAGAAATAAAATAGGAATAGAATAGAATAGAATAGAATAGAATAGAATAGAATAGAATAGAATAGAATAGAATAGAATAGAATAGAATTGAATTGAATTGAATTGAATTGAATTGAATTGAATTGAATTCTTTATTGGCCAAGTGTGATTGGACACACAAGGAATTTGTCTTTGGTGCACATGCTCTCAGTGTAGATAAAAAGACAAGATACATTCGTCAAGAATCATAAGGTACAACACATAGTCATAGGGTACCAATAAGCAATCAAATCATACTAGGAAACAATATCAATATAAATCTTAATGATACAAACAACAAAGTTACAGTCATGCATAAGTGGGAAGAGATGGGTGATAGGAACGATGAGAAGACTAATAGTAATAGTAATGCATAATAGTAATAATTTTAGAATTTGGGCTTAGCTCTTAGCTTTGACACTGTCTGCTGTGACATTCTTGCCTTCTTTCTTTACATTTTTCTATCCCCTGGTGTTCCTTCATAAAATCGACATGGTGTGATGTTAAGATAATATGATTATAAGCTCTCTATGCTTACATACAGTAAACCCTCAAATCAGCAGGTAAGTATTTAACAGAGTTCAAATGGTTCAAGAGGGCATGGGTTTTTTGTATAATATATTCCTCTATATATGCATAACGTTCTGCTTCTTATTTGTATCTGTAAATAAAACGTACATTTAATATGTGTGTAGAATGTGCAAAATTCATATGTATTTAAAATAATTTGGATTCAATGTATATTTTGTTTTAATAGGCAGGTCACTCTTTTCCCCATTAGTCCATTAAATCAGACACTTCTCTGAAGTAACACAGATTCTGCTGTCAGGTAAATTGTGGAAATAAGAGAGGAATGAGTGGGCAACAGATCAAAGCTGAGGGTTAAATCCTCATGCCTTTGTTGATATAACAATGACTAAAATGAGGCCCAGAATGGATGTAAAAGTATAGTTTTTTTCCAATTTCATTGTAACCTTCCAGAAAATAATTTTACCTAAACCCAGTCAGATCATGGGGGACCTGTTAGTCACAGACTTTAGCCTGTGTATTTAACATGGGATCATCAAAATGTTCTTTCTATGCCACTCGGTAGGTGAAATTAGTTACCTATTACTGGAAGTGGAAAAAAATCAAATGATGGCTAGCTGCAACATTGTTCTGTGCAATAAGGTCTGTCTATGACTAAGCCTTTTCAGTTAACCTTTTCTGTTCTTTCGTATAGAGAATATAACACTTAAGTGAAAACAGCACATTTTTTTTCGGGACAATATAAATCTTGAAATAGCAACTTATTTAATATAATTTCTCTCTAAGTAAACACTATTAGGAGATGCCAGGAAAAAAAATCAAAAATTGTAGTCTTTGTTAATCTGTTAGTCTTTGATGGCCAAAAAAACAGGAGTTGGTTAGGATGATTTTCTGACCCTATTTTTTTTTCTTTTTAAAAAACAAACAAACAAACAAATTTGGTAGCAATAGCAATAGCACTTAGACTTATAGTTCGCTTCACAGTGCTTTACAGCCCTCTCTAAGCAGTTTACAGAGTTAGCATACTGCCCCCAAAAATCTGGGTCCTCATTTTACCCACCTCGGAAGGATGGAAGGTTGAATCAACCTTCAGCTGGTGAGACCTGTACTGCCACACTGCTGGCAGCCGGTGATCAGCAGAAGTAGCCTCCAGTACTTCATTCTAACCACTGCGCCACCGTGGCTTTTAGTCTGAAAAACTATTTCTACATTACTTTTTTTTTTTTTGTTTCAAATACGTACTATTCAATGCTCATCAGTTCATCATAAATCAAGGAAACAGATATCAGCAAGAAAGGTTGAAGACAGAGCATCACTATGATATACAGATAGTCCTTGATTTACAAGCACAGCTGAACCCAGAATTTATGATGCTAAGTGAAAAATTTGTTAAGTGAGTTTTGCTCCATTTTATGACTTTTCTTGCCACATTTGTTAAGTCCATCACTGCAGTTGTTAAATTAGTAACACGGTTGTTAAGTGAATCTGACTTTCCCATTGACTTTGCTTGTCAGAAGGTCACAAAAGGTAATCACATGACCCCAGACACTGCAACCGTCATAAATATGAAGCAGTTGTCAAACATCCGAATGTAAATCATGTGACCATGGGGATGCTGCAATGGTCATAAGTGTGAAAAATGGTCATGTTACTTTTTTCAGTGTCATTGTAACTTTGAATGGTCACTAAATGAATTATTGTAAGTCGAGGACTACCTGTACTCTTTTGGGCTGCTCTCTTACTTTCCACTTTGACTCAATTTTAATGTCAAATCACTGAAATTAGAGTCAGTTATAACATTCTTATATCACATATTAGCCATCTGTTCCACACCTTTTCAAATTCCAATGCCTGGGACCAATTATGAGTAGCTTCTGCAATTGTTGTTCTCTTATCTTCAGAATTGCTGATTCTTTAAGATACTCATTTGAGTGAGATCTTATATCCAGGTTCAGATGGCCTCTTGCTCAAACATTATTGTCTTTTCCTCAATTAAGCTTGACTAGACTAAGGCCAATGGGCCACTGGGCTTCAGAATTTATCCAGTTTCACTGAGTCACACTTACCCGAATGGAATTCATGCTGATGTCTCCAAACCTGATGACTATGATGCCTCCTTACTCTCCATGACATCTCCTTCAACCTCTCCTGATGCTAACATTAAAGATAAAACACCCATTCTCTCTTGGTCTTGAAGATCAGTAGTTTTCTGAAACAGTAGAATCAGTGCTCTAGTTAATTCATGATGCTACCACATTATAGTTTTTATTCTAATGTTTCTAGTGTTATTGAAGGCAGCAGGAAAATCCTGGGCGAAAATAACTTCTGTGTCCTCTCTTTACTTTAACCCACTAGTGAAGCATTTCATGAATGATGTAGTGCAGCTTTAGTGTTCCTACTTCTTCACTTCTTCTGATCTGGATCTTCTCCCTTGTTCTCTCAATGTTACAATCTGTCTCTTAAAAATAGACAAAGTCACATATTTCCCATTTTGGTAGTGTGTTAAAACCATAGATTAAAAATCACAAAAGTATTTGTAAATAAAATGTACAAATTTACACGATCACAAGGAAATTTAAATAGAAGTCAGCCCAAGCCCTTTTGTCAAATGTTTTTATTTAGCTTGAAAAGCAAGCTTTGAAAAATGTGCAGGTCGCTATCAATAACTTGAGTCAATTAATAAACTGATGCTTACATTTTTCAATTAATTTTAGGCTGAATAAAAATGAGTAAATGGTTTTGCATTATTAACATATTGTGGGCTTTATATTTTCCTGAGTTTTTACCTGATTGTCCCATCAGCTCAGAATAGTATATTCTAGTGGTATGAATATATTTCAATTTTGACTTTGATTTAGTAAGGAAGACAGTGAATAGCTAAAATTATAAGTTGTTGGGATACAGATTTGGAATAATTACTGTTTATAGCTACAGAAGAATTTACTTTAAGAGAAATGGTTGTGCTAACTATTTTCAGAGTGTATTGTTTCCAAAGGTTTGTTCCTCTGTGTCATACACTTTCAGTCTCCATTACTGTCCAAATGCAAATCAATCTTGCATCACTTGAAAATGTTATTTTACTAAAATGAGGAGCTTTAGCAGTACTTATACAATGTCTGAAGAGATTGTCTGAGAGTTGTTGGCATGCTATTAAAAACATTCCCACTCATGAAATAATGGCTCATCACAGGTCTGTCTGATGTTTCTTGCTTGTTTTGTATCTAAAACAACAAAATACAGTATTTTTTTGTGGCTATGGACTATACTTTTTGTTTAAAAAATATTTTGAGGCTACTCATAATTGGTCCAAGGCCTGAGTTGCTATTGCTAAAAGAACAGAGCTAATTTTTTTAGCCTATTTTTTTTTTATATTAGGGCAGTGATGGCTAACCTTTTTGCCGTCAACTACCTGATGGGAAGTTAGAAATGCATATCTAAATAACAGAAAACCAGGTTACCTATTTTTTCAGTAAGAAACTAATGGATTTTCTTTCTTCCTTTCAGAAACTCTCCAGATTTCTGAAATTACTTGTTTGTTATTTATTTATTTATTTTGTCGCATTTCTATGCCGCCCAACCCCCAAGGGACTCTGGGCGGCTTACAACAGAGAATAAAACAATGCAACAATATCCCATACAAAAGTTAAAAGAAGACATTAAAACATTAAAACGTTAAAACACATACTGCAATTTGTGGCCGGGTCTCGCAAGATCACTATAACGAGATCAATGGCCCCAGGCCAGCCGGAAGAGCCAGGTCTTCACCACTTTCCGAAAGGCCAATAGGGTGGGGGTGGTCCGGACTTCAGGAGGTAATTGGTTCCAGAGAGCGAGGGCAGCCACAGAGAAGGCCCTCCCCCGCGGGCCCGCCAGCCGACATTGTTTAGCTGACGGGACCTGGAGGAGACCGACTCTGTGGGATCTTACCGGTCGCTGGGAGCTATGTGGTAGAAGGTGATCTCGAAGATAGCCTGGTCCTGAGCCATGTAGTGCTTTAAAGGTAATAACCAATACAGAGTTGAATTTATGTAAATAATAGTAATCAACTGAATTGACATGGCAAATATTGAAATAGAATGATTTCACATGAAAATGTAATACAGGTCTCTTGTTATATCTGGTACAAATAATTTTAATAGAATAGAATAGAATAGAATAGAATAGAATAGAATAGAATAGAATAGAATAGAATAGAATAGAATAGAATAGAATAGAATTCTATTTTTTCAGTCCTCTGGGTAGTCCTTTTGTGCATATGGACTACTCAGAGGGCTGAAAAAGTTATTTTTGACCGGTCCTTGCACTTTTGACCGGTCCTCGCACTTACAACTGTCCTCACATTTTACGTTTTGCACCCTATCTTGTCACCATGGTGAAGAGAAGCAGTTGTGAAATGAGTGACATGGTTGTTAAGAATGCTGCAACGGGCATAAATGTGAGGATGGTTATAAGTGTGAGGACCTGTCAAAAGTGCGAGGACCGGTCAGAAATGACTTTTTTCAGCCCTCTGAGTAGTCCCTATACACATAGCCATGGCTACCCGGTCACCAAGCCACGGCCACCCAAATAAGCCACGCCCACAGAACCGGTTGATAAAAAAATTGAATCCCACCACTGGTTAGATTAGTTCAGTTAAATGAAATACCATCAATAGAAATATCCTCAATATGTTCAGTAAATGTCCTCTTGTGGTTTATTAAAAATTGTTTGGAGAAAGCCTGAACACCGTATCCATGATTTTGAAGTAGGTCACAGGCTAAAAGGCGCTTCTCTGAATCATGGCTAGCTTGTTGAATTACAAAAAGAATCTAAAGCAGGGGTCACCAACCTTTCGGACCTCAGGGATCACTAAATTCATAATTTTAAATCCCACGGACCACTAATATGATTTTTTTAAAGATAAATAGTATTTAGTGCAATATAAAAATGCAAATAAGTTTTCTACAGACCACCAAAATTTTCTCACGGACCACCAGTAGTCCACGGACCACCAGTTGGTGACCACTGATCTAAAGCATTATGTTATAATAAAGCTGCAACTGTTATGTAGGAATATTTGTTTTCACAGGTGGATGGAAGTCTGTCTAGATGAAGAGTTACCACCTACTACTGAACTGGAAGAAGGTTTAAGGAATGGTGTTTACCTTGCCAAATTAGCTAAGTTTTTTGCACCAAAGCTGATCTCTGATAGGAAGATCTATGATGTGGAACAAACACGTTACAAGGTAAAATTTACATACAGGAAGTCCTTGATTTATGACCACAGTTGGGACCAGAATTTCCTTTGTTAAATTAGTCATGCCTCATTTTATGACCTTTTTTGCCAGAGTTGTTAAGTGAGTCATTACAATTGGTAAATGAATCATACAGTCATTAATCAAATCTGTTTTCCCCCATAGATTTTGCTTATTGGAAGCCGGCTGGTCAGATACAAATGGAGATCACATAATCCTGAAATGCTGCAATCATCATAAATACATGCCAGTTGCCAAGTGCCCAAATTTTGATCATATGACATGACAGTTCAAAGATTGGTTCTGAGTCACTATTTTCAGTGCTGTTGTAACTTCAAACTGTCACTAAACATATGATTCTAAATTGAGGACTACCTGTATAAGATTTGAGTACTACATAGAAAAATTTCTAGTAACGTTTGATATTTATACTGTAGCAGCATGTACCATAATTAAGATTATAATAAGTTCTTTTTATGTCCCAGGATTAGGTTTGGCACCAAAAGCAATTATCAGGATTAAAACCCTGTTAAATTTAATATTTTTGCTATTTGTTCCTCTAGAAACATAAAGCTTTAAATTCTTAGAAAGAGCATGCTTAATAGGTTTGTGGAACTGGTGCAATATTTTTATTTTTTCTAATATACTATTCTGCTCCCAAACCGCTTCAAGTTTTATTTTGACTGGTTGGAAATGATGGAGGTTCTTTTTTTTTTTCATTTTTGTTATCTGTATTCTCTAATGATTACAATAATTTTTTTAAGGAAAAAGTTTTTAATTTAAAAGAAAATTAATTTTAATTTTAAATTAAAAATCTAAGATTGTTTGCTAATCAATGTGTGGTAGCTTGCTTGAGTGGCATGGTTTAATCTGTGTCTCTGGATTCTCTGCATAATTTTTATAAAAACATAAAATTATAAAGCCATGGATAATTTCTTTTAAGAATTCCTCTCTAGAACTGATATTGATCTACTTAATTCAGATTTTGCTTTTTTAAAAAAATAGGGTTAAACTAAAGTTGAAGCAAATTAGAATTTCTGCATAAATAAATTAATTACTATATATCTTTATTATTTTTAGAAATAATTCATGTATATTTTTGTATCTTATTTGAGTATTGAAAATTGAGAGATCAAGGAAATAGAAAAATCTTAACCTTTTAATTTGCTAACCACTCTAAAATATTGGTTTTGTTTTGGTTAAGGAAAACCTTCAAGGAATCTTTGAACAGTTTCCTTGACTCATAGAATGCAATAAACAAAAAACAAAAAATACCCATGGCATCTAAGTGAGTGTGTGTGTTGTGTTGTGTTTATGTAGAATGCAGGCAGTCCTCGTTTAATGATTGCATTGTTTAGTGACCATTCAATTACAATAGTGATTAAAAACGTAACTGTATGACCAGTCCTTGCTTTTACACCCTTTGGTGATCTGTAAAGCAAATGAAAGCTGAAGTAAGATCATAAGTGTAGTCAGTGGTTTCATTTAGAGACCTCTTTGTTTAATAACCAAATAGACAGTCCCAATTGTGATTGCTAAACAAGAACTACCTGCAAAGTATAGCTCAGAGTTATTTGTTGACAAGAAAGCATGTCAAGTGCTTTTTATGTCAAGTAATAGTTTTATATTTTAAGCTATTTTTAAGCTTCTTTTTTTAAAAAAAATCTTGTTTAAACGCAATTTAAATTTCATGTACAAGATATAGGCATTTAAAAATTTTTGTGTGCTCAGGGAAAATAAGTAAACCTTTTTGTTTCTGTCTCTTTTTTTCTTTCTTGCATTAGCGTTCAGGTCTACATTTCCGACATACTGATAATACAGTACAGTGGTTACGGGCAATGGAATCCATTGGCCTCCCAAAGGTAAGCATTTGAAAACTAAATACTGTGTAGCCTGGTAAAGTAATTGTTAAAATAAGGAAGTATATTTAAAATAGGATACATATTTGCTTTGTATTAAATACGACCATTGATTCATTTCTAATCTAGACTTATAATAATAGCTAGAAGTCTTGTGAAGCTGTATGTAAATGTGCTAAGGATTGAACTCATTTTGCAGATGAAACATTCCCATTCCAGTTAACTATAGTTTTCCCTTAAGGAGTAACTAAATAACCAACATGAAAGAAGGACTCGGTGAAAAAGTTAAAATGGTTGTACTAACAAATCACTGCCTATTTTGTCCAGTACTTTTATAACCTGGAAAAAAACCCCTAGAAACGTTCATTTCTTATGCCTAATTGCAAAAGCAAATGTTGTACTATAGAGTTGTCGTTTTTTGAAGAAAAAAAAATACACACCAAGCGATTACTATTTATCTTATATGACATAAAATTCTGCTTAGAATTCTAGTTGGACTTAGAACAAACTCTTAACCATGTCTGACTCCCATGATTAATTCTCTCATTAACTGTTGGTACAATTGCTTGCAATCCATTTTTATATGAGGTACAAATACTAGCCATTTAAATTTGCTAGGACATGTTTAATATAGATGCCAATTTTACATTCTGAAATATTAGAACAAAGACAAAATGATATTTTGAGCCATGCTATAACTATAATCTTGTATGCATGAATTCCTCCAAGGCAAATTCTAAGAAACAATTTTTATTTCAAAACTATTCAAACAAAATGAAATGTCATTAAAATACATAAACTATATTATATCTAGTCATATTTTGTTAAATATATGACAGAGGTTAAATTTATATATATATTACTAAGCCAATGGCCCAGTGTACATATCTTGCTAAAGAGAAGAAAATAATATTCTGTGTGTACTTTAGTGTGAGAACTAAAGCCAGTATCAGTGTATGTTGACTTGTTAACATTCCATATCTTTCAGGTTTTTTTGAAAGAGTTGAGGATGGCATGTTGATTTGAAAAAGTAGGCAGAAATTATTCATCTAGGCCCAGAATCTATTACTGTCATATTTATCTGTGGAATTTTATGATACTTCTTTGAGTGCAATGGTTAACATAATTAATAGTGATATATTATTCAGATTTATCATTACTTCATTTAAGATGGTTATCTATAGAACAGATACTTTACATTATTAAATACAAATATATATAATACCATATAATATAATAGATTATATGAATTATCACACACAACATAAAGTACAAATATAATGAACTGGATCCTAGAAAATTCAGACTGGAGATTAGTCCTTCATTTTATTTCTGAGTAGTAGTGTATTTGAAAAAGTGTCAAATTATACATTTGACACCAATTCTCCAGTGAGTAAGAATTTGTTTCCTTTATCAAAATGTACCATTGATCCTCTGCTTTAACACATTAGTAGATAAAATCTGAATAATATTAAATATTTGTTAAGTGAAGTGATGCTTGATAATTTGCCTTTTTCATCTTTAGATTTTCTACCCGGAGACCACAGATGTTTATGATAGGAAAAACATACCTAGAATGATATATTGCATTCATGCATTAAGGTAAAATAGATCTATACTAAATTTCTAAGATTTTTTTCATTTCCTCCATTTAAAAAATTTGCAGCAAAACCTAATTACTTCATAGTTATGAACCAAACTAGTCAGTTTAACTCAGTTAAACTGTTAAGGATAAAGTTCAGTTCATATTCAATTCTGTAGTAGTGCTTCATAATATTAATTTCAAAAAATAAAAATGGGATCAGTTTGAGAATGAAAAGAATCCAACTTCCCCCTCTCTCTACTGTATATAGTTAAACTGTGTTTTAATTATGGAAACCTGTATAGCGGGCTGTTCTGATCTTTGATTACTTATTCACTAATGTCCTATTTCAAGGTTATGCTATTATGTACATAATAAGGCTTAGCAGCATGCTCAGGGAATTTTCTTAAAAATTTGGATGTCATAAATGGAATCCTATTGTTTCTATAGAATTTACTATAATTCAGAAAATATTATGTAAGTACTATGCGCAAAAATATATATTCTGCATTCATACTTGAATTAGTATGGGACAAGTATTCATTTAAACATGTTCAGGAAACTACAGCTAGTGCTCACTGACTGCAGTTGAGACCAGCAACTCAATCAGTAGGCAACATGATTCTAAAGTAAAACATTACATGACTGTGTCTGACTTACAATATCAGTTTGTCAATTCCAGCTATGATCATTAAGCAAATCGCCATTGTTTGTTAAGCATGACATCACGTGAACACTATTTGTGACTTTCTGCCGACTTCCCCACTAACTTGGTTTGTCATAAGCTATCTGCAAAGATTGCAAATGGTGATCACGTGAGGACGTAGCAATTGGCCTAAATGTGTACCAGTTGCCAAGCATCCAAATCGCAATCACGTAATTTTGGAAACATTACACAGGCCATAACTTTTTAGTGCCATCAAAACTTTGATCAGTAAGTGTTCAGTAAACTGTAGCTGAGAGTGGCAGATTGCATATTATTGATTTTCATATATGTAACACAGTGGTGAAAACTAAAATTTGTTACTACTCCATCGCTACCGGATTGGGCGATCTGGTCCGAACCGGGAGCATTTCACCCCTGATGTAACACAATGCCTATATGAAAACAAAGTGCATTTCTCCTCATGACAGCATGTAGTGTTTTGGTTTCGATATCTGCATCCTATCCAAGCTTCCATCTGAGCATGGAAGAGCAATAAATCTTAAGTTCTTATCTAGACAGATATTATTTAGTGTAGTCAATCTCTTTCTCGCATTTTAAAGAAGATTTTTGAGTCAAGTCATCATTTTTACCATCTTAAATAGAATAGAGAAAATTTTGGACAGATGACTGGGCACCACCTTTATGAATAATTCTAGGAGAAGGAAAATTACTGAGCATAGATTGATGAGACAAACTGTATGGGCATGTCATATATTTTATTGGGCCAAACTTCATTGGTTTTTAGTGGCTGAAACATGTTTTGGATCTTTAAATTTGTATGTTTGTTTTCTTGCTAAATCATGTCCTTAATATAACTATGCAAATCTGGTTGCTGAGCTTGTTTAAATATGTTTGTAAATTTGATTTTTTTTTACAAAGTAAACACATTAGACTCTAAATATTAAGTGTTTTTTGCATTAAACAATTAGTTCATAACAAAATGATGCTAAATTCCACTCTAGTGATATCATAATCCATGGTCACAAATTCTATAGAATGTTGAATACTGGGAGGCTTTCAGATATTTATATCTGAAAGATGTACTAAAGATGCCTTAAGTGATTTCCAGACTTATAAAAACATAGATATGGAGCTCTTCACCTGTCAGCTTTCCCAGGTAGACCAGACAGTTCCTTTACAGGCCTGAGAACCTAGGGAAGGTCCCTTCTGATCTTTCTTTGTCCCTGAGACAGCTGATGCTGTGTCCTCTGTTACCTGCCCATTCCTTCGTCAGTGTTACTTTGTCTGTTTCTCAAGGTCTTTCCCACATTCTATTACATCACATTTAGCTATACATAATTTCAAGGAAAACTATTTTTCTGTGTGTTTTAACTCTATCCTTTCCTCCAAGACAATGTCCTATTAATTGGATATTATTTAGAATACATCAGTTCTGAATCATCAGATGAATGATGGAATAATTTAATGTCTTGCTGCATTCTAAACTCTTCTATTAGGAAATGCAAACATTTAATTTTAAAGGAACCTAGTATCGGGTACTATATTTTGGTGATTTGTTTATTGTCTTATGCATTCATATGTATTGTTAACTTGAATGTGAAAATTACCTTCTTTGAAAATTGTGTTTTAGCTGGTATAAAAACTGTTTAGAATTTTAAACGATTCCAATTATCATTTGTTATTTTGATTTTGGGAGATGGCCACCCACAATAGAAATTCCACAGAAAAGTGCTTTTGTCTCCCCAAGCTTTCCGCTGAAGAATTGTTTAGTTGTAGAAAGTACACAGCAACAAAACTATATGTGGTGGTTCCACTGCTAACACAAAGCCAATACTGTATCTTGAATCGAAGAATCAACACTTTAGGATTTGCTTGATTTCTTCAGTGTTTTATATTCCAGGTTCTGGACTGGTAACACTAGTTAAACGGGGGAAATCTGGAATCATTAATCGAAAAGCTTATTCCTGAGTAAGGGGATTTCCTATTGTGCACCATCCAGAAGAGTGTCACAGAATAAACATGTGCTCATGTAGAACTCCTTCTCCTGAGGGAAATAGATACACTTCAGAACTCAGGAGGCCAAGAATGTGAGGGTAGAAAACTCAGGAGTCCTCAGAGAGGACTGGTACGTGCGTTGGTTAGAGATCTCCTCACCTCCTCCCTGCTGTACTGTCAGTAAAGTGGTGTGTGTGTGTGTCTGTGGGTGTGTGGTGTGGGTGTGAATAAAAGCACTGCATCTTCCAAATCTGTTTCCCTTGCCTACTAGAGCATATGTAAAGCATATGTGAATGCGGAATAATCCTACTCTTTTGAGGAATGACTTTATATTGAGATTTGAACATCAGATGCAACAAGTTACATCATCACAATGTCTAACAATAACAATATTATAAAACCCAAGCATTAGTAATGTTCTTTCTTTTTCAATAATCTGCATATATTTTATAGTTAAAAACAACTTCAAAACCTGAATAATTTCTAATATATAATTGTGCCACATTGTTGACTTGCAGCTTTGTTTAATATGAATTCTTTCTAAGGCTTCAAAATACTTGTTTTAAAAGACAGTTCATACTAGCAGTGTGTGACTGTTAACATTCCCAACATCATTACAAATGCCGAAAATAGCAATTAATTAATTATCAATAAAAATGAGAAAGGAATATATTACATAAATACACTTTTATTTTATTAATAAAATAAATATTATTTCTAAAAGTGTGCTAAGGTGAATGTTTCTTATTGATAAAAATAAAATTCCATTGCCCTCTAGTGGTCCACAATACTTTCTCCTCAATTTTCCTTTTCTTTCTAGCTATTAAATATCATGCTATCCCCATAATCATAGCAGTTGTTAAAATGTCAAAATTAAATGTATTAATGGCTAATTAAGGAACTCTATTGTGCCAATTAAAATAATTTCCGAACACTAGAAAGATACGGAATTATTTACTGGTATTTTATTAATAGCCATTGGTTCTAAACATAATACAAAGCTGCTTTAAAAATTGAGATCACAAGTAGAAAATAGTTTGGATAATTACAACATGACAAATTTAGGTTCACATTTAACTTATCTATTAAATATTAAATACTTATTCTTTGAACTCCTTCCTAGAAAATTCTAAATTACTGCAAAACTAATTTTCCTAATATTTCCTGTTTTCAGAAACAGCTGTTTTCTGTTCATGTTTGTTCCCTGTGTTCTAACAGCTTGGCAAATCCTCAATTTCATTTACTTACAATTAGTATATAACTTCATGTTTGCCATCTCTTTGTTTTTATTCAGGTTCAACTTTTAAAATGATAAGCGTCTCCAATTTTTTTTTTTTTAAATCCTTTTATATCTAAAATATGCCTTGGCCACTTTTGAACCACTTTGACCCACTCTTTTATAGCAATTTTGATAGTCCCTTGTGTAATCTTAATAAATTTCCCAAATCC
Organism: Pantherophis guttatus; assembly: GCF_059756535.1. Classification (NCBI taxonomy): domain Eukaryota; kingdom Metazoa; phylum Chordata; class Lepidosauria; order Squamata; family Colubridae; genus Pantherophis; species Pantherophis guttatus. The sequence continues at coordinate 35,033,729 of NC_142064.1, read as the reverse complement.
TTAACAGTTGTTAACTTCACATGGCAGGAAGACATGAATAAAGATGTGAATTTGTTCAGCTGTTGTCCAGATGGTTCCACTATAAACATTTTGGAATAGTAATTATGTAGATTTTCAAGTACCCTGAAATGAAATAGGTTTCCTTGGCGTAATTTCAATAGTTTTAAGTTTGTTGCAGATTCTCCAGAGCATTGAAGAACATAGATAGTCACAGATTTATGTATGTGAGAGAAATATTACTTTCACTACTTTCACTGTTGAGGCAATATTTTATATATATTATTTTGAACTGTCTTAAAGAAAGGAGATGCAGAAGTCTTGCAAATCTAATTTAAAAGTGTTTTGAAAGGAATATAGTTGTAATTATTTTAAGAAAGGAACCATTTCTAACAAAACATGCAGGATTGTATAAAGGTCAACGCAGGCATTGTAAAAGAAACTCTAATGGGCAATACTCAACTTTAATTAATCATTCCTATTGTATTTATGCAATTCATTTACTTTTTCTTTCTCTCCCTCAGTTTATATTTGTTTAAACTAGGAATAGCTCCACAAATCCAGGATTTGCTTGGAAAAGTAGACTTTACAGGTACTTTTTATCTTTGTAACTTTTTTTGTATTGAGAAAACTTTATTTTTTGAAGCTTCTACTAATTCCTTAATTGGTTAATAGTTCCATTCACTTGCATTCATTCTTTGTGTTTTTGTGCTGAAGTGGGTGTAAAGTAGCTATGTAAAAAATGTGCTGTATTTTACAAAGAGCTGCTCCGTAACAAACACTACAGCTATGTGTGCTACAGTATTTCTCATATAGAAAAAGGAGATAAGAATTAGAGGAATAACATTTGTCCCATTTGTGTTATTGTTATTCTTGATTTTGTCACTTAGTAACCTGGACAGTTTTTTTTTTCTTGTATTATAATCTTTTTTCCCCTTCCTTTCTTTTTCCTTTTTCTTGTCACCAATAATTAGAGGAAGAAATAAGTAACATGCGGAAGGAACTGGAAAAATATGGTATACAGATGCCATCATTTAGTAAAATTGGAGGCATCTTGGCCAATGAGCTTTCAGTGGATGAAGCTGCATGTAAGTTCCCCAAAATTGTAGGAAATGCTATTCTAACCTGTTTCCTAATGTTCCTGAAAGCTGCATTAACTTTAAATATGAGGTGACAATCAAATTTACCGAGTTCCTATAGTAGCTAGAACAAGGGCATGAAGTACTTGTTTTTGCAACTACGTATTTTAGTGTGTTTTGAACATTTTAAAGATTTACATATTTTAAAATACAGGTAGTCCTCAACTTATGACCACAATTAAGCCCAAAATTTATGTTGTTAAGTGAGAAATTTGTTAAATGAGTTTTGCCTATTTTATGACTTTTCTTGCCACATTTGTTAAGTAAATCACTGCAGTTTTTATATTGGCAACACGGTTGTTATGTGAATCTAGTTTCCTCATTGACTTTGCTTGTCAGAAGGTCACAAAAGGGATCACATGACTCCATGACACTGCAACTGTCATAAATGTGAGTCAGTTATCAGTCATCTGAATGTAAATCACATGACCATGGGGATGCTACAACGGTCATAAGTGAAAAATAGTCATAAATCACTTTTTTCAGTGCCATTGAAACTTTGAAGCAGGGGTGAAATGCTCCCGGTTCGGACCGGATCGTCCGATCCAGTAGAGATGGAGGCGGGTGGTTCGGAGAACTGGTGGCAAAAATCCCTGCCCCCCCCCATACCCAGCTGAGCCGCACAATCATCAGAAGCTTTCTTGTAACTTTTAAAAGCATTTTTCTACAACCTCTTTGGCTGAAAAAATGCTTTTAAAAGTAAAAAAAAAAGCCTGTGATGATCGTGCAGCTCAGCTGGGATCCTCAAAGGTTTTTAAAAGCATTTTTTCTACAACCTCTTCAGAGGTTGTAGAAAAAATGCTTTTAAAAGCCTCTGAGGATCCCAGCTGAGTTGCCTGATCGGCAGAGGCTTTTTTCCTTTTAAATGCCTCTGATGAGCCAAGCTGAGTTGCCTGATCGGCAGAGGTTTTTTTAAAAAGCCTCTGACGATCCTCTGATGACCAGGCAACTCACTTGATCGTCAGAGGCATTTAAAAGAAAAAAAGCCTCTGCCGACCAGGCAACTCAGCTGGGATTGTCAGAGCCTTTTGAAAGCATTTTTTTACAACCTCTTCACTGAGGTAGAAAAAATGGTTTTAAAAGTAAAAAAATAAATCAAAATGCCCACCCAGTCACATTACCCCACCACCACCAAGCCACACCCACATCAAAAATTAGAAAGGTATCTAAAATCATAACATAGCATTCAAAAGAGTTAAGCTTAAAAATATAATTACCAAGGGTAAAAATAATAATCTCATCTAACTGTTTTCTAATGATCTCTTGGGATAGTCTTTCCATTGGTTTAGCTATGTATGTTCGTAGCCTGAAAACAGGAAAGGAACAAGGATATTTGAATGAAAGGGTTTCATTCAAATATCCACACTTTGGATATTCTGGTAAAGCATTTTTATTAGGTCAGGGGTCCTCAACTACCAGGCTGTGGGCCATTACTGGGCCATGAGCCGTTCGGTACACACATCCCCACTTGCATGAGCAGTGGGCAACCACGTGTGCACATGCTTCATTTACGCAAGAATCGGGCACACATGTCCACCACTCCCACAAATGGAGCTGCACATGCGCTTGCCAGCCGCTCACATAGAACCTCATCCGCCTCCCCCCGCTGGTCCGCAAAGCTGGAAAGGTTGGAGAACTCTGATTTAGGCTCTTCTGTTCTGATGTTAATTTTTGTGAGCATGTCTTTGCATACTCTCTCTTTGCTTGCTTTTTGTTTTGTATGAAACCATACTGGTTAAATAGAAATTGTGCAGAAACCGAATTGTAAAAGTATGATAGCTAATAACAAAGATTTTGGAAATTTTAATTCACTGAGGCTTTTATCTTTAAATATTGAACTATTATTCTGGTTTATTATTCTTTTTTAGTGCATGCTGCAGTTATTGCAATTAATGAAGCTATCGAGAAAGGAATTGCAGATCAGACCATCAAAACATTGCAAAATCCTAATGCCATGTTAGTAAATGTGGATGATAATTTTGCCCATGAATATCAGAAGGAGCTTTCTGGAGCAAAAAAGAAAAAAGAAGAGAATTCAAGACTTAAGGTGAAGAAATAAATTATTTATTATTAATTGTATGATGTGAAAATGAGTTGTGACAGAATACCAGTTTTAATTTATTTATGGCTGTCTTAAATATGCAAGATTCAAAAACTTCAAATGTCAAATTTGTCAATGCTAATAAATATTTTTTTGCATATAAAACAAGTTTGTTTAATCACCCAAAAGATAAATCATCACATATTAATATATCAATAAATAAGGAAAAATGCCTCTACAAAAATACATTTAAAACCAATCAAAATGAAAAATATAAATTAATTTAAATTTAAATCAGCATTTCCAAAATTAGGAAGCAGACCTGCTGACAGGTACATTCCTGGGGTGAGGTGAGATGGGAAGAAATAATGGCCTGGCCTCAAAAAGTGATTGGAAGGAGAAAAGTGTCAGCTAATTTGGGTTGGTTCCTTTTTTCCTCTTTAGGAACACATATGTAGCTTGAATGCAAACAGGTGGGAGGGGAAAATTTCTTAGATAGATGTTTTATGTCTTTCTTATTTACATGACTATAAAAGAGGGAGGAGGGGAATCAGAATCTTGTAAGTTTTTATTATTATAGCCAATCTAAATAAAAGTGCAATATGGAAGGTCTAATTCTGGTTACCTATTAAGATGAGATTAAATAACAAACTTTATTTTTCCAGATTTAGAATCTTCACAGAATATTAAAAAAGGGAGGCCCACTTACCATTTCTACTATGCCAAAAGTGTAATGTGGATTAAGAAATACAATATAGACAGTTCAATTTATATTTGTTTGGTTCATTATAGAAAATTTAATATATTAGAATGCTATTACAAAGATAATATTAGTTTAAAGACCTGAATATATCTTTAGATTATATAGTATTTTTGGAATTTATCACTAATCACTCTGTAAAGAATTACATTATTCTACATGGGGAAGGAGTAGCAAAGAAAATAATTATTCATGCAGGAAAGATTGTTACCTTAGATTTATGGTATTTTTTTAAATTATCAGAAATACATGTTCACTTTCTGTTTATAAAGTGACTATTGATATAGTTAAAAGACTCAGGAATATTGTGACTTGTGTTTGAGAAGTAATTATTTCTTTCTAAATTCAGTCGAAAGATACCTTTTGTGTGTTGCATACTTTTGTATGTGGATTTTCCTCCCGTATGTGTGCACAACCTCCTTTTTAAAATCAGGAATAGCTCTACCCTTCTTTCTATAATGGTAATTGTTGCTTCTAGAGTGACTCGATTTTGGAAGAGGAAAGAGATGTATATGAAGAATTGCTTACGCAAGCTGAAATCCAGGGAAACATCAATAAGGTCAACCGTGAGTATTCTTCCCACTTATGAAAACATTGATTCCTGACATACCCAGTCTTAATATTAGTGGAAAGTACCAGTGTGTGTTATTTTCTCACAGTTCATTGAACTCTAAAACTGGCATAGATTATAATTTCATCAGTAATGTGTCATTCTTTCAGAGATAAACTTTGCTGTTTTACTATTACTAATCTTGGATAAGGACATTCTTCTTTGCCCTTTTGCATTCTCAATAACAATAGAAACATTATGATTCTAGTTGCTTTACCTCTAATTCTCTCCTCTTCTGCCAGCTGCAAAGTTCTGTAAATTTTGACCCCTCTTACATGTTGCATTTTAGTGTTGGATTTAAGAAGTGTCTATTTTGAAGTGTCCTTGCATGCTTGTCCAGAAGGATTTGATGCAAGTTCTCTTAAACAACTGCATGTATCAAAGGGCTAAAAGAGAAAAAAATATATTTATAATATTTTGCTTTCTGTAAGCATTGTTTTCCTTTCAGTTCACATAGCTTTAGCCCAAGTGAATGAGGCTATTGACATGCAAGATGAAGTGGCACTAATGGCAGGCTTGAACAACCCAGCTCTGAGCCTGCTTGAAGTTCTGCTGCAAAATTCCTCCTGGTACCTAGCACGGTTATTTGATACTAAAGAGCAGAGAACACAGGTAACTGATTATAACGTGCTAGAGTGACACCGAAATCGCTTAACTTTAAAGTGTGATTTCAGTCTTCATACTTTGGCCTTCTTACAAATAGAAGAGAGAGGCTTTCAAAATACTTCATAGATAATATTGCATAATTTACTCTTAATTTAACTTAGAAACATAATATTTTCTAAGGTTGGATATAAACAGGAAAAAAAACTAAGTTGAAAAATGTTGAAATTGTCTGTTCTAAGAAATATTTCTGACTATTTGCTTTATGAAAGGACACTATATTTTTTGTAACAGCCTACTATTGATGTCCCTAAAACTGATATTCACCTAGTAGTTTTGAATATTATGGTATTGATTACTTCTTTGCCTTTTAATTAAAATACAGTAAGAAATGTTTTCCCCTAATCTGTTAGATAGCAGGGGTTCCAATTATCCTCGACAAAAATGAGATACAGAATGAAGTTAGTGTTGCCAATGAGGAATCACACTCTCACAAATTTAGTGAGTAACTTGTTAATTTTCACTTATAACTTCACCTCATGGTAAATTTTAAGATTCAGCAGTTCTAACGATAAAATATGAGTCCAGTTATATTTTATCTAAGCTAGTTCCATGGTGCTTTTTGTCATTTTTGCTTTGTTGTCACATTGCTTTTTTGGTTCAGTAGCTTCCCCCCCCCCAACTATTGTGTTTTTAATCCAGTTCAATTACTGGGTTAATTACACTTTCCTGCATAACAGATAGAATTTACTTACTCCGTCCCAGTTACTTTGTATTATTAAGTTGGTGTTGCAACAAATAGAACTTTGGAAAGTATGGCATGCTTCTATAATATAAAAGTGAATATGTGTAATTTATTGTTGAAGTTAGTTCTTTTTCTTTGAACACTATGTTTAAGAGGGTTCTAAATTTGCAGTTGCCTTTCTGTCAGTTGCTCTTTGCTTCTTGAGATATTAGAGCTTTTCTTCTAGATGTTGATTTGAGCTCACTTTTCATTTCATGCTTTCTTTGGTTTAACTTAAGAGCAATTTATTCTCCATAATATTTGAATTGAATTCATGAATATAATCATTTTTGGTTGTTATGTATGCATCAGTTGACTTATCGATCCGAATTTTTTTAGAGATAGAGTTTTTATTAGCATATCCATATTTTGTTCCATTATTTGAAACACTAAATGAAAATATTAGTTATATAAAGGAAACCATTAGTTTTATTAAATGTTGTTCTTCAGTCTAGGCAGAGATTATTATTTTACATGTAGTAGGTTATCCAGTATGGCCTTATATATTTTGAGTAGTCAAAGCACATGTGCAGGGGTTCCTGTATGATATAATTTCCCATTTACTTCAGCATCTATCTCATGTCTGTGAACATATCAGAAAATTACCATAGTTGTATTCACTGATTTTAGTATAATATGTGAAGCATAGAGTTTTAAAAACTGCTGTGTTATTTTGAAGAGAAAACAAATTTCTGCCCTTTATAGTAAGTCAGCTCTTGCATACAAATTAATATTGAGTTAGCCACTTTTCTTATTTCCTTAATATTTGATTATCTTAAATTTAAAGAGGCATTAGATTATATTTTTTACATTTAAAATAATCAGAGGTCAAGGAAATAAAATTATTTTAATTAAATTTTTTGATAAAAAACCTTTCTAATTAAATTGTCAAAATAAAGTATAAGCTTGCAGGGTTCTGAGCACCTTTTGTTTGAAATATTTTTTTAGATTCCCCCCCCCTTTTGTTAGTTTTCAGCAGATTTCTGTGACATAAGAGCACCAGTGTGCCTACCGTCCCTGTCCTAATGTTTCCTCTATTTGTATCTATTTTATGTATTCAATTCATGCCTACACTTATATATATTACCTAATATGTTCTTGACAAATAAATAAAATAAATAAATAATTAGCTTCACCAAAAAAAAAAAAAAAAGACTTAACAATTTTCTTCTTTTATATCATTAGAAATACCAGATATACAATCTGGTATGCAATGGAACAGGGTTAACTGGGTTTTTGGATATTTCTCTTTTTTGACACTAGAACTTACTGCAGTTGACAATATTAACATTGCAATTCGTAACTGTGACTCAAACATGACAATTGCTGCTTTAATGAAACCTGAAGCCCAGTTACCTGAAGTTTATCCTTCTGCTGCCTCTGTCTATCAGACTGAACTCTTCAATCTTCAGCAACAGAATGCTATGGTAAGATGGAAGCTCTTTGAATGTGTCCCCAAAGCCAACTAATTGGAAAATAGTTATACTAAAATATGTATAATTTCTTCTGTGACTTTTAAACATGCACTTTCTGTAAAGACTTTTATTAATTCTTGGTTGTCAATGTGTTTGCACAAATATTGTAGAAGTAAGATAGATAAGAAAAAATACTAGATTTTTAAAATGTGTAGGTTTGTTTCTAAAGTCATATATAGTCCTAACTTAATAATTCTGTTCTTGAACTAGGCTTTATCTCCCAAATTTTGATCAAAATTAGCTGGCTAATTTTGCTGCTAGTTTTAACATACCAAAATTTTCCTTAGTTTAGGATGGACTTAGCATCCTTGATACAGTGGTGGGTTTCAAATTTTTTTACTACCTGTTCTGTGGGTGTGGCTTAGTGGGCATGGCTTGGTGGGCATGGCAAGGGAAGGATACTGTAAAATCTCCATTCCTACTCCATTCCAGGGGAAGTTTACTGCAAAATTCCCATTTCCTCCCGATCAGCTGGGACATGGGAGGCAGAGAATACATGTGGGCGGGGCCAGTCAGAATTTTTACTACCGGTTCTCCGAACTACTCAAAATTTCTGCTACTGGTTCTCCAGAACTGGTCAGAACCTGCTGAAACCCACCTCTGCCCTGATAGTTTAGTCCTTGGTCATCCTGACCTACCTCAAGAAATCCTTTTTTGCTATTAATAGTTAGTTACCAATGTTTACAGCTAAAATAAAGTTTCTTGTTGCAGAGACTTTGTGAGGCCTCTTTTTACTTCAGATTTTGCTCTTTGAGTTTATTTATCAGTGGGTTGTTCTATATTTGAACAATTTAGCTATTGTGGCTGGGAAGCAATATGTGCTTTCAAAGCAGTTCTTGCAATAGGATTGATTTTCCTAATTTTCTTGTCAGAATTAGAACAGAGAAGGAAAAAGGAAAAAGGGTTAAAAAAATGATATGGAGTGTTGAAGAAAAGACAGCATGGAGAGAAGCAAAGAGTAAAATGCCTATAAAAGCATTTGCTTGTTCATTCCTGTATTATTAATAAAATCAAAAATGAAATAACATTAAAATTAAAATATATATGTAATTTAGAGAAATATGCAAACTAATAATTATTGTATTTTCAGATAGTTAAGGTTGCGCTTTCTTAATTTTTTTTCAAGAATATTAATCTTGAGTAAGCAAAACCTGTCATCTACTGTGTACTGTGAATGAAAATAATTCTCAAATGTCTCTTGAGGCCATATTAGAGGTCAGTTAAAATGTTTGCATTTCTAAGAGGAAATTTGAAAGCTTACACATTATTTTGTAAAAATGCAGTTGGCTTAATAGATGTATTACTTCAATATTAGCATTGGCTTTTTCAGGGTTAAACCATAACTCTTTTTTTACATATTTGAAAGCTTTATTTTTCTTACTGATCTGAATATATTTCTACAGAAATACTTAGCTCATGATGAACTGTCTATTGCTGTTGAAATGCTCTCAGCTGTCGTGCTGTTAAATCAGGCTTTGGAAAGTAAGAACATAGAGGCAATAAAAGTACACCTCAGCAACTCATCCATTGGCTTTAACAATGTGGAAGAAGAGAACTTGCAACGGTAAAAACATTATATTTCTGTATTTCTGTGAATTATTTACCACTTACATTTTAAGAAAAATTATATAATTATACAAATTCTATAATTTAATGGTGCTTTACTGTGTGGAATTGTTCATTAAACTATGATAATTGTTTAGCTAATCTAACTTTAGGGTACAGTACAAGCAAATTTTTAATTGTTTCTTCACAGTTATGCTGACACCTTGCTGTCCATTAAATTAGAGGCTTTGTCTCAAGGACAACAGTATTTAAGCTGGAATGATATCCAGAACTGTATTGACATGGTTAATACACAAATACAAGAAGAAAATGATAGTAAGTATTCTGCTCCATGTAACTCTCCGTTCATACATTTTAATAAAATACGGATCAGTATATAATATATGTAAAATAGCATTAATTTATTTACAGTACTCAGTTCATTTTTTTAAAAAAATATCCAGAATTGTGAGGTTGCAAACCATAACAAAAACTGGTCAACCAGAAACTGCATGTTAAATGTTTTGTGTGTGTTGGCTGAAAAAAAACCCCTCCCTTTATTTATTGAAGCCACGCCCATCAAGCCACGCCCACAGAATCAGTGGTGAAAATTTTTAGATTTCATCACTGCCCCAAATCAATTTGAAAAACAGTTTGGAGAGAATTCAATTATAGTGGCAAACTGTTGAATTAATGGTAGACTTCCTATGCTTCAAATAGATTTCAACAGATCTCTTTATATATCTGTAAAAACAGAAGCCTTGAGCATCCTTGTTCCAAAAATAGCATAAAGTTAGTATATTGAAGACAGCCATGCAAGTGTTAATCTAGCTTTTATTATTAGAATCAAGCAGATAATTTACAAGTGTTCTGTAGATATTTGGAGAATTAGACCAAAAGAAATGGGTTTCAAATTGTTTTTCCTCCAGTTATAGCACACTAATTTATATTCCCATATTGCTGTCCAATTAAAATTGCTTAAGACTACTAAGTAATTTTGATATGCTTCTTTCAACCAGTCGTTCTTAAATAAAAGTATATTTTTGTGTATTTTAAAAATGTAATAATTAAAAGCTGAATAATAAATTTGCAATTATTAGTTTAAACCTCTTTGAATATTGATACATAACTACAGTTACATTTATTTCTTTAATCTAACAGTATATTAACTCTACACTTTTTTTTAAAAGAAATTTTGGCAGTGGGTTTTATTAATGAGGCTATTGATCGAGGAGATCCAATAAGAACAATAGAAACACTGCTACTTCCCACAGCAAAATTACAGAATATAAAAGAAGCAAATGCCTGTCATTATCAAGCAGTTTTGAATGATGCAAAAACATGCAAATGTCAGGTAGACAATTTTCAGTACTTTTTTCCCATTTTGTCAAAAGTTTTTATAATTCCTATATATATGCATTGCAATTATTTATTACAATATGCTGATGGCATCTCAGGAAGATGTAAATCCCCTAAAATCCCTCTCTCTCAAAATATAGACAAAACATTTTGTTTCTGCATATTCTGTGGAGTTTTGGGGTGCTAGAGAACTATGATGTCCTCAGCTTGACATTTTCAAAGATCTAATTGTCTTAACAATGAATTTGAAGCTCTGTTATGCATTGTTTAAAAACGATTATAGTATTTATAATATTTATGTTATTTGTATTTATAGTGACACAGTTTTAATGACATTCTTAGGATTGGATTTTTAAGAATTTGCACAATGGATTTGAGGGTTACTAACAAATTCCTTGCATCTTTGTGGATGTTACATTCTATAACAGAAAAATGCTTAGGTTAAGATTGTGATCTGAGATTGTAAACCCTGCTTTACACCCATGCCTATCTACATCTCATCATTCCTATCACCCATCTCCTTCCACTTATGACTGTATGGCTGTAACCTTGTGGCTGGTATCCTTAAGATTTATATTGACTGTTTCCCTATGACTATCATTAAGTGTTGTGTCTTATGATTCTTGATGAATGTATCTTTTCTTTTATGTACACTGAGAGAATATGCACCAAGACAAATTCCTTGTGTGTCCAATCACACTTGGCCAATAAAGAATTCTATTCTATTCTATAATGAAAAAATAATCATATAATATTGTGAAAGCATGAAAACTGTTGCACACTTATGAAATGTAGCTGTCCTGTAGCTTTTCCTGTCCTGTACACTTATGAAATGTAGCTGTCCTATCCTGCAGTCCTACGATGCAAAAGTAGTATCACTATCAATTTTTTATTTTCTTAACTACAGGGGTGTGTTACTGTAGGACCAGAGCAAAAGCTAATTTTTATTTCATTTATATTTAAATTTAGCTAACATATAGTTAATACGTTACATGCACAATAGTTTTTTTCTCCTCATGTCACATTAAAGATTATAATTTGATATGATCTATGGAGAGTGTCAGTCATCCAGATCATGGTTGTCGCATAACAGATAGATTAGTCTGAACTAATTCTTCCATTTCCTCATTCCCCCACCCCAACATCTAGCCAGAACTGATAAAGTTTCTTGGATGAGAAGCGAAACATCTTTTTCTTCTTCAAGGGGAAAAAACATAGTCCAGTTGCCTTTTAAAAAAGCACCTTTGGGACAATTTGGTATCTACAGTATTTTAGCTAATATTTGGGGGCATATTCAAAACATTTGAAAGCCACATCCCACTCTAGGTCTTAGATTATGCACAACTCTGGTTTATTATGTTTGCTATATCGTCTAGCTGCTATTATGTGAAGCAGTACATGTAATCTTCCAGTTTAGCAATGCAATTTGGGAAATGCCCATAAACCAGGAGCAACTAAGGCTGTACAAATCATTTAGAAGACTGATTTCCTTGTGACATGGCTGCATCGAACTTACCACTTGGCAAAGAATTTTGGGACTTACATCCTTCAAAGCTTGGTGCAGCTGGACTAACAGAATAACAGAGTTGGAAGGGACCTTGAAGATCATCTAGTCTAACCCCCTGTGGCACACAAAGGCCTTCCACTGGGATTCAGAGCATGAAAGGCTCTTAAAGTCTTCACCTTCCAAATGTGAAGCTTCGGTGCTTAAATGAAGCTTCGGTGCTTAAATGAAGTGTGTGCATGTATGTGTGTGTGTTACTACCTTGTTGATTTTTTAAAAAGGATTAAATACTAAGATTCATTAATAAATCTGATAATAGCATTCAAATTTAGCCAAGTAATCATTAAAACTAAACATTAAATCATAATGTAAAATATTTTTTGAGATTTGTTAGAAATATAACATTGCTTAAATTTAAAGAATCACTCATTGCTGCAGGAAAAAGTCCAGGGTTATTTATTTTTTGTTGTCAATTATGAAGATATGCTACAACCAAAACATGATCAAACCAAGCTAAAAGTGTAACTTTTAACCCTGTGAATGAAACTTTTTCCCCAGTGGTATAAATATGAATAGCTTTCAGTATTTGCATAAAATTTGATGTTTGACATTATAAAAATAGAAGTCTTAAATAGGTAATTTTGTCAAAAATGTATGTGTCTGTAACTTTTTCAAATATCACAGGAGACACGTGTCATGTTTTTTCTTCTTGAGCTATTTTAACCATGGTGAGATAAGTCTTGGTGTTATCATTGACTTTGGACATCAGGAAATAAAGAAAAGGATCAAGACAACTATTCAGGCTGCTTAGACATAAAGCAATCAGATAAAAGAAATATAAATTATCTTTAGAACTGTAATAATAATTCAGATGATGAGCAATCAGTATAACATTGCTGGGAGTATAACAAATAGCAAAAATGCTGAGGACAAGAAGACTAACTTTGACGTACCAGAACCACTTTTGTTCATAAGCCTGGAGTGTTTGAATAATGGAAATGTAACAAAAAATAACAATGCAAAGTGGAAGCATAAATCCAAATACTGCAAGGAAGATAAAGTAGTAGTGTTGGAAAAGGAGCATAGTTTCACAAACATTAAAAACATCATGGCAGGTAATGATATTTAGCTGGTCCAGATGATAGCTTTGTTTCATGATTATCAAAGGCAGCATATATAAAAAAACAACCGTCCATACCACACCGCAAGTTAAAGTAGCTAAGAACTTTTTAGGTAGAGTCCTGAAGGTAAATGGGTGAACAATGGCCATGTAACGGCTGATGCTGATACCAGTGAGAAGCAGGGTGGAGCAGTACGTATTTCCATAGAAGATGACAGTCACGATTCGACACATTGCTTCTCCAAATATCCAGTTATTGCCATTCAGGTGGTATACAATTCTGAATGGCAGCATTATACAGAAAAGGAAATCTGAAATAGCCAAATTTGTGTAGAATATGGCAGTACGGACTGATCTGATTCTGAAAAACAGCATCCACAGTGTTACGACATTGGCTGGTACTCCTATTAAGACAACAGCTATGTATATAGCCGGTAACATCTTCACACTCAGTGCGCTAGTAAGGTACTCCATGGTGATATTATTTACTTTCAATGATGAGATGTTGGATATTTCCATAGGACACTTTTCTTTTTTGTGATTGGGCTTTGTCAGTCCATCTGGGGTGGAAATAGGTATTGGCTCATACATGCCTTGCGGAGTGCCATAGAAAGTCTTAACTGGGAGTGATTTATCATGTTGAAAGTTCAAGCTGCTGTTGCCACACTTGTTTCCTAAAAATTGAAAAACAATGAAAATGTAAACTGTACAACAGAAATAAGCAGTGATATTTAAACGTTCCTTTCTCCATGAAGCAGATTTATTCCACAAGTATTAACAAGAGAGTGACATTTTTAAGTTAGTTTAAGAAAGAAAATAAGAGGAGTGGAAAAGTATCCTGTTTATCAAATAAGCTTTGTTTGTTCTGTATTATGTTGGGGAATAAAATTAGTTGTGTTTAGGATTACAACTTTAGACTATTCAAGTGACATTTAAGATGAAAGAAAGCTTTACTCCAGAACGTCATATCAGGTCATGATTTATACTAACTAACTGTAATATAGCAAGTATAAGTAACCTGCTGCAGTTCAGAAAGCTTATGCCTTTTAGTAAAATCTTGTTAATTTGAAATTTATGGGACAGTCTGCCGTCCAATAGATATCTACCTATCTATCATGTATAGCAAAAAAGAGCAACCTGCAGCTCTCAGCCAGGTTTCAAAAGTTCTTGATAAGAGTTATTTGCCCCTTCTTTAAGTCTGCTAGTCTGGAATGGGAGAAGGGGGGTAAATAATTCTTAGTGGAAAAGAAAGACATTGAAAGGCGGGGGAGGGAGGAGAATGAGAATTGGCTCCCTAAAAGTCCTGCAGTTGTCAATGGATTAAAGGTGGTCCTCGACTTATGATCACAATTGAGCCCAAAATTTCTGTTGCTAAGTAAGACAGTTGTTAAGTGAATTTTACCCCATTTTATGACATTTGTTAAGTGAAACTATTAAGTTAGTAACATGGTTGTTAAGTGAATTTGGCTTTCTCATCAAGTTTGCTTGTGAGAAGTTTGCAAAAAATCACATGACCTCGGGACAGTGCAAGCGTCATAAATATGAGTCAATTGTCAAACATCTGAATTTTGATTATGTGATCATGGGGTTGCTGCAATGGTCGTAAGTGTGAAAAACAGTCATAAGTCACTTTTTTCAATGCCGTTGTATCATTGAACGGTCACTGAATGAACTAGTGTAAGTTGAGGACTACCTGTATTCAAGAAGGAATGTAGCCCTTTATAAGAAAGAAAGAAATATTGTCCACCCCTGTGTAATAGAGTAGTTCTCAAATGGATGTAAGTATTTTTAAAAAAAAAAAACTATTTAGAACTATACTTACTTAATAAATAGCTGAAGTGCTTAAGAACAAAAGGTATGTTTATCCTTCTTTCTGAGAGTATTTACTTTTAAGTGATTGCTAATCCATGTGTAATGGGACATATCACTAAATGGTAATGCAGTGTTTTCTATCCAAGTCCCATGAATGAAAAAACATTAATTTGAAAGAGAAATCCATCTGATTTGAGACCTTGTTTAATAATCTATTTGAGCCTTCATGCTTGTTTTCAGACCTAATTGCTAACAAAATAATAAGGGACAAGGTACCGACACACAAAAACACAGATATCCTACCTTTCTGGCACAAACAGGAGGACAGATAGAACAATCCAGTTGTCAATAGGAGCCAAGTTTTCATTGTAGCAGTGATCAATTCTTAATTTTCTACAATAGGCATTTTAACTTGTAGAGTCTTTCTTAATCCCAATTTTAGTGAAAAGAGCTCAGCACATCAGATCTATTTACTCATCCTCTGTAGCAATTTTGCAGAAAAGAGCTGATTTGTCCTTTTTCTTGTAGTGAGAAGGGTATGATGCATCAGAATGCGGAAGTAGGCGTGACTGCTTAAACTTCCAATCAACACAGACAAGAATTAACTCTTGAAGTACTGTTAGTAGAGAGTGAAATAATTATTTTGTACAAATAGTGCCTGAATTTAAAAACATTTGTTTACATTTTACAGTGTCTCCTTACATTTTCATTGGAACATTACCAGACATGAAGGGCAAAAACATACAAAGCCTTCTGTTCTCTTCTAGTAGTTGACTGGATTTTTACAGTCCAGATTTGGTCACCCGATTTGGTAACCCTAATTTGCAACTGGAAAGAGAAGTCGTAGCTAGAGTCACGTAACATTATCTAGCAAGCAAACAATACATTTTAACACAATTGTATATGTCTGGGAGAATGAATTGCAGAATCAAATGGATTGTAAAAATAATTTTATAGCCTTTTAATAAGAAATTTGTTCTTGGCACAAAGGAAGAACAGACTGTTAAAAGAGGATGCAGTTCTTTGAACTGTAGATGCATCCATTGCTCGCATCCTTAGCTATGGAGCTGTATTCCAGTCTAGGAGCTGGTGTATATAAAATATTCTCTGAATTATCCTTAAGAAGCTAAAATATGCAAATAACTGAAAAAGAAAGAGATATAACTTGTCTTCCGTTTGGGAGACTTCTGTCTATATCAAATTTGCCTTAATTTTGGAATCGTCTTGTTATCTCGACTTTCTGTGGGCTAGTTCTGCCTTTCTTTTTCATACCCCTTGCTTAACTCCTTGTGCTGTTTTTGTCAGGGCTGAATGTGGCTACTTTACTTAACTGCTTCCAGTCAAGAATGAGGGGTCCTTAGTGCTTTTGGAGCTTGGTTGTTTTCTTGCAAATGTTTCATTACCTAATTAGTAGCATGAGTGATGTTATCTAATTTGGGTAATGAAACATCTACAAGGAACCAAGCTCAGAGGCCACCAAGGACCCCTCATTTCAACCCTGAGCTACAAATATTATTTATCGGTCCTTTCAAGAATCTTGAAGTTACAAACTAACTTTTCCTCTGGTATTTGATTCAGCTTCATGTATGTTTCATTCTGATGTTTTTCACTGAGAATACATTTTTAATATACATGCCTGCTATTTTAATTATTATAGCACCATACACTCCATGTTTTACATATGTTCAAATATATAAGTAGAAAATTAGAATATAAAAACTGAACATAACTCTCAATTATGGTTTTAAGAACAAAGTATTAACACATCAGACTAATACATCTTATCTGATACAGTAATGATAGTGTGACTTACATGAACTGAAAGCATAGTAATTGTTCTAGACATTCTGTACAATAGAGATAATTCAAGGTAAGTTGTGTTGAGAATTAATAGGTATTCTGGGAAGGAAAGGGAGAGAAGGCCTCCCTTTGCAATTACTGTATTTTTCACACTATAAGACGCACCTGACCATAAGATGCAGCTAGGTTTAGAGGAGGAAAACAAGAAAAAAAATACCAGGCAGAGCCTGAGAGGACCACAGATAGGTGTCCTCTCATGTGCCAGCTCTGCCTATTGACTCCTGCACTGCGGAAAAGAGACAGGAGAGGTGAGCAATTACAAAGACAGAAGAGGGGTTCAGTACTGTAAAAGGACCCTGTCGCCACAGCCCGGCTGCTATTCACCAAAGGGCCAGCACTGGTCCACTGTTTGGACCCCTGAGGTAATATACTTCATGGTCTGTGACGCAATATTCACTCCATAAGATGCACAGACATTTCCACCCACTTTTGGGAGGAAAAGTGCATCTTATGGAGCGAAAAATATGGTAATCCTTATCAGGCCTTTAATTTTCATAAGATAAATTCATACCAGTAGCCTCTTTTTAGAATAGCTTAATAATCTTGGGATATTTTGGTTGACCAAGTTAAGTTTTCAAAAATTGTAATCTTTAGTTTTATCTTTGTTTTAACCAGGAATCTCATGACAATTCATCCATGCTTTGGCTAGATGAAATTCAGAAAGGAATTGATGATGCTAACAGAAACTTGGAAGAGGCATCAAAATGTGAGAATTCATTTGAATCATTATATTAAGCCCTACTTCTTTTGCAGTCTCTATTAGATTTATAATTGACTTCAGCATGCATTCTCAAATTCATCTTCTATCTTGGAACATATTTTGGTAACTTGATTGTATGAAAGAATACTACTTAATGTGCAACATCTTGCAACAGATGTGAGCTTCTAAAATGATTTCACAATTTCACTTCAATGACCTCCTGAATTTGAGAATTGGGCAATCAGTGACTATTAGTCATTATGGCTATATACGCCCTACAAGCTATGTGTGGTTCTCAAAACGTGTGTGGAAAGATCATTTGGCATCTTAAACTTAAAGACTTCTTATAGACATTTATTTGGCCACTTTAGGAACAGGAAGCTGGATCATCTGAATGGTTATTATTTCAAGGCTGCAAAAATCTGGATAAATATCAGATGAGAACAAAAAGATACAGAAAACTTTTTTTTTTTTTTTTTTTTTGCTACTATCTAGTTGGTCTTCAGGATTTTGCAGTCCAGATTTGATAGCCCTGATCAAATGGGTCTTTAGAAAACAGAATTAAATAGATAAAAGGGAACAAAAATTGATCTTTAAGATCCCAAGTATATTGCTGATCAATTGAGAGCTAAACAAAAACAAATGTTTTGCTGGGAATCTGCTGAGCATGTAAAGACGTATGTCACAGTTTCCTATTAAACAAGTAAATGCCTGTTATGAATCTTGCTCAGCATTAATTAAAATGCTTACTACACTTGGCATTGATGTCATTCAGTTCATTACAATACTGCATATATTGCAGGAAACTACCTTTTATTTGTAAGCGATTAATTGATTATCTGAAATCATATAGATAAAATATTTGCTATGATAATTCCGAGAAGATGGCAGTGCAGGTTGTCCAGAGCCACAGGCATCATAAGGCAAGCACCCAGCCCCCTCAAGCTCCCAGGGCACCAGGACCGCACAATCTAGCCCTGCCCTGCTTTCCCAAGGGGGTGCCAGCTGTCTTTACCTCCTCCTCAAGGCTCCTGCTGCAGTTCTCACTCTCCTTAGCCAGGTTGCTCATGGTGTATGTGGGAGGGCAAAGTCCGTGGGTCACTCCGTCTCCATGCAAGGAGACCGAGCTTTGTGTTCTGTCCCCGTCTCACACACGCACACAAACAGATAGTCAGGGGTTAAATAAAACTGGCAGACAACAAATTCTTTCGATAAGAGGATTGGCAGCAACCCAGTAGCTGCT
Organism: Pantherophis guttatus; assembly: GCF_059756535.1. Classification (NCBI taxonomy): domain Eukaryota; kingdom Metazoa; phylum Chordata; class Lepidosauria; order Squamata; family Colubridae; genus Pantherophis; species Pantherophis guttatus. Next base: position 35,015,177 of record NC_142064.1, on the reverse strand, counting down.
TGCCAAGAACTTTACTCATAGAGGGAGGGGTTGTTCCTCCGACAGATTTTTTTTTTTTTAATTTGATTTATATGCCGCCCTTCTCCGGAGACTCAGGGCGGCTTACAATGTGCTCAGCAATAAACCAAACAAGATACACACAGTTCAAGAATTGCCAAGTCCAGTCCATATTAAATCCAAGGCAGATAACGTTGTTTCAAAGATACAATGTGACTCGCTAGTAGTTAGTTTTGTCTGTCACAGAGTCTGAATGGCCACCTCACCCCCTTTTATCCCTTGTGGGGTGTGGTCCAGTGACTCAGCTTAATCTCTGGCACTCCTCCTTTTCTGCTGCTTACACTTGTCTCTCCGACGCTGGCGTGAATCCAGCCAAGACTTATCTCTGTCACTGTCCAACTGCGAGGAGATACCTGGCCCCTGACCAATCTCTTCTCCTTTGGGAGACACCTGAGGCATTGCCAGAGAGGAGGGTCCTGGAGAGGGAGGCCTGGCCAACTCCTCTCCTTCATGTTCGGAGCCTTCTCCCTCTGATAAGTCGGCCTTGGGGGTCGGAGTCACAACACTTTGTAACCAAAGCATTCTCAACAATAGAATGGGAGACCACCAGGAGAGGTCAGGTGGTGGAAACGGGGATGGTGAAAAGGCAGCAGAGCTGCTGGTGGCCGAGTGCTAAGGCAGGAGTTCCCTCAGACCCTCCCTCCCTCTCATTATAATCTTCATTCCTTCCTTCCTTCCTTCCTTCCTTCCTTCCTTCCTTCCTTCCTTCCTTCCTTCCTTCCTTCCTCCTTTTCTTTTTCCTTCCCTCTTCATTCTTTCTTCTTCCTTCCCCTCCTTCCTTCTTTTTCCTTCCTTGCTCTCTTCCCATTTTCCCATCTTTTTCTTTTTCGTTGTCTTTCCCTTTCTACTTTCCTGTCCCTTCTTGGATCCTCAAATGCAAAAGGGGAAACATTCCTCGATGCCTCCTTGCCTTGTGATCAAATGCCACTTTTGCTAGTAGTTTGTTTTGCTAGCACTCTGCCAGCCAAAATGTTTTTGGCTGCAACGGCCTCCTGCAGCCCTTTGCCAGTGAAAATGGAGCTTGGGGGCATGTGGCCCTCCCAGAGTCCATTTTCACTGGTAGAGGCATCATGGGCTGGACCTTTGCTGTTTCCAGGGTGGCCCTGCGGGCCAGATCTAAGCAGCCTGTGGACTAGATGTGGGCTGCGGGCCTTGAGTTTAACACCCCTGTTCTATGTGTAAAAGGGTGAAAGGGTGGCAAAATGATAAGCAATAAAGGTTCAAATGCTGTTTGTAATACCTTAAGACAGCAATTCATTCCTCTGTTTTTTGCTGAAAAATGAAGCCATGGACTTTGAAACTAAATATTTATATTCTTTGGGAGTTTTGTTCCCAATGCTCCAAGTCAAATACACTCCTAAGATGTTACAATCTGGAATGTAAACAACCAGTAAATACTTCGTATCTCAACTTTTATGCAATCATATAAAATGATAATCAGAAATTAATAGGATTTCTTGAGTGGGGAGGAAAAAGAACAAATATCAAACACAACATTAAAAATGAAAAATAAGTTGCCAAAATTTGAGTCTCTCAAATTTAAGAGGAGAAACTCTTGAGCTGAAGCAAGCAGTAGAGCCTTCTCAGTATCTTATATTATTTTAGAACACAAGAATAAGGAATTTCAAGGTTCCAACTGCCCTCCCTCCCTCCTCTTGACAATTATAGCTTCACCTAGAAAACCAGCACATCTGGGAGCTATCTGGAGAGAATCCCTTATCTTGATTAATTCTCTTTTCAGTGTGTGAAGGAATAATAAATACTGCTTTGTTACCTACATTCTGGAATGAGTTCAAGAGAGGCTGTGTACCATATGGTGCTTCTAAATGTGTAGATCAGAAATGTCAAACTTAAGGCTTTAGGACTGCACGTAGTCACTTGAAAATCTTGGATGTATTCCCCAGAACCCTTTCAATAGTTACCCTGAATTATAACATGTTACCTTGAATGTTTAATGTGACAGAAGGGCAGAACAATTAAATACTTAGAAAGTAATTGCATTAACTGTATTTAATTATAATGTATATTAAAGTAAGCTAAATGTAGCTTTTGTCACAGCCCATGTCTTTGCCTTGCATAGCCCTAGTTTATACTATAAATTTGGCCAAAGAAGATCTTTGTTCAGGGGTCAGTGTTATATACAGTTTCTTTCATGGCAATTTATCACCCAGATTTTCAGAATGTTTAATAAATGCTTCAATACATTCATATCAGTGGTGAGTTGCTCCCGATTTGGTCAGGTTCTTGCGAACTGGTAGTAACGGTGGTGGTAGGCTCCGCCCACCTGGCTGGAAGTCATAACGGACGACCTGCGCATGTGCAGAAGTGCGTGCACTCCTGTTGCGAACCGGTAGCGGAGGTAAGTAGAACTCACCCCTGATTCATATACATCTGTACCAGGGTTGGGTTCTACTTACCTCCGCTACTGGTTCGCAACGTGAGTGCATGTGCTTCTGTGCATGCGCAGATCATCCATGATGACATCCGGCCGGGTGGGCGGAGACTCCCATTGCCTTTACTACTGGTTCGTAAGAACTGGACCGAACTGGGAGCAACCCACCACTGATCTGTACATATTCATGCACAAAACACGCTCCCATTTAATTTTATATGTTCAAATTACATTTGTAATAAAATCAAATTAGTCTTGGAAACTAATGTGCAAATTTAAACTTTCTCATTGGTTGACATGAATTGGAGTAAAAAGTCACCACCATCCTATATTAATCTATAATGTTGTGTATCCTTTTCAACCCTTGCCATGTCATGCCCACCCTACCCTTCTTGACTCTCCCCGCACTCCTATGCTCTCCCTTGCTCCCTCTTCCACCTGGCAGCAGCCACTTACCTGTCTTGAGCTTGGGACTTTCAACTTTCTATCAGTTTCCCTACTGACTTTGGTTGTGGGAAGTCAGCAGGAAGTTGCCTCTCCTAACTCCCATAGGATTCATTTAACAATGACAACTGTGACTGCAGGAATTGCCATAGCCCTTTACAACTGCATTGCTTAGCAATGGAATTTTGATCCCAATTGCCACCGTAAATCGAGGACCACATATAATTTAGTAGTATTGATTCTCTCTTTAAAAAGGCAGACAACCTTTAATATGGGAGTTGGGAAGTGCAGAAAGAAAAAAAATTGCAGATTGCCTATTCTTCATGTAAGATGTGGGAAATGTTCAGTACTAATATTTCGTTGATTCTACTCCTTAGTGGCTATTGGAATATGTATGGTAAACCAGTGTTTAGAAAAAGGTGATTCTGCATCGATCATCACAATTTTACAGTCACCTAATTTCAATCTGAAAGCTGTTCCAGAATGTGCTGAAATCTACTATGAACATTTGCAGGAAGCTAAGAATTTAAAAACCAAAGGTATTGTTGTTTGTGCCATTTTACACAGTATAGGAAATGTTTAATGCTCCTGAGGTACTCCATCACTCTACTTCTTTAAATATTTCATTACACATTTGTTGAAGATAGATCATGTATTTGCTGGCCTTGAAACAAGTTGAGGCCAGGAGTATGACTCAAAATATTTATTGAAGGTTTTCTGGATGCTTTGATTTAATGAGTGCCAAATGGTAATTCAGCATAATTTGTTCCTTTAAAGTCCTGATTGAACTGAAAATTAAAGAGATTTTTTTTACATGCCTCTGAAGCTGTTCCATCTGAACTATCTTTCAGAAAGGCTCACTCTGGCTTTGTATTCTATAATACATTTGTTCCTATCCATTTTCATTTCTGTGTTATTGCCCACAAATTGCATATGTTTGCATACTTTCTGTGCGAGGTATTTGAATGATGATCCTATGGTGGAGAAACTTTTCTTGCTGTTTAAACAGGAACTGTGTTATTGGATCAATCAGTGAGTCACCAATCCCAACATCCGGTGTTATCTGTGACTGGTTTACTTCCCCTGAAAGATCAGGGACAAGTAGTAGAAAGCAATAATACAAACGAGCTCATATTCTCCATTGTGGGTAGAGACAGCAGCCAGGATGGGTTGTGCTCGTCTGTTCAGGTTTAGCAACATTGAGGTAAATTCTTTTGCACTTGCAGAAAGAATTACAGAAGAATATGCATGTATCCATGCAAATACATACACAGAGATGCCTTATTAGTTTTGTTACTGGGTGGTAATAAAAAAAGCCCCCATTGATGCTTTGTACATTTATCTCTTCCCTCAAAACGTGATTTGTGGAAGTTTTGTAACATACCATTGGTCAACAGGGACCTTACTCCCAATTTTTCTAATGAGAGATCCAATTCTTCATTCTGTCTTATCAATTTGTAGAGTGGATCAAGTTTTTGTGCCAAGAAAAATATTTTATATATTGTATTTTTTTCTTAAAGTATAAGATAGAGATATCTTATACATTTATGTGTTTCGGCAACATGTAACCAATAAAATATTGCTTTCAACATGTTTAGAACCTGATGAAGGCCCATGGATTAAATTTTTAATTCAAGATAGTTATGATTATTATTTCAATGAAGAAAGCGGAGAGGGTACATGTACTCCTCCTGAAGGAATTACTCCCAAAACATCCTGGCTCACTGGGGAAGAGATTCAGGTAAGATGTTGTAGAAACAAGTTACTAGGAATAAGAAGTGGAGGCGAATACAGGAGTGATCAAAGGATGAAATGCAGTACAAATAGAATGATGTATTACTATATTACTTGTTTGCAGTTTTAATTGGATTTGAAGTAAGATATTTCTATTTTATGTTACTATATTTAATCTTATTGGTGCAATGTTATATTTTGTGAATAATTATTAAATAATAAGAAATTCTGCTGTCACTGCCATAGGCACCCTCAGGAAAAAAGAGCTCCAGTGTAATGCAGTGGTTGTTGATATAGCAGTGGGGTAACTCAAGTTCTAATCCCTCCTCAGCTTCAGAAACTCATTTGGTTATTGTACTTCAGATTGATGATTCAGTATCAGACCACCCAACCATAGGATTTTTGGTGTAGGGAAAAAGAGGAAGAAGGAATGCTATTTACATCACCTTGAGCCTCTGAATGAAAAACAGAACATAAATATAATCAGTTAATCAATCAGTCAGTTACTGTGGGTTACAAAGATAAAAATGAAAATAATTATGACCTGATATTTAACAGTTTCCATTTAATATTGCTTATTTTAATAAGCTTATTTCCAAAATAATGCTTATTTTGAAAAATATTCAAAAGAAGAAGCTAAAAAATAGATTAAAATATAGTCTATATAAATTTGGTCAGTTTGGGTGGAAAGTGTAGTGTAGTTAACTGCTGAAACAATATGGATTTTGCTGAGTTTCTTATGTTTTGGCTGTCTCCTTAACATTTATTTTTCTTGTAGAAAATTGTCAGTGAGATTACATCAAATTATAATAGAGAACAACTATGGTTTGCAAATGAGGACCTGATCATTCAGCTGCAAGCTAAAGCAAGGGGATTTTTAGTCAGAAAAAAATATAAAGAAAGAAAAGCATACCTCCAAGCTCAGGAGCCATCAGTGATAAAAATACAGGTAGTATGCATCTAGTATTGAATGACTAATAACCTAATGAAGAGTATTAACAAATACAGCACCTATGTTCCCTCTTTATGTTTTCCAACACTCCAACATCTCAGTACAGATAAGGCTTTCTTGTAAATATGCAATTAATGGCTGCAATTAAAGTTTTGTTTTTAATAATTAAATCAGGGATGGAATATAGCCTATGAAGATAAAGTAGTTTTATCAGGGATATATAACAACCATCTTAGTCCATAAACTTGCCTTGCCAAAAATAGATACTTACTATTTTTGCAGTGTGATATATATTCTATGCTGTACATTGTGTAGCAAATGAAAAGCAATTATTACAACATATATTTTAGTGGCCAATATTGTAAGATTTATTCCATTTGGAATAACAAAATAGAAAACTAAAATAAAGCTTACTATAAATGATTGTTAGAAAGCATGTTTGCTCTCACATTTTAATAGCAGCACATTTCAGTATCCCTTCTAGAGCACAATACAGATTTTTATCTGAAAAAGAAAAAAATGTCCATTCTGAAATTTGCAAGTCAAAGAACAGACAGCATGGCAACTTCGCTATGCTTAGAGATGGTTTGGAATTCATTTAGTATTAGCTATATTGCTAATACATCTTGTGTTTTAAATAAACAGGCATTTTGGAAAGGGTATAAACAAAAGAAAAATTATTCGGAAAGACTTCAGATGTTGCAGAGAAATGTTGCCTCTATTACCAAGGTAAATATATCTTGTACATAGTGAATTACAAAGCTAATTTCAGGATGATGTATTCTTGTTATTGTCCAGTGGCTATGGCCTAATAATCTCTCTGATTTCCTACATTTTAATTGGATACATCTGAATTGTTTCAACTACTTAAAAAAAATATATTGTAAATGTGACAAGTATTCTGCAGCTTGTAACACCTTTGTAGTTGCCCAGTGAAGCAAATGCAATGAAGTCACTGATGAAATGTCAAAGATTGGACAAATTGGGCAAGAACAAGTTTAATTATGCCTGTTAAAAAAGTAGATACCAGTCATCTGAGTGCTTTTCATTGAGAATTTGTATAATTGTGCAAATGGAACTGTGGAAATCTCATTTGAGATTTGAAGCCAGATGTGATGCATTGGGCTTGGAGGCTGAATGAAGAAAATTTGCACTGGCTTAAGGGCAATGAAGCTATTTCTTGTTCATGTCTTAATGTGAGATGTGACACATAGGCATAGAACATTATATTCCAACTAATAAAAATAAGATGCTAATAAAAACTAACAATATGCTAAAAACAAAAATATTTAAATATTGATCATGTAAATATTTCTTAATTTTTTAACTTTCAGATTCAGTCATGGATCAAAATGTGGTTAGCAAGAAGAGCATACAAAAAACGAATACAATATTTCAAAGATCATGTAAGATTTTTCTCTTTTTTGTTCTCCTGATTAATAGTTAATTGCTTACAACAAATTTCTTTATCTTTATCTTTATCTTTTATTAGATTTATATACCGCCCTTCTCCTTTCGGACTCAGGGCGGTGAACAGCCAAAATAAAAACATTATTACACAAAAGTTAAAATAATTTTAAAAATAATTGAATGAAATTTGGCCCATAATTTAAAACATTTCAATTAAAATCAGTATCAAACTTTAAAACCAACATAAAATCAGGCCAGCCCGGCTAACTGAAAAAAATAAGTTTTAAGGGCCCGACGAAAAGTCCGGAGGTCTGGGATCACTCGTATCTCTGGGGGTAGATCGTTCCAGAGGGTAGGTGCCCCCACACAAATTTCATATTATCCCAATGTCTTTCGACAGAAGAAAGAGAAAATTAATAAGACTATTATGAACAATATCAGTAATATACCATGAGAATACAAACTACAAAAGATATTTGCAGCCAGTTTGTTTCCTGGGTAACAGTTGTAAACATACTGTATATATTATGTTTGTTTTTTTTGCAGAATGAAGAAATTGTAAAAATTCAAGCATTCCTTAAAGCAAATAAAGCTAGGGAAGATTACAGAATATTGAGTAAGTACTGCAGCTCTACTTTTCCTTTTTATCTAATACCAATAAAGATGTTGGGTGTTCTAAAAGCTGCATGATCAGGATAATGGACTCTTGATTCAGACAAGATATGTATGGTGCATTTCTCCAGCAGAATGGTGCCTTGTCTGTCCTGGAGGGGTCTGCACTGGCCCTAAAGAATCAGGTTCATAGTTCGGGAGTGATCCATTACCGTCACTAGAGGCTCATAGAGCAACTTTTATTCATCAGCTGGTTTCCCAACTGCAAATCTACCTGAGACTATTTTGCAAAATTGTTCATTCTCAGTTATTCAATGTTTTTAATTTTTAAAGTCCTAACTGGCCTATGGATCAAGTTACCTGAAGGAATACCTTCTTCCATGTGTACCTACCCAGATTTAAGATTATCTAATGAGGCCTTCCTCAAGACTCCTAAACAAAGGAGAAGAGGTGGCCCTCTACAATGCAAGAGCTTTTTCTGTGATGTCATCTTATTTATGGAATTCCCTCCCCACAGAGACTTGAGTTAGGGGCACCCACATTAGTATCATTTTGGTGCCAGGTAAAAACTTTATTTCCCCAGGCTTTTAAATTGTCTTTCAGTTCATATTCTTTTAGTTTTTGAATATTTCCTATGCTGTTGCCTAGATTACATGGTGTTTTCTTTTGTATTTTATGTAATTGTGTATATGTTTTTATTCTGATTATATATTCTTAGTATGCTTAATTAGAAACTGCCCAGAGAGCTTCAGCTTTTGAGCAGCTTAACTTTTTAAAAATAATAAATAAAATCATGTTTTAAATAAAAGTTTTTTTGACTGCCAGGTACCGTTTGTTTAGAACTGAATGCTGTAATTTTTAATTTGTCTATTTCATTTATAGCTAGTTCTGCAAATCCTCCTTTGAATGTCTTGCGCAAATTTGCTCATCTCATGGATCAGAGTGATTTAGATTTTCAAGAAGAGCTAGAAGTTACAAGACTAAGGGAAGAGGTGGTCACCAATATCCGATCTAGTCAACAGTTGGAAAAAGATTTGAACTTAATGGATATTAAAATAGGATTGCTAGTTAAAAACAGAATAACATTGCAGGTTAGTGAACATAATGTTTTCACAACTATAGTAATTAAAATCAGGTTTGCTTTTTTTTTTCTCTTCTTTTTATTGCATGTTTTTATTTGCCCTTTAGCCTGTAAACTTGTGTCCTGGGACTTGATTTCATGCAAGTAGTCTGAATATTAAAAATTCTCTGAAATAGTATTGTTTATTATGTGTTGTTATTATACTTATAAATATTGGTTAATAATTTCCTGACAAGGGTAATTGCAAGATCTCTCTGGTTTTCCAGAGAATTCCAGAAATAAATACATCTGTAAGTAAGAAAGACTGTAAACATTTCTACCTTTGCTTCTGGGTTCTTTTTTGTTAAAAATGCAGGACCAACAATTGATCAGCAATTCTTCTTGATCAATCACAAAGACAGAGATGTTATTTGATCTTAAATAAGTATCTAGAATATTTATCCATTAAACCTTATTGTATGCATCTATAAGTGGACTTCAGATGCAACAGACAAAATTTTGGTCTGGACTTCACTCCAAATAGTCAGTTTTAACTTTGCAGTCAATTTCTGAAACAATCCAGATAACTGACATAATTTAGTTGTATCAATTACATTATTAGTGTAATGACAGAAATATAAATTGACATGGTTGACATAATTTCTTAAATTACATATCTGCCCTGATTACATAATTAATGCAAGTTATGTAAATTACATCAATTTACATCCATTTGAATTTAATAGACATTCAGTTTCACCAGGCTGTCTGAGAATACCTGTCTTAGTTTTTGCCAGATTTGCTGCCATGAGGTTTTACATTTTTAACATTATTTTCTAATTGAAAATATTGTTGGGAGGGGTTGGGAGTTGGCATGCTGAAGAGAAGCATCTTCCACCATCCATGCTTATTCATAAGGCCTCAAATGTGTCTTATAAATTTTCTTAAATAATGCTAACCTGTCAGGGGCAAAAAAGGCAAAGTACTGGTAAGGGACAATAACATTTTGTTAAATTGGTTACTTGTACCTTCTTGCACTGACAAGATATGTTAACATTACAAATGGGCTCAGCAAGCTTCAAGTTTAGAAACCCAAGAGTTATTCTATCTCTTCCTCTTCTCAATTGCCAGATTTTATTTAAACAATCTCTCATAATAAATTGTATTTCTGTTGCTGGGGATTAGAGTCAAGCCATTCTCTAAGCACTAAATCTCTTCTTTTTCAGGGATGGATATATTTTTGTCATAGTGGTTTTATTTTTGTAATAGATTAGGTACTCATAGCCATACTACAAATTTTTCTCAAAATGCTAAACTGAAATGAATTTGACTGTAATAGCAAACTTTAATATCTACCAAATATCAGATTTGAAGTGTTGGCATGGCTTTCATTTTTCAGGATGTTGTGTCACATAGCAAGAAGCTGAACAAAAAAAGCAAAAACCAGCTGCAAGAGATGGTAACTGGGGAAAAGCAAGGCATCAAAGGCTTGAGCAAAGAGAGGAGGAAAAAACTGGAAGCCTATCAACACTTGTTTTACCTTCTTCAGGTAAGTAATCAGTGACTGAGGACTTACAATGCAGACGATCATAGATGTCCTTTTATTGGCTGTGGCAGTAACAGTTTTTGAAGCCAAACCAATTCAAATCAATTTGAACAAACCTCGTAATCCCCTGATTATAAGGTATAATGGTTATAAGAGAAATGGTTGTATGTTGAGAACTAACACAAAGTGAAAAGATTGCTAGAGTACTGCATTAGTTTAACACAATATATTTTATGTCAATAGTGCAATTATGATAATTTTGATTTCTAGTCTAATGGTAGCATTTTTAAAAGATAATTTTCAATCATTGAAAAACACATGTGGATATTTCATTCTATTAACTCTAATATTCTTTACACAGACTAATCCAACTTATTTGGCAAAGCTCATCTTCCAGATGCCCCAGAACAAATCCACTAAATTTATGGATACAGTTATCTTCACACTATACAATTATGCTTCTAATCAACGAGAAGAATACTTACTTCTGAAGTTGTTTAAAACTGCTCTAGAAGAAGAAATAAAGTATGCATATTGGTTTCCTTCACTTTTTAATATTTGTTTGAGTAGGCACAATAGAGGAAAAACTATGCATTAAACTTACATTTCCTTTAAACTTGTGTAGGGAATATAATGGGTTTTTCATATAATGGGAAAGTAGGAAGTTGTTTCTCGTTGCTCAACATAGGATGCTTTCATCACACTAAAGCAGTTTTAAGGATCAGGCTGTAAACTTCAGCGGAAATGATGTGGGTTAATTGAGTAGATCTACATTTATATTTCAAAATGTTCCTTCAGCTAATTCTTGCATTAAATAGAATAGTTTTACAAAAAATGTGATTCATGAAAAAAAAAACTCACTACAATAGCAAAAATATAGTTTTGATGTCTGAAGTCAAAATATAAATGTTGCTAATTTTCTTTACTGCAGTTCTAAAGTAGATCAGATTCAGGATATTGTCACAGGAAATCCTACTGTCATAAAGATGGTGGTTAGCTTCAATCGAGGTGCACGAGGGCAGAATACATTGCGACAGTTGTTGTCATCAGTGGTAAAGGACATAATGGATGACAAATCCCTAGTCATCAATACAAGTCCTGTGGAAGTGTACAAAGCATGGGTAAACCAGCTGGAAATGCAAACTGGAGAGGCGAGGTCAGTATGCCACAAATGAATAAAACTGATTTTGATTTTTCAGTATCTGTAGGTGCTGTTGCAAAATTTGGGATGAAAGAGAAGGATTATGACAGAATAGATGACAAACAGCAAATTAAAAAAAATATTGGTTACTCAACAACTGAAATTATGTGAACTGAATTCCAATATATTTGAAGAACCCTAGAATGGGGAAGATTATATTAAAACATAGTAAATCAGTGTTTCTCAACCTCAGAAGCTTGAAGATGGGTGGACTTCAGCTCCCAGAATTCCCCCGCCAGCTAGGCTGGGAGTTGAAGTCCACCCATCTTCAAGCTGCCGAAGTTGAGAAACACTGCAGTAAATGTCTGTAGAGATTCTCAGTCATCCAGGTCATGTAAGGTCATAAAAGTCCAAAGGTGCTTTTTCAAGCACCCGGAGGCTCCAACTGGCGCAGAGTGCGGCCGCGCGGGTGGTAATGGGAGCGACATGGCGCTCCCATGTGACACCTCTCCTGCGCGAGCTGCACTGGCTCCCGGTGGTCTTCCGGGTGCGCTTCAAGGTTTTGGTTACCACCTTTAAAGCGCTCCATGGCTTAGGACCTGGTTATCTACGGGACCGCCTACTACCACCAATAGCTTCCCACCGGCCAGTACGCTCTCATAGAGAGGGACTCCTCCGGGTGCCGTCAGCCAAACAATGTCGGCTGGCGACCCCTAGGGGGAGAGCCTTCTCTGTGGGGGCACCTACCATCTGGAATGAGCTCCCCCCAGAGATACGGAGGATCCCGGATCTGCGCACCTTCCGCCGCGCTGTGAAGACCTTTTTATTCCATCAGGCGGGCTTGGCCTAATCTCTTCCCTTTTTAAACATGTAAATTTTAATCTGTTTTTAAATTATTGGGGTGTTTTAAATTTGTCTGGGCCAAAATGATTTAATTTGATTTTATCTGGTTTTTTAAATTTTTTGTATCTATGTTATTTTATTGTTTGGCTGTTCACCACCCTGAGTCCTTCGGGAGTAGGGCGGTATACAAATCAAATAAAACATAAAACAAAACAAAACAAGAGGCAACTGGACTTTCTTTTTTTTTTCTTTTGAAGAGGTTTCGGTTCTCATCCATGAAGCTTCTTCAGCTCTGACAGGATAGTGGGGAATGGAAGGATTTATATTCCTTGCAGACAGCTGGTAATCTGCATCCTTTTTGGGGGTTGTTGAACCACTTGGAGGTTTATCTGTGTTCTCAGGATCACCTGAGTGGTGCTCCTGGTTCTTGTAGTCTGCAATTTTTCTCTGGAAATCCATTCCTACTCCCATTCAAAGGGTGTTCATCCCAAATTGTATAGCTAAACGTCTGTAGAGATTCTCAGTCATCCAGGTCGTGGTTGTCCCAAAGGTGCTTTTTTCAGGAGGCAACTGAACTTTCTTGTATTTTCTTTTGAAGATATTTCACTTCTCTGCAGTAAATGGTTAGGAAGTCTATTTGGGGTTTTACAACTTTAGTTTTTTTTAGGCCCTGAAAAAATAATGAATGTGATGATTTAATTAAATTAATGTGATGATTTAAAATAGATTGTATTTATTTAATCTCAAAAAATGGGGTAAATGACAATCATGCAACACATTCAGAAACATAATGGCCATGCAATCTATGCAAGTAGAAAAGTAATCTTTGATTTGATGGATTTATTATATGCTTTCAAATAGTGAAAGCATGACTACACAGATAGAACTTCTATAGGATGAAGTTAAGTAAACTAGATCACTAAAACAATGGAGTACAAAATCTTTGGACATTTGAAAAACTCTTGTTTTCTAAATGAAATGCTTAAAGACAGCAATACTTTTACATACATTATGTATTTAATATTATTTCCAAATGTGAAACTTCATCTTTGCTATAGCAATAGCACTTAGACTTATATATCACTTCATAGTGCTTTACAGCCCTCTCTAAGTGGTTTACAGAGTCAGAATATTGCCCCCAACAATCTGGGTCCTCATTTTACCCACCTCGGAAGGATGCAAGGCTGAGTCAACCTTGAGATTCAATCTGCCAAACTGCTGGCAGCCAGTGATCAGCAGAAGTAGCCTGCAGTGCTGCACTCTAACCACTGCACCACCGAGGCTTGAAGTCCTTGAAATCTTCTGTATTTCTGCTGAATGAGGCCCTTCTGCCCCAAAAGAGAGACTTTAAAAATACAGTAATTTCATTTCAAAAGGCATTGTTGGTTTGATACATAAAAATGAAATATATCTGAGTAGACTGATTCACAGCTATTACAAGGATGATATGCTTGCTACTCATTCTATAAAAATGAATTACAGGTCTTATTATAAACTTTAGATTCATCCCAATTGTGCCCTTTATTGCATAAATAATATTTAGTCATTCTGTTTTAGAATACTTTGGGGTCTCAATATTTCTTTTTTTCTCAGATATTTTTTTTTTTGAAAAAACCTCTTCCTGAGTGTACCCATACTGTGCTATGTTTCCTGGAAGGTTCATTACAATTTTGGGCCTCATTAAAAAGATTACATAAGATAATTTCTTAAAATGTTTTGCATATATGTGCATATGTATCTTGAAATTCAGGGTGATGTGAGAATGTGTTTCCATTTAAATTGTTATTTTCCTATCAAAATAGTTATAAACATGGAAAAATCCCATTTGAAGTATAGGTCAGTGTTTTGAATAATCAGAAGTATTGGCAGTTTACATTTAGTGATAATCAGCCAAAAAATAGGTTATTTCAGTGTTTTGGATTTACCTTGTACACTTTGGTATATTGGGCTGCTGCCATTAAAAATGATGGAAGACAAATTGCATTGAAAAAGATGTAGTCAAAGAAAATTGGGTTGGTGGTGGAATCAAATGCATTAAAAAATCTAAAATTATTGGAGATGTCTCAATAAGTTCACAGAAAACACTTTAGTATTATTAAAATAAGCTATGATGCAAATAATTATAACCAATCCAGAAAATTCAGTAACTGTAATTTTTTAAAATGTCCAATAAAATATTAATTCTTCTGTGCTCTGTAGATTATCATTTTCTTCTCTCTTTTTGTAGCAAATTACCCTATGATGTAACAACAGAACAAGCCTTGGCACACCCTGAAGTAATGAATCGACTAGAATCCTCAATTCAGAGTCTTAGAGCAGTAACCGATAAAGTCCTTGCCTCCATATTCTCATCTCTGAACTTAATGCCGTAAGTGCAGGAACCTCTGAGAATGTTGGTGGAACTCTTAAATAAAAGGCAAACTTATTTTGTAATTCTTTACTTGCTTTAATTTATAATGATATTTTACCAGCAGAGGGAAGTATTTACATCTCTCTTACCAATCCCATTCTTTAGATTCGGAAAAAAACATTCATAATGTATTTTCTTTTTTACTTTTTGGATATGTCATCCTATTTTGTTTATTTCTAAAATATTTAAATGCAATGTTTTCTTTTTCTTTTTTGGTTGACTTAAATATATTGTTTTTCATCCCAAGTTTCCACTTGTTTCCTTTTTCATCTGTTTTTGCATGTAGTTATGGAATGAGATATATAGCCAAAGTTCTGAAGAACTCACTTCATGAGAAATTCCCAGATGCAACAGAAGATGAGCTGTTAAAGGTAGATTTGCGAGGGTGATTCAACAGCTTCATTGTACTTTCTAAATATATGAGAGGGAATTTATGTATTAATTTGCATTGGGTACAGTATAACTTAGGAGAACCAGGACAAAAATATAATATGATATTTCTATCTGAAAACTGATTTCTTAGATAAAGATCAGTGATACTTAATCTTTTTTGATAATACAATATGGGGGTCAATATAGTTCATGTGAATGGAGTGTTTTTAAAATTAATTACGTTTTTATTTATATACAGTATTGCATATTAGGTGCTTTAGTAAAGTATATTTCCTAGATCACAGAATATAAGTAATGTAATCAGTTACAACTAATAATTACAATTTTCTACGTTAGGGTATTTATTCTTTTTTTCAAACAAGATTAAAACTGTTTTAGGCCTACAATACCGGAAATATGTGTGTCCTCCCTCAAAACGGCAGGAAATGCCTGCCAATTTTTATCAGTTGTAAATAAAGGGAGATTTGGTGCAGGATTTAGTAGTCTTTAAATAAAAGCCATATTTTTAACTTTGTTTAGCTATAAATCTTTAAAAACAATTTATTACTCTAATTACAGTAATGTTGGAACAAATTAATTTCTTGCATTTGTTTTGGTTTGAAAATGCTTGTATAAAGTGGCAGTGTGATATGTTATCCAGGCTAGAAAGCTGAAGCAATAGGCCATGCAAAATACCTGCTTCACAATAAGAGCCATTTGCCTGAATGTATGAAGGATTCAAAAAGAGAAGAGGGTTGAACTTGCAGTTCCCCTAGCTTTATAGTTTCTATGAGTTCTGGAGGGAGGATAACTTGAATGCAACTCTAGCTCTCCATATGACTCAAGATCCAGTCTTAGTTCTCTGATCATTCAAGTGGGGTTTTTGTTGCTTCAATAACTCTTTGTTTGGTTTTTGTCTTTGGTGCCTTTGAGTCAGTATTGTCTAGTCCCATGATGGTGAACCTATGGCATGTGTGCCACAGGTGGCATGCAGAGCCATATCTGTGGGCATGTGAGCGTTGCCCTAGCTCAGCTCCAGTATGCATGTGCACGCCGGCCAACTGATTTTCGGGCCTTCCGGGCCCATTGGAAGTCAGGAAACGGGCTGTTTCTGGCCTCTGGAGGCCCTCTGGGTGGATGGGGAAAGCCATTTTTGCCCTTCCCAGGCTCCTAGAAAGCCTCTGGAGCCTGGGGAGGGTGAAAAACAGGCCTACCAGGCCCACCGTGCCATCGCGTGCCAAAAGCGGGGGCAGTGTGTGTGGGGGTCACACACGCATGTGCGGGGGCTTTGAATTGTGTGTGTGGGCACGTTCGCGCACAACCCCCTGCACTCCCCCCATTTTTGGCACACGACAGCAAAAGGTTAGCCATCACTGGACTAGTCCCTGCAGTTTTCTTGGCAAGGTTTTTTTTGGGAAGGGGTTTGCCTCTCAATCTCCAGTTTCTAGTCTGATGCTTTAATCACTACATCAAACTGGCTCTTGCTCTCTTCTTTAGGCAGTCTCTAATGTTGCATGATTAAAGAGATTAAAAAGTTCATTTCAGCTCGAAATTTTTTTATCATAGTGAAGATATTTCTTGGTGTCAAGTTGTTTTTTTCCAAAACTTACTATACTCAGCATATGGTCATTTAAGGCAATGGAGAAGGGAAGAAAAGAGAAAGAGAAAAATTGAATGGGATGTTTTAACTTAGACACCTCCCTGCTCTCCCACCCCCCGGCATACTGTTAGACTGCTCTGCCAAAGAAAGCTATCTTATTTTTTAGTATGAAATGGGGGGGGGGATGAAAGTAACCAAGTGTATTAATTACTAAACTTTTACAGTCCATTTTTATAACAGTTTGGATAGGCAAGGCTTTTACATAAAATCAGAAAGACTGACCACACCTCCATTAATTTGGGGGGAAGTATTTTATTTACATGTGACTGTTTTGACAAAACGCAACAATCAGTGCATCTATTTAAAGTACTTCTTTATCATTATGAAACAGTTTTTTATTGAAAAGGAAGATGACATTGAATTTAAAAGAGTCTCCTCTGCTTATCCCAGCATAAAGACAGAAAAAAACCTCAAGCCTAGTTTTTCATCTTATCAGTCTTCATTGCCATCTCCAGCTGCAGCCAATCCTGAAGATTCGTCCCCCATAAATGTTTGAGTGGTAGATAAGCATGTGTGTACGTGTGTAGATATATCTGCCAGAATTTGAGAAGGAAAGAAACAAAAGGATTAACAAAAGAGGAAAAGGAATAAATAGCTGTACCAAGAAAGGAAGGGAACTGGATGCAAAAAAGGAGAAGGAAGTGGGATAAATTAAGGGGAAAAGAAAAAAGACAGACAAATACTTTTGGCATTATAAAAAGAGTTAAAATTCACCAAATGGTTCTTCTCATGCGACTGATGTTCAAAGGATCTATGATTTTCAGCAGGTTATTTGCATCCATTAGCACCTCCTATCCATTCACATGCAATGTCTTATACACAAAATGTTTATAAAATGTTTATAAGACTCCCTTCTTGCATGTAATTATTGGAAGGAAAAGAGCATATTTTCTTATTTACGTACATCTTAATTCTTACATAAATACCTATAAATAATAGCTGAGAATGTTGAGAATGTTTATTTTCTCTAAGTAGCATGATAAAGTATCATACTATTATAAGTATTATAATAACTCAGACTAAGCATTATACTAAACATAGGTATCGGTTATATCTTCAGATAAGTGATGTAGTGATGCGTATCATAGGTTTGATCCAAACATATTGGATTTTATTCCTGATTTTCCGTCTCAAGCTTGTAGTATATAACCAATTGTTTAAGAAATAGGGTTAAATTTATGAATAAATATGCCAAGTAGAGGTGTCTAAAAGTGACTTTCCCCAATAGATTGTTGGAAATCTCCTGTACTATCGGTTCATGAATCCAGCTATTGTTGCACCTGATGGTTTTGACATCATTGACATGACAGCTGGAGGGCAGATACATTCTGATCAGAGGAGAAATTTAGGTTGTGTAGCCAAAGTCCTTCAACATGCTGCATCAAATAATCTCTTTGAAGGGGAAAATGCTCATCTCTCGTCAATGAATAGTTATCTCTCCGAAACATATGAGAAATTCAGGTTTGTACCCATCTAATGTACTATAAAGCATGAGTTGAAAGGATCTCTTCTACACATCGCTCACTTTATATATTTTTGTAAACTTGATGGTTTTATCTTCATTTCTTTTGATAACATTTCATTTTCTTAACATTCAACATTCAGATTCTGCATTCTTGTTAAGGCTGAGCTTGTATCAGAATTTTCTCAGGTGTGATTCAGGCCTTGCATGAGCACAGCACACCTCTGCTATTCATTGAAGCAGCCCATCTTTTTTCTGGCTTTTCCACAAGCCTGAAAATAGATGCAGTTAATTAAACTACTATTGACTCTTTAAGTTAACGCTAAGAAGAAGATGTATTTTAAAGTGCTTTTTCTCCGTATAGCGTTAGAAAATCGTCTTATCCTATCCTGTGTATCCTATGTAGTATTCTGAAATTCTATTCTTTTCCCACCTTAGGAATTTTTTTCAAGCAGCATGTGAGGTTCCTGAACCTGAAGAAAAATTCAATATTGATGAATATTCTGATATGGTGACACTTAGTAAGCCAGTAATATATATATCTATTGAAGAAATTATCAACACACATTCAGTAAGTGCATACAAAATAAAGTTGTAAGTTTGGGCACTGTGGAGCTGAAATGTAAAATGTATAATTTAATAATAGAGACCAAATATTTTCTTCCTAATGGAATTAGATTCCTGTGATAACATGAAGATTTGAACAAATACTTGGAGACATTAATAAGAAATCATTTCTGTAGAGTTCTGTAAGTTAGGAAATGTTCAAGAGTATTCAATAGATTTTCAAAGAGAAGGTGAATTGTGTTACTTTCTGTTTTTTAGTGTTAAAGACAATCACTGCATATAACAATTGTTGGGAGAAAGGGCAGGAATTCTTAGTAAATTTTGTATTTTGAACAAGACACCTGTTTATATTTTTACATTTTTGTATAATCCATTTCATACAGATTGGAAAGGAATTACAGTTGGATAGCAGACTTTTAATCTCTTTTTTAATACTTTTTCAGAATGTTAGTTTTAAACAAGACCTGTTACATATGTATAAATAAATCTTTAAAAAGAACGCAAAGGATAATTGGGTTCCATACATAACCATTGTAACCATGCCTTATTTAAATATTCCAAGAAAAATATAATGAATAACCCAAGTAGGAGAAAACTGGAAGTGCAGTGGTGCAATGAAACATCTAAAATCTAATTTTAGATCTCCCTTTTACTCCTCTATAAAATATTTCTAGTTCTCTTAGTTTTTCCTGTTTGCAACATAAAAATGTGATATAATTTAATAACCTCCTGAAAGATTAGAATTATTCAGATTTGATCTTCTGAGCTTAATACATGGCAGATAATTTAAGGTTAGGACTAGATTTTGTAAAATTATAATGGTATGATATTCAGAGTATGGCCGTGCTTAAATAACAATTTGAGAAATGTTAAATAATGGTGATTATTTAATGGAAGTTATTTATTATTGTAATCTTCCTTATTTCTTACACCGCAAGTAAAATTACTGATTGTAGGCAAGCTAATTAGATGAAATCAATTTGGATGGTCATTCTGTTTATACTTATAAATTAACATTTCTTTCAAGGTTGATAATTTGGACAGTTGAAGAAACATAGCTGCAACTCTAATAATTATTTACGGTTGTAGATATAGTTCCTCTGATAGAGTTAATATTTGCTGACTGTAGGAAAAGCATGATTGAAAAGTTAATGCAGCACACTTTTCTAAAAACATTTGATTGAGATTATTGCTTAAATATTTAAAAAGCATAAATTTTAACTGCTTTTTGACCCTTTAACCTTTTTTTAAAAAAATATTCCTGAGTTTTAAATCATGTTGATTAGTTTCCTGAAACTGAAATACATGATGTTTTTGCAGGAATACATTTGGAACTTTACAGAACTCCAGAGAACATTTTGTTTTTTTACAAGAACAATGATTTTTAAAGACAGTATTGTGAAAAACAAGCCAAAACATTCCCATAATAGCAAGGCTGAAATGTTGCAAATCATATTGAACAAAATAATCCTCTACTGAAGAGAGGAAGAGAATAATTTCCCACTTCCTCCTATTTTGTATTTTTTCTATGGGGCTCCTCAGTTCTGGGGACAATAAAAAAATTGCCCTCTCACAGTTTATTGGCACATAGTTTCTTCTGCCAGCAGATGCCATCCAAAATCTATTAAAATTCTCAACTGTGAAATGAGGTATTTTGTAGGAGCAATAGAGTTTTTTAATAAAGAGAATTAGAAACCATTAAATAGAATCCTCTCTCAGTGAATTCTTCAAATCAAACATTTGATGTTGGTTTCATTGACTAATAATTTATGTGATTTTTGTGCCAAATGTCTTTAGGATTGTGACAATTCTGTATTAACCAAATCCAATTAATATGAAAGTGAAGAACAGTATTAATTTAAAAAATTCTATATTATTTTCAGATGAAGAACATACTTTTGCATATACAATAGCAGTTTTGAATAACAAATCAGTGAAATAAATTACAATTCCAAAAATTAAGAATCTTATTTTAGGACTGTATCTTTTTTCTTGTACATAAATTTTCCTGTTATTTGATTCCTAAAATGGCATTGAAGAGACATTTCAGGATGATTTATTTCCTGTTCATGTGAAATAATTTCTTCCATATGAATATGAGTTTTGCATTTTTCTGTATGAATACATATTGCATGTACCTCTACCATGTCTCCTGAAATGCTTTTTTATTATCCCTTTTGGTTTTGTGATTATTTCCATTTATATTAATATCATTCTGGTTCTGTTATGTATTTAAATATTTATTAGTATAGGGAAACATCAGGTTTGTTCCAGTAGTTTTAACAAGTATAATCTCATTTACAGCTATTGTTAGAACATCAGGATGCCATTGCTCCAGACCAAAATGATGTCTTAAATGAACTGTTAGAAGGGTTGGGGAAAGTTCCAGATGTAGAGACTTTTCTTGGTAAGAAAATACAACAAAAACCACAAAAAGGCAGCTAAAAGATTGGATATAACTTGTGCATAGATTTAAAACAATATCTGTTAAACTAGAGCAATAGTTTTGTGAGTTAATGCAAGTTCTCAGGATTTTTGTTTGTTTGAAAATTTATTTCCTTCCTTTACAATGGAAGTTGCATAACTACACACACAAACACACACGAAAACATTGCATAGAGTTCTCGACAAAAATAATATGGTCTCAATCAGAGAATTACCACATCAAAGTGGACTGAATGCATATATTTTCTTAACAGTATAACGAAGGTATTGCCCAAGTGAATAAATGGCCATGAAAAGGGTATATTTGATGAAATCAAGTTCAAAATGAATAAAGAGCAGATTGTGAGGTGGTCCACTTTCTACTTAAGGTTAGGTCTGGGAGCCTGATTAGCAGCATAACAAGACATTTCTCCTCTATATCTGCAGATGTCTGCTAGGAAAGTAGCTGATAAAAAGATACGCTCTGCAGACTTGTGACTCAACATTCTTATTCCTTAACATTAATTTTAAGAAGTAATGATTTGGAAGACACATTTTAACTTCTTCCAGCATTTTCTCTCTCTCTCTCTCTCTCTCTCTCCCTCCCTCCCTCCCTCCCCCTCCTATTAGAACTTGCAATACAGAGTCCCATGTGATTCAGTATAATCAGTAGGTTCATCGTCCTTTCTATCAGCATATGATTTTAGGTTCATTTTTTAAAAATCTGGTGTTTTGCCAGCAGAAAAGTAAGTAAGCTACATATGTGTACATGCCTATGTGAATATGAAATTCAAATGTTAATGCCAGAACTGATTATTAGAAAAAGCATAGGTGCATTTTTGCAAGCTATTAAATGTCTTTGCAGATTGAGATTCTTAAGATAATAAAAATAAAAATTGTATTTTTTCACAGATCTCCAATATCAAATCATATATATGAGAACTGTCAGGGAAACTCCAGATTCTTGTGTGTATGCTAGACAAATCTTTAATAAAAGCAATCCACAGAATGACTTATTTTAATCAGAATGGCATGTAGCATACAGTCAGAGCTGTTTATAAATTTCTTATCTCTTTTATTGCCATAACTATCCACAGTAGAATAACATGTTTAAGTAATTGAACTAGAAAATATACTTTGTATAGTTCATACACAAAATCTTCCTGAATTTTTGCTATCATTGAAAAGTTTTTTAAAGTATGCATTATTTGTGTAGTGTTGTCTTCCTCTGTTTTTGTTCTGACTTTGCATTTTTTTTTAAAAAATTCATAAGCAAAAAGTTGGAAGCACTAACTTTTTTTTTTCTCTGCAGGGGAAGGAGCTATTGATCCCAATGATCCTAACAAGGAAAATACTTTAAATCAACTTGTTAAAACAGAAATTTCTCTTTCACTGACCAGGAAATATGATTTACGGGAAGGGGAAGAACAAGACATTAAGGGCCTAATGATAAAGTATGCTTTTAAAATATGTGGTATTGAAAAGGCTTTTGTCAATGAATCATAGTAATTACTAATAATCTTTAGCGACTGAAAATCTTTATGTAGACTTTGACTATATGATAAGTATTAGACAGTAACAAATATACTGTATGTGTCTGTATGTATAGGAAAATGTTATTTAAGTCCAATAGGTAGTAGGTTTAATACTGAGTTTTATAATCATTCTTAAAAACACAAATGCACAGTGATACGTACTTAGAAATTTCCTTAATTCCTGTCATGTTATTAAGTGCAATGTTGAATTTGTATGATGGTATTTGGCTGTGTCTCTAAATTAAAATGCTATTGAAAAGTTCATAGAAAGAACACTGAAGTGGTTTCATGATAAGATTACATGAAAAAGACACTGCGCAGCAGGACATAGATTAGACTTTCAGGAAACTAGAGGAAACATCTGCCTTGGATGTGTATAATTAGAAATATTTAAAGTACCCTTTTTAAAAAAGAACAGAGACATTCTGTGGGAATATGATGAAAATTAACTTCTACTGATGCTATTTAGTTCTTAGTAGAGAATCACAAGATTCTATTTCTTTCTTTCTTTCTTTCTTTCTTTCCTTTTTTCTTTGCTATTTTTGTTAAGTTTGTGTTGGTTCTTATGCTCTTTATAAAACTTTTAGTTAAAATTACTTTAAGAACGAATATTATTTTACCATTTCACTCCAAAGTTATTTGCAAGATATAACATGTATAAGAGACAGAATTATACCCTTATTCTTAATCTAAGGTATTTCAATATGATACCTTTCATTAAAACAATAGTGAACAAAGTATGCCATTCTTAAAATGCATGTCAAGTGCAGTTCATAAACAACTGAAGGAAAAAGCAATACAGATAGTCCTCGACTTATAATTACAATTGAGCCAAACATTTTCATTGCTAAACAAGACAGTTATTAACTGAGTCATAACCCAGGGAGTTGTCCAGGCAGTTCCAGGAGTCAATGTTGATTCAAAGGCTCATACATACATTTCCAGAGAGCATGCTACAGAAATCAATCAACACAAAGCCACTATTAAACAAGAATAGATTGGCTTATGGTAGTCTGAAAATTCATCAGTGTTAAAAGTGCTTGCCGTCGCTTCTAGATTTCATTTAGTAATTCTTTGCCTGGATAGGTTGCATTCCCTCATACCTATACCTCCTCTTTTGATTATATATTCATATTTTTCATTAATGTTAGTGGGCTATCCCACTAGGTCTTATATAGTACTCCTCAGGGAGGATCCGTACTTATATGGGAAGACTATTGATATAGTGAGAATTATTTCTGAATAGATATCTATATATAAAATAATGTGTATGTGTGTATATATATATATATATATATATATATATATATATATATATATATATATATATATATATATTATATAGATATATAATATCTATATATAAAATAATGTATATATATATATATAATAATGTAACAGTCTTTAATTCATCACAATTTTTCTGATTGTTTCATTAAGAACAAAAAGGCTAATTATGGATGTAATACAAGCTCAACCTGGGGAATCACTTGCAAAAATTCTGGAAGTGCCAGCTTCTGAACTTCAGGTAACCGTCCCATTTTGTATGAATCTGAACTTTTCAATTCCGAAATAATATTGTGAAACACAAATAAGCAAATATATTGTTAAAGTAAAGTAGCCATCTCTATTCTGGAGAATAATTGCATAACAAGTATGTTATGTGTTTATTCTGCTCTATTTCCAATAATGTAGATTAGTACTCTTGAGTCTTTCTTCTTCCTTCGTTTAGAAGCTAGGATAATGTGATTAGGGCAGGATGATTCCCTAGACCCAATGGCTTATCCTTCCCTAACCTGATGACTTCTAGACATGGTGAACTACAGAACCCAGTCAGCACAGTTTCAGACCATGCTGGCTAGACTCTCCCTGATCTCAGAAAATTGGGATGCCATTATTTGTTTCTCCCAGTGAGAGGTTTCTCCTTCAACATGGTATATCTGAGCCTGGTGGCTCAGCAGACTGATAGTATGTGATTAACACCAGCTGTCTGCAATTACTGTAAGTTCGAATCTCACCAGGCTCAAGGTTGACTCAGCCTTCCATCCTTTCTAAGGTAGGTAAATTGAGGACCCAGTTTGTGGGGGCAATAAGCTGACTTTGTATAAATATACAAACGTATGAAGGCTATTGCTTAACACATTGTAAGCCGCCCTGAGTCTCCGGAGAAGGACGGCATATAAATCAAATTTTTTTAAAAAAATATGAGATTGGATAGAAAGATCAAAAACATTCTGAGAAAATGTCAGGAGCTGCATCACAGTACTTATGTTTACATTTGTAGATTAGGTAGAGCAATATGTTTACATATCGCTCTACCTAATCTACAAATACCACTGTAAGAAAATAGATGTCAAAATGCTGTAGTCATTAAGATTTTGGACAAAGACTGAGAAGACTCTTAATAATGGAAACTTAACCATAAAAATTCACTGGATGACTTATTTTCTGTCAAGCCAAATTACCTCCCAGCGTAATTATTGTGGGGATAAAATCAAGAAAAGTCCATATGCAAGTTGCTTTCAGCCCTTTAAAGAAATATTTACAGAGATGTATTGCTGGAGTACTATCCAAATATGAAAATATTTGGAGAAGGAGAAGAAAGTATCTAGAAGAATGGTTATAAAGGAAAAGTTGAAGAGATTGGGGAGCATAAATAAATTCTTAACCAATATATTGGTTTCCTTACTTGCTATATCTGTCTGTTAGGAAATATTTGTGTTGTAATAACAGAACTAAATATATCTCTTGCCTTAGGCTTGTTTTTTAATCCACTTTTAAAAATGGTTATTCCTGGTAAGGAAACCAGTGTAGAGGTAAGAACTAAGAACTAAAGTTAGGCGTTCCGGATTCAAGTCTGCCCTCAGGCATAAGAACTCACTGGGTGATTTTTTTTATTAGTCATTCATGGCCCAACAAGCACACAGATAGGATAAAATGAGGAAAGATCTCATCTTCTGGAGGAAGCAAGCCACCTTGACCTCCAGATGAAAAGGCAGGATATGAATCTAAGAAATAATATGGATAAAACCAGCCATCTAAAAATGCTACAACTCTCTGCTGCCACATCACCACAAAGTCTGTCTATTGCTGAATCTTCCTTGATGTCTGCCCAATGTTCCCCTTAGATGTATTGGTTTTGTGTATTCATGAAATTCTTAATTCTGATATGAACATATAAGCTTGCTTATATATAAGGTGGTAATCTTTCTCTGCCTATGAATGCAGTATATACCTGTAGTCTTACTTATGTGAACTGCTGTTTTTTCTTAGGAAACTGAACACGCGAAAATAATAGAGAAACGTGCAATTTTGGATTCTAAAACACCAGAGAAAATGAAACATAGTCGATCTATTCTTGAAGAAGGGCAGTTACCATTAGAACAAAAGAAAAGAAAAATCCAGAGAAACCTGCGAACTTTGGAACAAGCTGGGCTGGTTTCATCTGAAAACAAATATCAAGAAATCATCAATGAAATAGCCAAGGTTGTAGCAGTATTATTACATTTTGAATAAAATAGTATGTTGTAAAGTGAAATATAAGCATTGATGAAATATTCCTAATAACAAATTAAAGAAATAACAGGCTTGGATATCTGAATATGATATTTGTTCATGAATTTTAATTATATAATTTATATTTTATTATAAACTTATTTTGACTACAAGTTCATGCTGCAGTGACTCTTAGTGGGTTATTCTCTGAACTATGCTTCAAAAACAGTGCAGCTTCAATATGTTTAATTCAGTTGCCTGAATTGGAAAGATTCATACATAGTGTTTATTTTTAATGTACAAAGATAGTTTTGCAACTACCATGTAGAAAGTATAGTGCATTCTCCATAATAGCAAAATGTCCCAGTTACTTGCTTCCTAAATACCAATATTGAATCTCAGTGTTGAATACTGGTTATTTCTAGATGAAATTAAACATTATGTAGCATCACAATGAGCACTTCGTTTGGATAAGGAGATTACTTTTTATATTGTGTTCCTATTGCTTATAAGCCGCCTAAAGTCATTGTGAGTGAGCGAGTGCAATATAAATTTCCTAAATAAATAAATGAACAACTGCTTTGCCAATATAGGTAGTCCTTGATTTACAACCAGTTGTTTAGTGACCGTTTGAAATTACAATGGCACTGAAAAAGCGATTTATGACCATTTTTGACACTTACGACCATTGCAGCATCCCCATGATCATGTAATCAAAATTTGGACACTTGGCAACTGGCTTCTACCTATGACAGTTGCAATGTCCATAGGACATGTGATCACTTTTTGTGATTTTCTGACAAGCAAAGTCAATGGGGAAATTAGATTCACTTAACAACCATGTTTCTAAGTTAACAACTGCAGTGATTCACTTAACAACTGTGGAGCAAAACTCATTTAACAACTGTCTTGTTTAGTAACAGAAATTTTGGGATCAGCTGTGGTTGTAAATTGAGGATTACCTATAAAAGCATAAATAGCAATTTTCCTTCAGATTCCTATCATCCCTTTCCTAAAACCTTATTCTTACAGTTTTCTATGGTAGGGTTTGTTTGCAGATTTTAAAAAAATCCAGTAAGGAAATGAGTTTTCCTCTTCTGAAATTATTTTTTAGGATATCAGAAATCAAAGAAGATACAGACAACATCGAAAAGCAGAGTTGGTAAAACTTCAGCAGACACTGAATGCACTCAATTCCAAGAAAGCTTTTTATGAAGATCAAATAAATTATTACAATACCTACATTAAAACATGTTTAGATAATTTGACAAGAAAGTGAGTAAAATCTTTTTATATATAAAGAAAATACTTTCTATGGCAAATGTTTGCATTATTGCTATCTGTTACACCTTATTAAAAATCAAAACTATGCTGTGTTATGTTAGAAAATAAATTACTGAACCTTTTAAATATTTAAACAAATCTTAAAGACATTGGCTCTACAAATGCCACTAAGATGAACCTCTCAACTTAGGCAATGCTGAGACTATTTTTCATAATTATATGGATGGTTACATATTTTAATACAAAACAGCTTGGTGCTGTGAAAAAAAAATTGAGACACTGTGAGTGTTACGAACCAAAAAGGTTTGGGAGCCTCTGGTGCAATGAATGTCATTCTATATGCTTTCAAATAAGCAACTTCATATGTAAAGGGATCTTTTCTAGAAGCTGGTATTAGGCAGGGTTCATCAATTTATATCCTTTAGATCAGGGGTCCCCAACCCCTGCTTTGCAGAACAGCTGGTCTGCAGGCCTCCGGGAACTAGGCCGCACAAGCAAGCAAAGTCCCATTTGCGCGTGCATGGGATCTAGGTAGCTTACAAAATTATCCCCCCCCCCCCAGTTCATGGAAAAAACCCCTCCACAGAACCAGTCCTTGGTTCCCAAAAGATTGGGGGCCACTGCTTTAGATGCAGGCATGTTGCATTAATATTGAAGAAATTCAGTACCAAAATGGTTGATCACTGATTGTGCCATTTTAAATAAAACAAGTAAGAAGAGGGAGGGAGTGCTGCAAGTTAAACCAGATAAATCAAGGGTGTCAAACTTGCAGCCTTGCAGATGCTTCATGCGCTGGCCATGCCTACCCGTTTTAGCTAAGAGGAAAATAGTTGTGATAAGTCACATGACGACAACGTGATGCTGTGATTTTGATACCCCTGAGATAAATTATGTCTTTAAGACCTCGAACCTAAAAAAATATTTCTCTAGTAACTATACTATGTTATGGGACACAATATTTTGCCCATAGTCCTAGATGAGCAAAATATTATTAATGAATATATTCCCTTCCACAGACTGAAAAAATGCCTGCCCCTTACACTCCTGAAGCACATAATTAAGGGTCTATGACAATTCACCGTGGCCAATTCGGCATGGCCAACTCTCTGCAGGACAACTCACCATGGCCATCTCGCCACAGGAGAACTCACTGCAGTTACATCAGTATCAAAGAAATGGTGGAATAGAATTATTAAAGAAAGTATGCAAAAGGAGGGACAGAATGAAATGTGAATGCAAAAATTAAAGTATTTTTTATTTACATTAAATAATTAAATAGAATTGTTAAATTGTCCCATAGTGAGTTGTCCTGTGGCAAGTTGGTCATAGCAAGTTGTCCTGTAGCAAGTTGGCTGTGGTGAGTTGGCCATGGCATGTTGGCCACAGCAGGTTGGGTATGGCAAGTTGTCCCATTCCCCATAATTAATTATCTTTATTATTGCACAGCATTTTTCCCCCCGAAAGTCCAGAAACAAGGTCAGGTCTTTGAATATCCAAAATGCCAGCTTGGTCTGGCGATTAAGGCTTCCAGGCTAGAAACCAGAAGACTATGAGTTCAAGTCCCAACTTAGCAATGAAAGCCAGCTGGATGACTTTGGGCCAGTCACCCTCTTTCAGCCCAACCTACCTCACAGGGTTATTGTAGGGAAAATAGGAGGAAGAAGGAGCATTAGGAGCCACGGTGGCACAGTGGTTAGAGTGCAGTACTGCAGGCTATTTCTGCTGTCTGGCAACTGCCTGCAATTTGGCAGTTCAAATCTCACCAGGCTCAAGGTTGACTCAGCCTTCTATCCTTCTGAGGTGGGTAAAATGAGAACCCAAATTGTTGGGGGCAATATGCTGACTTTGTAAACCGCTTAGAGAGGGTTATAAAGCAGTATATAAGTCTAAGTGCTTTTGCTATTAGATTTGCTTGCCACCTTGAATTGTTTATTTAAAAAAATTAAGGCAGCATATAAAATAAATAAATAAATAAATTTCATCCTGGCATCGAAACATTGGGAAGGTCCTGGCTCATAAAATAAGGGTGGAGGTAATGATCATCAACTCTTTCTTATTTTCATTTCATTAACTTATTAACACAGATTCCCCTTTTAATAACAACTTGTGAGTGCCTTTGCTCCTCAAAAAAAGAGAACGCCAGTATAGAGGTTGATAAACTATTTTAAATTTGAATCTAAAAACATTCGTATTTATTTTATCTTTGCTTTATTAGCAAAAGGAAAAACATGTTTTTTCTGTGACTGGCCAAATATTTGTTTATCTGATTCAATTTACAGAAATTCACGAAGATCTATTAAATTAAATGGAAAGCAAGAGGAGAAAAGTGGAAACAAACTGAAGAATATTTCACTGAAATACACAGCAGCAAGACTATATGAAAAGGGAGTTATTCTCGAAATCGATGAACTTCAGCCTAATCAGTAGGTGTTGTATAGCTGATTTATCTATTCAAATGGATTTTTCATTTTAGAATTTAAATGAGTCATTTTTCAGAAGTGTTTTGGTTTTAATTCTGTAGCATTTTAATGTGAAATATATTTCTACTTACAAATGATTATTTTTCTTCTTCATAGGTTTAAGAATGTAATGTTTGAAATTACACCTGGTGAAGAGGTGGGTGACTTTGATATTAAAGCTAAATTCTTAGGTGTGGAGATGGAAAAAGTACAGCTCCATTTTCAGGTAAATTGTGTTTTTTAATCATATGTGCTTCATTGGAGGCTTTTCTAAATTATATTGTGGGAGTAAAAAGAAGAAAATAACTTTCAGCATGCATTAGGGTAGCATCTGAGGACCTATTTTGAAATGGAGGACTTTACAAAGTAGTACTCTTATTAAAGGGATCTTCATTTCAAACAGTAAAAAGGCAGAATTCCAACAGTTACGCCTAGATCAGTTCTTGGATTTTTGCCAGATTTATTATTGATAAATTTTGTGATAAAACATACACTGCCACAAATTAGGAGAACTGATTAGAGCAGTGCTTTTCAACCACAGCAACTTTAAGATGTGTTGATATCAACTATCAGAATTCCTACCCATCATAGGGAATTCTGACAGTTGAAGTCCACACATCTACAGGTTGCCATGGTTGAGAAATACTGGATGAGATAATTACCCTGACATAACTATTGACAATTTGCATAAATCTGTATTCAGTTTTCTTACAGAGATACTTGTGCTTTCTTGTAATGCAGGATTATAATCCTTTTTAAAGTAGTCACAATTCAGCAATACTTCGCCAGTATTTTTGGATCATACTGGATTTGCATTTGTTGTTGGGTTTGTGTCTCTTCTTTCCCAGTGCAGGAACACTAATCTTCCCCAAAATAAAGGAAAACAAGGAAGCAACAAACTCCCATCTATTGTAGCAAAAGCAAATAGTGATTGACTCATCAAACTGCTTGCCATCAGGATAAATTTTATATAAAAGTGCATGATAATGGCTGGCTAGTATCTCAACTTCTAGAGGATCACATCAAGTTGTCTAAATAGAATATAATGTTTTACTAGTGAACAGTTTTCTGTTTGCCTTAATTGTATTAATGGTATAAATGGCTTTGAGACGACTTGGTTTTAATTTTCAAGATTGAATTTAGGTCCATCTAGCACAGGGATGTCAAACTCCCGGTATCACGTGACATATCAGGACTTTTCCCCCTTTTGCTAAACTGGGTGTGGGCATGGCCAGCACATGACGCATCTGGCCCACGGACCGGGAGTTTGACAGCCCTGATCTAGCATTAGGAAAAATGCTAGGGAGGGCTGTTTTCACATTTTGCTTGTCTTCATGTTTAACTTATAAGCATTGCTAATTCCGATTTCAATTTGAAAATACTTTCACTTTTCTTCCTTGCTGCAGGACTTGCTTCAAATGCAATATGAAGGTGTTTCTGTAATGAAAATGTTTGAGAAAGCTAAAGTGAATGTAAACCTCCTGATTTTTCTGCTGAACAAGAAATTCTACGGAAAATGATTCACTACATTTTGTTCCAATCAAGTCCCAGTTCTGGCTGTAGCTTAAATATTTAAATCTATTATACAACAGATCTTTCTTCAAGGCAGCCCAGAGGAAATTACTTGTGTGCCTTTTTCATCCTTTGATAATAATAAAATAAGAAACTACGAATCAGCTTAAAACACTTCCTGATTTCTGTGGTGTTGGTACTCAATTTAAAAAGATAAGATCAAGTGACATCCAAACACTGTATGTCTGATTTTAAACATATGGACATTTGAACAGCATATATAGAAATCTTACCTCAGTAAAATTATATATGTGTAAATCAGTATCAAGTACAGTTTTCCTTATTATTCATAGGAAAAATAATTTCTAATATGAGTCTCTAAAGAATAGCTTTGGCAAATATTTCTTAAGTGCTATTTTTCCAGAAGCCTGTCAATTGTAAAATGAATTATTGTACAATTCAAAGTTTTATAAGTAATAATAAATTTAACATTTACTGTATAAAATATATATTTTGCAATTCATTCCTATTAAAAATGCACTACTGCCTCAATAAAATCTATACACAGCCTTTTAATTTAAGTGTAAAGAAGTAATTGGAATAGTGATCTGTTTTTTGCAGTGTATTTGAGGTATTTTAAATAAATTGTGCCTGTCTTTTTTGTAAGAAAACAAAAAAATTCACAAATAAAATGCAATAAATCATAATCTAGTTAATTTTTAGTTTTCTTTCAATAACTGTAGTTCTTTTATATCTAGTTGGGAGGACTCAATAACTGAAATAATACTGCTGGGCCTGCTTATGCAAGTAAATTAAAGAGTTTCTCCCTCCATTTCCAACAATGGACTATTCCTTTTAAATTTTTCAGTGGCTTTGATAGAAGATGCATTGACTACAAGGCAGTAACCCAGATTTTCCATTACTATAACTTTATTGATTTTTTTTAAAAAAAGATGCCAAGTTAAAAGGTAAACAGTGATAAAAAATTAGAAAAAGAAAATGGCTCAAAAAATAATTAAAATAAATGTGGCATTGGCAAGGGCATTGGCAGTCTATTGGAGGCATCAATTGAAGCAGAATCTGTCAAGTGGTACAACATTTTGAAACGAATATTGTACTATTCCTTGGTGAATGCAGGCTTGTTTTGCGTGGCAGTTCCCAGCACATTGTTGAGAAAGACAATGGAAATTTTCTGGGAGTCATAGAGTAGTCTCATTGAGATCCAATTCTAAAAGAACATCTGTTGCAAGTTAAAGAGTCACAAGAAAAAGGAGAACGACTTAAGTATATTATCTCAGTGCCAATTCCCAAAACTAGTTAATTGTTGAATGTTCCTCACTTGTAAAGCAACACATGTTGGACAGGAAGACTGCAAAGTACTTTGCTCTTATTGTTGATTCCATGCCAGATTCATCCCATGTTGAACAAATATTCCTTTTGCGTTATGTAATTACCATATGAGCAGGGATACGGTGGCTCAGTGGCTAAGACACTGAGCTTGTTGATCAAAAGGTTGGCAGTTCAGCAATTCAAATCCCTAGTGCTGCATAACGTGGTGAGCTCCCATTACTTGTCCCAGCTTCTGCCAACCTAGCAGTTCGAAAGCATGTAAAAAATGCAAGTAGAAAAATAGGGACCACCTTTGGTGGGAAGGTAACAGCGTTCCGTGCACCTTTGGTGTTTAGTCATGCCGGCCACATGACCACAAAGACATCTTCGGACAGCGATGGCTCTTAGGCTTTGAAATGGAGATGAGCACCGCCCCGTAGAGTCGGGAACTACTAGCACATATGTGTGAGGGGAACCTTTACCTTTACCTAATACCATATGAAAACCAGTATGAAATTGTAGAAAGATTTTTACAGTTTGTTGACACAAGCCATAAAACAGGATGTGACAG
The DNA here is from genome assembly GCF_059756535.1 of Pantherophis guttatus. Taxonomy (NCBI): domain Eukaryota; kingdom Metazoa; phylum Chordata; class Lepidosauria; order Squamata; family Colubridae; genus Pantherophis; species Pantherophis guttatus. The sequence continues at coordinate 34,981,906 of NC_142064.1, read as the reverse complement.
TGTGCAAGGCAACCAAAAGGTAGAGATAGAGGGGGAGATAAGTGGTGGCAGGAAGTGAAGTGGAGGCAGTGTGCACAATGCAGGAAAATGTGTTTTAAGATAGCTGCAGTGATCATAAATACAGGACAATCACCAAGTGCCTGAATTTTGATCAGGTAACCCAGGGATGCTTCAGTGGTCATAAGTGTGATGACTGGTCATAAGTCCATTTTTTTTAGTGCCATCATAACTTTGAGCAGTCATTGAAAAAATGGTGATAGCCTGAGGACCGTCTGTATGATTGTGGTTTTATTTTGGATCCAGTAAAGGAAAGCCTCAGAGTTGAGAGGCCATATGCATTAACTCAGTTTCTGAGAACAATAAAGAGAGAAGATAACAAGCCTTTTGTTCTGACATCATTTGTAGGTTTTCAGAGGCATCAAGTTGACCACTGGAAAACCAAAGAGTTTGATTATACATTACCCTAACATTTAAAAACTATTTTACATTCATTATTAACAGTCCATTGGAATGTTGGCAAATCTATAGCAAATCCGTTGAAATTTTGCTGGAATTTAGGAATGAAAGAGCCAAAATTACATTTTAATTATATACTTTAATTATATACTTTAAATATAATTTAATTAAATTATATTTAATTAATTTATTATTTTATTTACTTATATTTGTTTAGCTGTCCATCTCCCATGAAAGTGACTGTGTGGTGTAGAATACTAAATTAAAAAAGAATAAATGCATTAAGAACAATCACAATTTAAAGAAAAAATTTATATATAAGCACAAAAACAGGAGAGGGTGATATTAACCCCAATAGAGAACCATTGCAAAATCTCCCTGGTTCCCTGGGACCCCCTGGCCTGACAACACAGCCAGATATTAAGGGACTTGTATAATGTTGAGAGAGGTACAGAAACTTTCCCAATGTGGGCATTGTAGCATTTTAAATACATTTGGATTCAAGATAAAGGAAATTTACATGGAATAAATGACCAAGTGCAATTATTTAATATGTTTCATCAACAGATACACTAAAAGTTACAGAAGGCAACTTGTGCTACCAGTCTTAAATCTCTGCCTGTGTTAGTTTAAACACAGATTCTATTCAGTGTTGCAATTGGTGTAATAGCTGTCTAGAGCAATTGTAACAGGAACTCCACTGAATATTAACATAAACATTACACATAAACAATATTTTTTGCTTCACACACAAGTGTAGTTGTTGGACTTTGTGTATTAACATTTGAGAGGAGTCATGGATAGCACTGAGGTAGTTTTCCTATTGCGAAATATCCCCACCCCCTCCCAAACATTAGCAGGTTTGTTTATTTCATTTTATTTTCCTGTTAGCAACACGCATGTCAAACTTTTTGGATGCAAATATCATCCTGCCAAAAGTCTGTGGTTTAAAACAAAAAAACAAAAAAAAATTAGTACATTATGTCTTCATTGCTTTGCATTGCCAAAAGAAGGAATGCTCTCTTCCCCCGCTCAACTCTCTCCTTGAGAGGGAAGACGCTCGGGGCGGCCGAGGGCGAGGGAAGAGGAGCAGCATGTCTCCAGCCGGTTTGGGGCGGGGGTTTTAGGGGGACCTCCCTCGGCCTCACAAGGCGACGCGCTTCCTTTCCTTTCGTTTTCCCACAAGGCAGAAGGAGCTTCTCTGCGCGCGGCTGTTCCCTCGGTCCTCGCCGGCAAAGGCGGCCATGGGGCAGCCGCTCGTCCTGGTCGCCCTGGGCTGGATCGCGGTGCTGGCGCTTCCCTTGCACGGCTTCTCCTCGCCGCGAAATGGTAAGGCTGAGGCGGTGGGGGGGGGGGGGGACGTTCCTGCCAGATGGAAAGCGTGGGATTTAGGGTGGTCGCGGCGGGGCGGGGGGCACTTCAGCCATCTTTTCGAGCACGAACGGGGACCCTGCGCTGAGTTCTCCCCAAGGAGCAAGTTCTGGATGCCAGGCAATAAATATCCCCCCACCCTTCCTGGAAATGAACGTCCTTTGATATGAAAACGCCTCGGGATTGATAAAAGGCGAAGTCGTCCGGGCTTGTGCCTCACCTGATGCTTTGAACTTTGCCTGGCAAGCAAAAGGGTGGATTTTCCACTCCCCGAACCGCCTTCGCTCCCTTCCGTGACTAAATACACTCATCAAGCACTCATTATATATATGTACATGTATGTATATATATGTATATATATATGTATATATATACATATATATACATATACATTACATACACACACACACACACACACACACACTTGGCTGATTTAGAAATACCACTGACATTTCAATTTGGGTTTTGTTTTTTTAATCTATCCCACTGCGCTTGCTTTCGACAGAAACTTGGAAGTCTGCTCTGAAGAGCGGCGTTTTCAGTTGTGGCTTTGTTGTGGCTTCCTCACTTCTTTTGAATTGTCTTTATTGTGGCTGCTCCTCACCTCTTCTTCAGTTCGGTTTTTGCCAGCAGCGTTTCCTTCCCACCACTTCCTGGATGCCTTGGACTACAACTCCCATTTTCTTTGGGCAGCACAAACTTTTGGGCAAGAAGGGAGTTTGGGATCCCAATTAGTTTGCAGAATGAGGGTTTAGAGTAAGCTGCTTGAGAGAGAGAGTGATTCTGGATGGATCCTCCTGCAAAGCAAAATACTTTATCGAATCTGATCTTTGCTATGAATCAATGTGACTTCAGTTCTATGGGTCTATAAAATCAATCTTGGTGTTTTCTCCCTCTGTGATAATATTAGAACTTGAGGTCAACGAAAGGAAGTTAACCTAAACATATTATTAAACTGGAATTAATAATGGAATTAGTAAAATTAATTAACTTAAACAATTTAAATAAGAATTAGACATATTGTTGGAGTATAAGGTTATTGATCAGTAATAATCATGGAAATTTATTACTTCAGTTTTCAAATGTATTTCTAGTCTTGGGGATGTGACTAAGGGAATGCTTGAAACAGACATGTGGTTTATTCATTTATAATATTTACAAATTGACTCAATTGTTAATTAGGCAAGATATACTCCCCCAGAAATACCAAATCCAAAAACGTACTTAATCATCGAACAGTAATTTATGGTCACCCAGAACCATCCAAGGTAAAAGCACATCAGAATGGGATGGTCTTCATAGGCTTACAAAATGCAAATGTTGGGCAATTCAACCTTCAGAGGAATTATAGTCTAAAGAATGAGGATTACTATTGAAAAGGAAACTGGAACACATCCAATAAACTCCTGTGACGATAGGGCATTCAGGAGACTTGCTCTAGTCTAGATGTTCAAGTCACATAGGCAGAATCATCAATTTGATTCATTATTAAGAGCAGACATTGAGCAAAGATTGGATATGTGGTATAACCTAACATGACTTTTCTTATATTTTGAGTTTTGTTTCAAAGCTATTGAATTATCAAGTGGTGAAATACTATGGAACTTTCAGTTTTCTTGAATCTCATTAAATTGATGGGAGATAAGCAGACAGAAAGCAAAATAATATATGTTGTAAAAGAAAAGACACTTTTAAATATTAGCTGAATTAGGTTTTTTTTCTAGCAGAAAAAGGAATTATTTAGCTTAACAAGTATAAGAGCATATGATTTCTTTAACAAACTAAAATTTTATATTTATGCTGCCATGTGTTTGTTATAGCGTAATCTGCTGTAACAAATCATTTGAAACTAGGATTTAAAGAAGACGAGTGAATAGCTCCCTCCTGTACCCAGTCAGTTGACTTCAGTGGACTGGAAAATTTATTGTATAAGAGAGACTGAAAGAATGGGATATATTTAATCTCCAGGGAGAAAAAAAAAGACTGAACAATGTGAATAGAAGATCAAGATTTGAACTCCTTAAAGTCAGATTGTAGAGCATAGAATAACAATCCCAGGCAGATTCAAGTTATGCAAACTTCATAACTCCCTCCTTCTTCAGTTCCTTTAAATAAACAAATGATACTGTGTTATGCCACTAAGAAGTTAGTTATCTCTATTTCTGAATAGAAAAATAGACTAGAAAATGTTTTCAATCATAACAAACAACCCCCTCCTCCAAAATTTTATGAAATATTACCCATTGGGAGATAATTCGACCACAATAAAAATTAACAAAAATCAAGCAGCAATGAACGTTACATAAAAAGAATAAAATCAATATGTATTATAATGTATTTATGCTGAGAATTAAAAGAATGCTCTGGAATTATAAAAAGGTAAGCATACCTACCATCTAAACGTACTAATAAGATTTACATTAAAACAACATTATTACCATTCTTAGCCTCTTACTCATTATCATGTCCACCAGTCAATCTGGTTTATTAAACAAATAGATTTCAAAACTTTCTTAAATTATTATTATTATTATTATTATTATTATTATTATTATTATTATTATTATTATTATTATTATTATTATTATTGAGTTCATTGTTGCCCAAAGTTAGACAGCATACTAAAAAGCAGAGACATCACCCTGCCAACAAAAGTGCATATAGTCAAGGCTATGGTTTTCCCAGTTGCATGGCTGTGAAAGTTGGACCATAAGGAAGGCTGAGCGTCAAAGAATTGAGACCTTTAAACTATGGTGCTGGAGAAGACTCCTGCAAGTCCCTTGGACTGCAAGGTGATCAAACCAGTCAGTCCTAGAGGAAATCAACCCTGACTGCTCTTTAGAAGACCAGATCCTGAAGATGAAACTGAAATATTTTGGCCACTTAATGAGAGGGAAGGACTCACTGGAGAAGAGCCTAATGCTGGGAATGATTGAGGGCAAAAGAAGAAGGGGATGGCAGAGAATGAGGTGGCTGGATGGAGTCACTGAAGCAGTCGGCGTGAGCTTAAATAGTCTCCGGGGGATGGTAGAGGACAGGAAGGCCTAGAGGAACATTGTCCATGGGGTCACAATGGGTCAGACACAACTTTGCAACTAACAACAACATTGTTGCCCATCTCACCCATTTGCCTTTAAGAACGTATGACTGTAATAGAAAGATAGGAAACGGAGGATCCAGATTTTAAAATGCACACAAACAAGATGGAGCTACCCATACAAAGCAGGTGGAAAAGAAAAAAAAGGAAAACACCACTTCTGTCCTGTTGTATAAACAGGATAATATCCAAAAGGCAATGGGAATAACTTTAGTTCCCTGAAATTACCCATTGTGATTTTTAATAATTGTGTTGTATTTTTAAAAAGTATGGAACCAGAATATAGATTACACCTTTGTCATAATAAAAAAGGTACAGCTAGACAAGACAGATGAAGCAATCAACAACACTTTCAAAGGAATAACATTTACAAAAGAAGAAAATAACAACACACTTCCCCTGCAGGATATCAGCAGCAGTGGAGGAAATGATGTCAAACTAGAAACCCAAGCTATTGGAACCCCACCCACATTTTTTTTTGAGTACCAAAATAACAACACAACTTCCCATGTGGAGCTATGTAAGAACTTTATTCAGATAAACATAAATACACTTCAGCAAGTCAGCATGCCAGAAAGGAGAAACAGACCACCTATATAACATCTTCCAACAAAACGGATACCCATGCAACTTTATCAAAAAGTGCATACAACTCACTAAAACACATCAAGTATAACATAGGGAAAGGATAACATTCCCATGTATCAAAAACTTCTCAGAAACATTTTTTTCATTGTCTTCTACTGTTTCAAGCAATATGACTCTAAGCAGCATGTAACATACCATTATGACAATGACAACTACACAGCATCACTATAGCACACAAACCATCTAATGGCCTCCCAACCAATAAGACATAATGACCCAAGAAGAACAAAAAATGGGTTCATCCATAGCAAGGACTGCAACAGTCACTAGGTAGGACAGGCAGGTAGAAGACTAGCAGTGCATCCAACACCACTAAGAACACAGCAGTCAAAAGACTTGACAAAAACTCCTTAATTTCACAACACAGAGACAATGGGCAAGTATTAGCATTTTAGACCAAGGCAAATCCAAAAATGTTCCTGAAAACTTGACATTTAAACAAATTGGCCATCAATAGATATATAGAGATAAACCACATTTACACACCATCTAAGAGATGCTAAAAATGTAGGACAAAACAAAAAGACCATCACACAGCCCCTCCAGCAACCCACATTCACATAAGCAAGAATCATTAATGCTGACTGACCAAAATACAGTCTACCTCCTGAATCCAGCAGTATAGTAAACAGTATTTGGAGGCTGGCAAAGATTCATGCAACTGGTAACATCAAAGCCACTTTTTAAGACCAAACTTGCCTTTAGTGGCTGTTTAGTAGTTTGATAAGTGCTGGGTTAATAAACATGCAGATCCTTTTTAAGGATTCAATTATTTTTTGTTTATTTTTTCATGGTCTTATATAGTTTCAAGCAATACAAGTCTAAGCAGCATGTAACATACCTTTATGACAATGATAAATATTATAAACAGCATTTCAAACTCTCAACCCAATCATCATTATTTTTTCAGATACTTGCATATTTCTAAACTTTCATCCCACTCTAAATTTTATCTCATAAAGAAGATACTGTACTTCCGTTCTAAAGTCTTATTATATTGTTATGTTCCATGTTTCCCCAAAAATAAGACTAGGGCTTATTTTCTTTTGGACTCCCAAATAAGCACTAGGGCTTATTTTGGGAGGGTGTCTTATTTTTTCCCCATGTACAGGAGGCCCACTTCTGCTTGCAGAAGCAGGAGGCCATATGAGGTGCCAATGCTGCCTCTGTGAGGTGAGGGTTGCAACTGCCCCACACGCCCTGCACAGGCTTATCTCAGGGCCCTTGCAGCCAGGCCATCCATGCCCTGACACCTGTCTCGCCTCCTGGCCATGGCACTGGCATCGCTTGGCCTCCTGCTCCATTGCAGCCAGGAACAAGCAGAAAAAGTGGGCCAGCGGTCACATGGGCTCCTGCTGCATATGGTTGCTGGTGCTGTCACCACAAGGCAGTTGTTGGGGCCTGGATGGGGAGGCCTGAGATAAGTCGGTGTGAGGCAACTCCTCACCTCGTGTTGGCACCACGAGCAACCAGGCAGAATGGGCAGGCAGCCAGCTGCAAAGGCATTTAAGGGCTTATTTTGGAGGTAGGGCTTATGTTAGGCGCATGCATAAAAACATGCTAAGGCTTATTTTCAAGATAGGTCTTATTTTGGGGAAACGGTATTATTATATCTTATTATATAATAACTGTTAACATTTCTACCAAAAGTGATAGAACACTTTTTCATTGAAATTTTACACTTATCTCAAAGTGACTGCAATTAGTAACAAAAGACGCCAAATCAGTGAAAAAAAGTGAAAAAACAATTGGTGTTTTTGTGGGTTTTACTTTTTTAGATCACATACTCCTAACTAGATGCATAAATTTAAAATAAAATCAGACAGCAATTCTTCTCTTCTAGAAGTAAGAGAATAATAGATCTGAAGGAGATAATGACCGTCAGCTGATTAGCATCTTCTTTAGAGGGGGGGATTTTTCTTTAGATGTCTCCATGAATGTTGTTTGCGCAGCTTCAAATCCCACACAATCTGCTTCTTTAGACAGTTCAGCCAATTCATTTCACAGTAATGGTTCCACGGGAGACATCCAGTCTGAATTTGCTGTTGAGGGACTGGCAGCCTGTGGAGCCTCAGGGTGAGTTCCCATTGATGGAAAATCTTGCCCTCATCATACCTTCTGGGATTTCTATTTAAATTGAAATTTTTGTTTAAATAATTTGATATATCTAATTAGTATTCAGCTACAATAAAATATATGACTATTACACACACACACACACACACACAGACACAAATATAAACTAAAAATGTAAAAAAGGTAGAAAATACAGTACTGTAATGATGTCATGCTGGAAATGTTTTGCTTACAATGGCACTATGCTGATCAGGTATGACATATGAGAACTGAAAAACCTAATGCTAGCAAAATTAAATACATTGTTAAACTCTAAAAGATTAATATATAATTGCCTAATACCATATTTTTTTTCTTTTTAGGATCTTTTTCCATGAATGACACTCGGGGAAATCCAAGATCCTTTCCCAGGAGAATACAGGAAGAAGAATATGAACCAATTCCACTTTTTGATAACGATGCTGAAAACGATTTGGAAATTGGGTCAGCATCTAGCAGTCAAAGCAGAATACGGAACCTTCCAAAATATGTTCTAATGAAAGATCTGGAAGACTACCTACGTAGTGGATGGCTGACCTATTTCGTTCCAGGAGTCTATACTCTCGTTGTGTCCTTGAGTCTTCCTCTGAACATCACAGCAATTTTTCTGTTTTTGCTCAAAATGAAGGTGAAGAAGCCAGCTGTAATGTACATGCTCAATTTGGCTTTTGCAGACATACTTTTTGCAAGTGTGCTTCCATTTAGGATTGTCTATCATTTTTCTGGAAACCATTGGCCTTTTGGATCTGCAATGTGCCGCTTTGTCACTGCAACATTTTACTGCAACATGTACTGCTCTATTCTGCTGATGACAGTGATCAGCATCGATCGTTTCTTGGCTGTGGTGTATCCAATGCAATCTCTGTCCTGGCGCACCCTAAGGCGTGCCTCTGTGGTTTGTTTTGCCATCTGGCTCGTATCTATTGCTGGAGTGGTTCCTTTGTTTATCACTGAGCAAACAAGGAACATACTTCCTCTAAACATAACAACTTGTCATGATGTACTGGATGAAAGTGACCTCCAAGGGTATTACCGTATCTTTTTCACTATTTTCTTTTCTTTTTTCTTTTTTGTGCCATTGATTGTTTGCACCGTTTGCTATGCTTGTATCATCTGGTGCCTTAGCTCTTCAAACATCGCTGTAAAATCGGGTAAAAGGACACGAGCTTTATTGTTGTCTGTGGCTGTTTTATCCATTTTTATTATATGTTTTGGCCCAACAAATCTTCTCTTGCTAGTTCATTATGCACATTTTGCTTACAGCAATTACAGGGGTAATATATATTTTGCTTATCTCCTCTGTGTCTGCATTAGCAGTGTAAGTTGTTGTATTGACCCTTTGATCTATTATTACGCTTCCTCTGAATGTCAGCGTCAGTTGAGAAATTTATTATGTTGCAGAAAGGACTCTGAACTCTGCAGCCTTACTTCGGATAATCCTCTGGGCAGCAGAACAAGCCAAAGGGCTACTGGCATCAGTACAATTGATAACAGTCTCTATCGAAAATTACTAGCATAGAAACATTTTTGGTGTTTCTGGTATATGTGCCTCCATTTTATAAAATACTGCTGTGAGGACATGAACACTCTTTATCAGTCTGTTTTATTAACATAAAATCTGTCACTATAAGAATTGCAGTAAATGGAGAAAACTTTGGGAGACTGTAAGTAGTATGTCTGTACGTACATACATCTTTATTTAAGGCAAAAATGGAACACAAATTTGTAAAATGCTGTTAAACTTTAATGAGATCTTGTCTTTCCTAAGACCTATTTTGTAGGATCATGTTGCTACATTTTTACACAGAGGTTGGCTGCCCTGAGAGGTACGGCAACACACCATTCCTTTTTGTGTCCAAATCACTCTGTAAGATTGTTCTCTGAGCCAGAACAATCCAGGCAGTCTCTCATCAGTCTCTGATGTGGCGGGTTTTTCTCCCGCCACATCAGCACTATATTATATTGAGCATCAGAAACAATTTGGGAGGCATACAGAGTAATGAAAAAAAATGCACCAATGGGAGCCATGGAACAATTCTTTCTTTGTGATTTCACATAATTTCAAAAAGGCCAAGACGCTGTTTGCATAGTCTCTTTTTTTATGGGCATAGTACTTTCCTGGGTTCTAGGTTAAATGCTGAGAACTTGTGTGCATAGATTTTAAGACACAATAAAATCAAAAGTCAATAAACCTTAGATCTACACTTGTTGAGTAAATGAAGAACTATTGTCGTATATTATTTTTATATAAATGCGTATACATATATACATGTATGTTAAATACACATACATATTCAAATCTATTACTTTGTAATTTTTTGCTCTATTAAAGCTGTACAAATGTTGATGGGCAGAGCTATTTTACATTTTATTTTTGAAAATTGAATTACACTCAATTAATAAATGTGCAAATGGTCTTTGTGTTTATGATTTCCTATTAATTCGTAATTCAGTAACTAGCTCCCAAAACTGTATTGAAAATATGCCACAAGTTAAATTAAAAAAAGATCATTCATTCATTCTGCCATAAATGTACATTGAGGTAATGCTACTGCTTTTCCAATGCCCAAACCATATCCTAAAGTTTTCTAATACAGGCAGTTCTTGATTTACAATAATTCATTTAGTGACCGTTGGAAGTTATGACGACACTGAAAAAAATGACCATTTTTCACACTTACAACCTTTGCAGCATTCCCCCAGTCAAAATTCAGGTGCTTGGCCCAATACGATCTGGAACCAGGTTGATGACAATGATAGAGGAATACGGGGAAGTTGCGGGCCTCAAAATAAATAAGCAGAAGACGAAAGTATTGACGAAGAATATGACCCAAACACAACAGTTGAAATTAGAACAAGAATTAGGACTTCAAATAGTAAAGAGAATAAAATACCTAGGTATTTGGTTGACAGCAAAAGCAACTACAATTAAAGAAGATAATTATACCAAATTGTTAAAACAAATCAAAAAAGATTTAGAAATTTGGAGTAGATTACAACTCTCATTGATGGGCAGAATTGCCTCAATAAAAATGAATATATTACCAAGAGTACTATATTTATATCAAGTGATACCAATACACCCCGGAAGAGATTTCTTTAAGAACCTCAACAAAACAACAATGAACTACATATGGCAGGGAAAGAAGGCCAGAATTAAAATCAAAGCCCTACAGGATTCACGGGACAAAGGAGGCCTAGCAACACCAGATTGGGAACTCTACTATAAGGCATCAGGATTGACCTGGATTAAAGAATGGATGGAACTCGACAACAAAAGAACTTTATATTTAGAAGGCTTTGACTTAATAAGAGGATGGCACGCTTTCTTATGGGACGGATCGGATAAAAGACACATGTACTTCCAATGTCATATAATTCGAGCTTCATTATTCAAGATCTGGCAGGATATTAAGAGAACTCACTATACTAAAATACCAAAATGGTGGTCCCCGATGGAAGCATTGATATACCCGAACACTCTTGAAATAGGAAAAATGATGAGGTACCAAGACTTACTGAATCATGAAGGCGAACTCATCTCAAGACAGCAACTCCAAAACTCCGGCATAAATATCGATTGGTGGCCCTATACTCAAATACACTCAAGACACATAGCAGACAAAAAGCAGTATGGAATCTCGAATAATTTGAAAGAATTGGATAAGATTTTACAAGGCCCAGAACAAAAAATGATAACCAAATTATATAACTACTTACTTAGATATAAATTACTGGAAGAAACAGTAAAAGAAAATATGATAAGATGGGCCAGGGACATAGGGCACAACATCCAACTGGCAAACTGGGAGAAATTGTGGAAACAGAACATCAAAATGACAAGAGCCATACCCTACAAAGAAAACCTCATAAAAATGTTTTACAGATGGCACCTAACACCAGCCAGACTAGCCAAAATATATCCAAACACCTCCCCACGCTGTTGGAAGTGCAAAACAAAAAAGGGGACATACTACCATGCCTGGTGGAAATGTACAAAGGCCCAACAATACTGGAAGGACACAAAGGAAATTATTGAAGAAATAATAAACCAACAAGTAGAAAACACTCCAGAATTTTTTTTATTTGGAATGATAACAACACAACACAACAAAGAGACAAAATACCTCATCATACACATTTTGACAGCAGCACGGTTACTGTTTGCGCAAAATTGGAAATCAGATCAACTCCCAACCAAAGACAAACTAATCTCAAAGATAACAGAATGTGCCGAAATGGATAGACTGACACTAGAACTCCAAGATAAAGAAGAAAGTGAATTCTATCTTGTGTGGCACCAGTGGTATCAATGGCTGGAAAAGAAAATCAGTACAAATATAGATGAAAGAAAATAGGGTAGAAAAAATAAAACCGGAAATAAATAAATAAATAAAGAGGAGATGCAAGATTATTTCTAATCTAAAACATCTGAGTTGATAATGTATTACTTATATATTAACTTATAAAGCAATATATATTCTGATGATGATCAAAACATATATGTAAAGTATGGTGTGGGTAGGTTGGTGGTGGGAACTCGTTTGTCTTTGTAATGTCTTTGTATTTTTTGTATTGTCTTTATATCTCTGTTTAAAACTCAATAAAAAAAATTTAAAAAAAAAAATTCAGGTGCTTGGCAACTGACTCATATTTATGACAGTTGCTATATTCCGGTTCACGTAATCGCCTTTGTGACCTTCTGACAAGCAAAAATCAATGGGGGAAACCAGATTCACTTAACAAACCTGTTACTACTTAATAACCAGTGATTCACTTAACAATTGTGGCAAGAAAGGTCATAAAATGGGGAAAATTCACTTAACAAATGTCTCGCTTAGCAGCATAAATTTGAGGCTCAAATGTCATAAATTGAGGACTATTTGTAAGTTTTCAGAGGGAAAGCAAAAGGTACTGTGGAGATTTCTTCAAACCTAGGCATAGAATGCTATGGAGTTGTATCAGTAGTGCAGTGGGTTTTTTTTGGGTTTTTTTTTTGGTTTGTTTTTTTGTTTTTTGTTTTTTTAATTTGATTTATATGCCGCCCTTCTCTGGAGACTCAGGGCGGTTTACAATGCGTTAAGCAATATTTCCCCATGCTGTCTGGGGAATTCTGGGAATCTTAAGGGCTCTGAGATTGAGAAACTCTGCTTCATTAAACATCTATGGAGATTCCCAGTCTTCCATGTCATGGTTGTTCCCAAGATGCTTTTTCAAAAGGCAACTGGACTTTGTTGTTGTTGAAGATGTTTCGTTTCTCATCCAAGAAGCGTCTTCATTAGAACTGAAGAAGCTTCTTGGGTGAGAAGCGAAATGTCTTAAAGAAAAGGCAAAGTCTTTCAGATGTTATGATGACAACATATGAGAGTTGTATGCTTGTGAGAGACATGCTCCTGTTTACCTACTGTACACAAATGACTACTCAGAAGCATTAAAAAGAATTTGTAGACTTTTGAGTTCAGTTGCTTCTTTGGCCACTAGAGGCTGCCATAACTACAGCAGAATTAGCCAACAATCTTTCAAGAACTGCGAAGAATAATGTGGAGGAGGAAATAATAATTAAAAGTAGAGGTAGCAGTAGTGCACTCCTGCATTATAGTTGTATGATTTACATTTTGCTTTCTCACAGTCATACTGTATAAGTTTTATTGAGAAAATACCATGAAAAGACACAGCCACGTCAACAAACAATTAACAATGATTCAATAAGCATGAAGGAACAAGACCCACAAATTTATTCTGTATTGACATTATTTTTTGCAGTGGTTGTGCTGCCCTATGTTGCCCATGCTGTTGCTGAGCAATTTTATAACCTGCAAGTCACTCCCATGATTACTTCAGTTTAGCTGAACAGATTTCTACAACTAGCAGCTGAATGCTTGAGTCACTTGCCAGTCTCTTCTGAGTCTCTTGTGAGGTGAGGCGATACACCTTAACAGATACACCTTTCCTTCTAGTAGAAAAGTAATTTTCAAGATCATTGACAGAGAATTCATTATCTTCCCAAGGTTTTTGATCCTCATGTATTTTACTGCTGGGATTGAGGCTTCCCAAAATGCTGAACTGCTGATAACTATGAGCCCCTATCATCCGAATGTAATTCCCTGACTAAAAAATGGCAAATTTCATTCCAAAATGTGTACCTACTATATTGTTGTTTCAAAACAAAAAACTAATTGCAGTTTTTAAATTTTTCATTCGAAAAGATTTCTATAAATGTAGTTGGCTGCCATTGCAACATGTCATGCACTCTTACAACAATTTCCTGAATTTTCCCATCCTCTCATGGCCATTTAAAAGGCATGACAAATTCATTCTCACATGGGGTTTGACCCATGGAGCTCTTGTTTCTTTCTTTGCTTCTCTACGGTATTTATTATAAATCCCTTTGGTTCTATGGCTATAGCACAAACTACTTAAGCTTCTCTGCCAAGAGATTGGCTGTTCCTCATTTTTTTCCCAAAGAAAGTTCAGCAACAGAGAAGACACCCCTCCTGGGTTTCATAAATCGGCATTCTCAGAACCCAAACCTATAGGATAGGCACACACAATTGGAGAAAGCCGATCCACAAATATCCAGCCTTATGCCATGTAAGGTTTTATATATAATGGTTAGAACCTTAAGTTGCACCTGAAAGCCCATAGTAACAGAGCTGTTATAATTATATAGACATACTGAGGCATTGTGGACTAGTTATATTATAACTCCCCAAGGGTAGGCACAAGGGCTAATGCACATGTAAAGTGACTAGTCCAGGAGTCTCAACCTTGCCAACTTAAAGACTTGTGGACTTCAACTCCCAGAATTCCTCAGCCAGCCTTGTCTTCAAGTTGCCAAGGTTGGAGACCCCTGGACTAGAAGATTAATCATGAGAAAGTCCAGGTTCTGGTCCAGGAAGGGGTGCATTTGGTGCATAAGACAAATATACGCACAAGTTATCCTGATCAGAGCTGTCAACTGCCTCTCAAGTAGGAGCTATGAGTCCAGAAAAGAGCTCAGATTATGTACCAGTTTCATTTAGGGAAGAAAAGTGTAATTCTCTCTGGAACCCAAAAATCACAAAATCACAAAATCCAATGATCCCTGAGCCCCTTAAATCTTGCTAAGGTTGAGTTTAAAGCCAGTTTGCCCCCCCATCCAGGCTCATAACCACCTTCAAGCACTGTGACAGAATCTTGACAGGATCACTTGGCTGCTTCCAGGTGAGTTTATCCATCAGTTTCATGTAGAAGTTTAAAAGAAGAAGGAAGACCATTGAACCCTAAGAGACCCCACAGACCAGGAGTCTCAGGTTTAATCTTCCCTACCCTACCAACACTGTCTGGGATCAACCATGGAAAACCTCCACAATATCTTTCCCATGCTTCCAGTCCCTGTAGCTGATTCAGAGATCAAAGAATTGTAATATAAAGATAATAGGGATGGTGGCTCCTTTCATTGACTTATTGATTGATATTGATTAAATGCCATTACGTTGATGTTCTTCCTTAGAGACAACACAGATATTCTCCCAGAGATACGTCCTTCACAGGGTACTAATTAACTTGGTCAAGTTTCATCTGGCTTTCTTCAACAGCTTCACTGCAATATTTATTAAAGAATATACCCCCTGTACTTCTTTTCAGGCACAGACAACTGGGATGAGCCGCAGTGACGCAATGGTTAGAATGCAGTACTGCAGGCTACTTGCCTGCAATTTGGCAGATCGAATCTCCCCAGGCTCAAGGTTGATTCAGCCTTCCATCCTTCCGAGGTGGGTAAAATGAGGACCCAGGTTGTTGGGGGCAATATGCTGTAAACCACTTAGAGAGGGCTGTAAAAGCACTGTGAAGCAGTATATAAGTCTAAGTGCTAGTGCTAAGTGCTATATGCAAAAAGAGACCAATAGCTTCTAAATTACCCAGCATATATGGAATATATGGTTGTTCCTGCGAAATAGCCCCTCAGACATGCTTGGATGGGCCAGGGTTGCAGCTTGCTGACCATGCTGAGTTAGCAGAGATAACAAAAATGGACTGGCATGGTGAGGTATAAACCACAATTTTTTAAAAAAATGGAACAAAAAAGTAGCATTCCTAGATATGGCTTCCTATTTTTAAAACAATCCAACAGATGGCTATTTCTTCCGAATGTTAACTTGGCACTCATTCCTTCATTGTCAAAAGACTTTAAAGCATTCCAATCATGCGTAATTCAAAAGTTAAGTTTGACCCAAGATTATTTCCAGAGTTGGTCATCCTATTATGAGCTGTTTGGAGAGGACATTATGACATTCCTTTAGCACAAGGCAATTAATACTTGTGAATAACCACATTAAGGAAGCTGAATGAAAAAAGCCCAAAGCAGTTTTTGGTGGACACATCATTCCTATATCCAGTTGGAAACTGTTTTCTTCAAGTGCAGAGTAGTGATCTGATGTCTTGTTTTTCAGCTCTATCCTGCTGCTGTTATAAACAAATAGAGTTAAGGTTGGATTTACCAAAGGATTTCTCCCTTTGGGACCATCCATACTAATTACTCACAGTATTATTTCCAGTAGCTCTGGAATATTCTGTGCCTTTGGATATATAAATGCACAATTAATATAAAATGTCACCTGTTGTTTTGGTCTTTGTCTCCTTCTGCTTTGGCCTGCCATAAAACCCATGTTCTAGGGCAGGGGTAGGCAAATGTGGCTCTGGGAATTCTGGGAGTTGAAGTCCACAGGTTGTAAAAGAGCCACATTTGCCCAGCCCTGTTCTAGGGTTCCAGTTAATTGATTTGATGTTTGTGAAGTTTAAGAAAGCAACATCAAGCTATGTATTTCACTAGTTGAACTGACTCTGGACTGGATGAGAGATTTATATACCAGGGTACAAACAAAACTAGAAATTATCCATGCCAATTTTCTGATACTTTAATAACCACAGAGACAAATGAAGTCATAAAATTAATGGTCTGGTTTTCAAGTCATTGTCAGAGTCCATATACAGAAGTGAATTTTCAACATTATATACAGTAGTATCTGTAACAACTCTTAGAAGCAGCAGAAGTCCTTCCTAAAGTTACTTATTTAAATTCAGTTTTGAGTTATGAAGCTGCTTCAAAAAGTTTAGAAATTGAAGAACTTTTTGAAGAATTGCATGGCCTCATGAGATTAACACAGTCATGAGATTAAGACAGAATGAACCGTACATTGATTGTATTTAGAATGAAAAATAATTTTTCATCAATGAAACTGTTAGATCGGCGCAGGAATGGAAGACGCGACCAGCTCGTTACATTAGTAACTTTATTGAGAACAAGAAACAGTAGCAAGACTGGCTGTGCGCTGCCGGAGCTCTCCTTATATTCGCTCCGGCAGTCGCACCGCCCCTGACAGCGATTCAAACTTTCCCGCCCGATGGCTGGCAGCCAATCCGGGCGGATGTCCTTATAAGGACATAACACTCCTCCCCCCTTAGTCCGAAAAAATTTCAAAGTTCATTTATAAACGTCACGTAGTCCCGCAGGTACGTAGGACGCCTCAGCACCCTAGTTGACCTGCGCAGTCTCACTTCTTCCTCGTCCCCGCCCTGGACGGACGGGGCTCCTCCGTCTTCTGGTTCCTTCCCCGGAACCGGGCTCGGTTCGGCTGGCGAGTGTGCGGGGTCACCCTCAGCGCCTCCGGCTGGACCGCAGACCCTGGATGGCTGGTTCTGGTGGTCTTCCTCCTGGCCTGTGGATCTCTCGCCTCGTTGATGCTGCTCGGTTCCGACCCGGGAAGAGCGTCTGAGTCTTGGTAAGTCACCGGCTGTCACTTGCTCTTCCCCGGTCTCCCGGGCGCTGCGGTTCGGTCGCGGTTCGGCTCGTTGTTGCCTGGTGGGTGGTTCGGATCGGTGCCCTCGGGTCCGGTCTGCCAGCTGTGGATGGTGTTGGTTCGGGTTGTGGTGTCCGACCTCGCAGGGGTGGCGCAGGTCTCCTTGGCCGGGCTGGTGTTGGCCTCCCCCGTCAGGTCGGTAGTGATCGCCCTGGTCGGGCTGTCGTTGCGGGGCTACCTCCGCGGGTTGGTGGAGGTCTCCCCTGTCGGGGTGGCGCAGGCCTCCCTGGCCGGGTTGTTGTCGGCTTTCCCTTCGCCCTAGTCCCTGGTCTACCGCAGGTTGGTGGCTGGGGTCATCTGGGCTGGGTTGTTGTTGTTGCCGGGTTGTCTTCTGTGCTGGACGGGGGTCCCTCTCGCCGGGGAGTCGTGTGCCACCCTTGCCCATGGGCTGCGGTGTGCCCATCTCCGATGGTCCCCGGTCTACTCGCCTGGAGTGGAGGTCTCCCTGGCAGGGCTGACGTGGGTTGCCTTCGCTGGCGGGGTGTGGTGCTTCCCCTCTGGGCAGGTCCCGGTCTACTCGTGTGCTGTGATGGCGGTCTCTCGCCCTGTCGTGCCGGGTGCCCACCTCGCTGGGTTGGTGTTGCCACCCTCCATTCGGCTGACCCCGGTCTACCGCTCTGGACTGCCGCTGTGTCAGCGCCTGGTAGTGTGCTTGGCCGGCCTCGTCGGGGTGGTGGTGGTCTGCCTCGCCGGGGTGTGGTAGGCCTACCTTGTCGGGGTGTCGTAGGCCTACCTCGCAGGGGTGTCGTAGGCCTACCTTGTCAGGGTGTTGCAGGCCTACCTCGCCGGGGTGTTGCAGGCCTACCTCATCGGGGTGTTGTAGGCCTCCCTCGTCAGGCTGGTTTTCTTGCACTCCCCCCCACCTTTTCCGGAGCTGGTCGATGTGACGTCTACAGACCTGTCCATCTTCCAGCTCCACGGTGTAGGATCTTGGGCCGGTTGTGCTGTCTATCTTCCCCTTCAGCCACTTAGGAGAGCCGTGGAAATTCAGTGCGAAAATCGAATCTCCTTTGCTGAAGGCGCGAAGCGGGCGGCTGGCCGTTGCGGTCACTTCTGGGCTGTATTGTGGGTGCAGCCGGTCCAATGGTGACCTCAACCTTCTGCCCATCAACAGTTCGGCCGGGCTCTTGTGGGTGGTGGCATGCGGCGTGATGTGCTGGGTGAGGAGGAAGTTGTCTATTCTTTCCTGCCAGTCGCCCGTGCCCATCTTGGTGAGTGCCTCCTTGGTGAGCCTCACCATCCGTTCCGCTTGTCCGTTCCCAGCTGGCCTGTACGGGGCGGACAGGGCATGGCGGATGCCCAGTCCTGCCAGGAACGCCTCCATGGCCAGGGATGTGAGTTGGGGGCCGTTGTCGGAGACCAGCACATCCAGTAGGCCATGGGTGGCGAAAAGGCGGTGCAGGGCCCGGATCGTTGCTTCCGTTGTGGTAGATGCCATGGGTACCACCTCGAGCCACTTGGAGAAGGCATCTACCATGATGAGGAGGTGGCGCCCTTGCATCAGGCCCGCGAAGTCGATATGTATCCTCGACCAGGGGTTGCTGGGGGTCTCCCACTTCGCTGTTTCGGCTTGTGGCGGCGCTGGGTGAACTTCCTGGCACGGGTCACATCTGGAGACCCATTCTTCAATGTCTTTGTCCAGTGCGGGCCACCAGACGTAACTCCGTGCCAGGGCCTTCATGCGGACGATGCCTGGGTGCCCTTTATGCAACGTTTCTAGTGTCCGCCGTTGCAGAGTGCTTGGGATCAGCACCCTGTCTCCCCATAGTAAGCAGCCCTTCATGGTGGACAGC
Source organism: Pantherophis guttatus (assembly GCF_059756535.1). Classification (NCBI taxonomy): domain Eukaryota; kingdom Metazoa; phylum Chordata; class Lepidosauria; order Squamata; family Colubridae; genus Pantherophis; species Pantherophis guttatus. The sequence continues at coordinate 34,962,587 of NC_142064.1, read as the reverse complement.
TCCTTCTGCTTCCTGGCGAACGGGCTGAACTTCTCCTCCGTCTGTTGCGATGGCCACCCCCTGAGGATCCAGGACTTCACTTGGCGGAGTGTGGGGTCCTTCTGGGTGTGGACGGCCACATCTGCAGACGAGACTGGACAGCTGGCGTCGTCGTCTATGTGGAATAGGTGGAGCGTGGGGGCTGGGTCTTCTACAGGATCCTTCAATGGGCATCTGCTCAGCGCATCGGCGTTTCCTATGGCTGTGCCTGGCTGGTGCACGAGCCTGTAGGAGTAGCCGGCTAAGAAGATGGCCCACCTCGTCATCCGCGGGGACATGAAGGTCGGTGTGGGTTGGTCGCCTGCGAGGAGCCCCAGGAGTGGCTTGTGATCGGTGACTATGGTGAAACTCCTCCCGTAGAGATACTCGTGGAATCGTTTCACTCCTGCAACGATGGCCAGGGCTTCTTTGTCCAGCTGGCTGTAGTTGCGTTCCGCGCCAGACATGGTTTTGAGAAAAATGCTATTGGGGCTTCAGAGCCGTTGGGCAGTTCATGGCTGAGGACTGCCCCCACCCCGTAGGGCGATGCATCGCAGGTTAGCTTAATGGGGAGCGTCTCATTGTACTGGATGAGGACGCTTTTTGAGGTTAAAAGTCCTTTCACGGCTCGGAATGCTGCTTCCTCTTCCTGGCCCCACTTCCAGGAAGCCGCTTTCCCCAGCAGGCGGTGGAGTGGCTCAGCAACTGTGGCTTTCTGTTTAAGAAAGATTGCATAAAAGTTGAGCAACCCAAGGAATGCCTGAAGTTCCGTTTTGTTTTGGGGGCTCGGAGCTTCATGGATTGCCTTCACTTTAGATTTGGTGGGGTGGATGCCAGTGCTATCAATGAGATAGCCCAGGAATTCGACTTCCTGTACTCCTAGGATGCACTTATCTCTCCTGACTCTCAAGCCCTTGGCCTTGAAGCGCTGCAGGACAAGCCTGAGCCTGTCAAGGAGTTGTGCCTGTGAGTCTCCGGAGATCAGCACATCATCAAAGTATGGCACCACCCCTGGAACGCCTTGGAGGAGGCGTTCCATCATTGATTGGAAGATGCCGGGGGCAGCGCTGACTCCAAACTGGAGACGGTTGCATTTGAATGCCCCCCTGTGTGTGACTATGGTTTGGGCCTCCGCCGTTTTTTCGTCCACTGGCAGTTGCTGGTAAGCCTGGGCCAGGTCCAGTTTTGCAAAAATTGTGCCAGTTCCCAGGGAATGCAACAGGTGCTGCACTACTGGGACTGGGTATGCGCTCTGTGCCAACGCCTTGTTGATGGTACAACGATAGTCGGCGCAGATGCGCACAGACCCATCATGCTTCAGTGGGGTCACAATGGGGGTCTCCCATGAAGCATGATCGATCGGTTCCAGGATGCCCTGGGCGATCAGCTTATCCAGCTGCTCGTCTACTTTAGGCCGCAGGGCAAATGGAACCCGGCGGGGCTTCAGCCTAATTGGGGTGATTCCCTTGTCCAGATTAAAAGAGATTGGCCTCCCCACAAATTTCCCCAGCTTACCATCGAAGACTTCCTTGAACTCTTCGATGAGGTTGTCAAGTTCGTCCCTGCGAATTTGGTTGATGCCTTCGATTGAAAGCCCCAGCGGCTTAAACCACTCCACTCCTAGCAGGTTCGGTCGGCTGTCCTTCACAACGGTGATGGGGAGCTTGCCTTTGAACTCGTTGTAGGCGACTCGCATGTTGGCTCTTCCTAACACTCCGATGGGGTTGCCCCCAAAGTCAACGAGCTTGGAGTGTAATGGCTTCAGGTCACGCTTGGTGATGCTGGGTTGCAGGCGCTTCAGTTGTTGCCAGTCCATGATGGAGTAGACCGAGCCCGAGTCTACCTCCATTTCGCAGGGTGCTCCCTCCACGTGGATGGTCACGTGGAACTTGGTGGCATTGTGTGAGTCCGTGTGTGCGATGGTCGTCTGGTGGACCGCTCCGCTCCGGGGAAAATCATCGTCTCTGCGTCTGGATGGGCCAGAGGACCGTTTGGATGATCTCTGGTAATCCTTCCGATTCTCGCGGGGACGGTGGCTGGGTGGCTCTGTGGCTGGTTCCTCGGCTCTGCAAGCTTCGGCGATGTGACCCCTTCTGTTGCAGCGTCGGCAGGTCGCATCTCTCCACTTGCAGGTCGCCCTGGCATGGTCCCCTCTGCAGCTGGCACAGCGCTCCCCCTTGTAGCTTCGTTGGGCGGCTTCCCGCCTTGGGGGTCTGGATACCTTGTGTACGGTGGACTCCACCTCCGACTCGGATCCAGCTGTGGAATCCTCGGTTGATGATTGCTGTGATGAGCGAATCTTGTGGATTCCCTTAGCTCTGCTTACTGTGGCAGCCGCTTTCTCTGAGATTTCGGATGCGGTGGCTTCCTCCACCACATCCTTGAGCACGAGTTTCTTCCTGCTCAGGAATTTCTTTTGCAGGCCTCTGTCCCTCATGCCGAAAACCACACGGTCAGCGATGGCGTTGTCCACATGGTCGAACTCGCAGCTGGCTGCGATCTGGCGCAGGGCAGCCACGAATTCTTTGATGGTCTCACCTTCCTTTTGGTCCCTCTGATGGAAGGTGAAACGGTTCGCCACTGGTGTTCCAGTTGGGGCATAGTATTCTTCCAGGATCTGCAGCAGATCCGTCCATGGCACTTCTTCGATGTCTCGTGGTGCTACGAGATCGATTGCCATATCCAGGACTTCGGAGCCGCAGTTGGCCAGGAAGATGCCCTTTTTCCGGTCATCATCGGCATCCCTGATGTTGTTGCCTCTCAGGTATTGCCGGAATTTGACCACGTAGGATTTCCACTTGTCCTTCCCTGGGCGGAATGGAGCAAGGGCTGGCAAAGTGACTTCAGCGGATGTCATGCCTTCGGGAATGCCTACTGTGGTTTCAGGTGCCGGCGTCTTGGTCTTGTTGGCTTGGTGCCACGAGGTTCGTCTCTTTCCTCTAGTCCTTCGTCGCCAGTGTTAGATCGGCGCAGGAATGGAAGACGCGACCAGCTCGTTACATTAGTAACTTTATTGAGAACAAGAAACAGTAGCAAGACTGGCTGTGCGCTGCCGGAGCTCTCCTTATATTCGCTCCGGCAGTCGCACCGCCCCTGACAGCGATTCAAACTTTCCCGCCCGATGGCTGGCAGCCAATCCGGGCGGATGTCCTTATAAGGACATAACAGAAACTATCGGCTGATTTTAGGCATAAATCTTCCAATTTCAAGTTACAGTGATGAGAAATAAAACAGATCACTTAGTCCACTGAGAAGATATGAGTTCTGTTGATTAAAGAAGTTTAATTGTTACTTTCTCTTCCTTTTTTTCTTGGCCATTCTTCATTTACAAGCACAATAAATGCATCTGTACCCATAACATCTACCTTAAAGTGTTTTTCAGAAACAATTTGCTGTTAGGAAGCACTTTTTGAGGACAAAAATCAAAGTGCAAGGGATAAAATCATTGGTGCTTTCCCATTATTACCACTCATTATTCTCCTGAAAAATAATTAAAGGAAGAAAGGAAATGAGCCAAGTTGCCTGAGATTGTCCATAAGCTGCTTTTTGGACCAGCCCAAGAGAGAAATTATCACACTGTTTCTTCTTTCTTATGCTGCCCTCTGACTTCATGGATTGAAATGGTTTCAGGTTTAAGCAAACCTTCAGATCCCAATAGAACAAAAAAGTAAAGAGGCAAATTACGTTTCCATTAAACCTAGATCAGAGAAAAGGAAGGTGGTTTTTGTAATGAGAAACCTATAGTAGTAGCTAGCATCTTTTCCAAAGAAGAAATGGACTCTTCAATGAAGATGCTGTTTTCTTTTCTCTTCATACTCTGCATGTTATTTGCTACTGTGAAAACAAATAGTGAGTACATGTCACTGTGATTAGCCACTTTTAATAGAGTTGTTTTTACACAAGGTAAAGGGGGAAAATTGCAAAATATTATTCATTACAATGTTTCAGTTTTATGGATGTTTGCTTTATCTTTAATATTGGATTTCAAAGGAAAGGAAATGCCTGTGCTTCTGAGAATTTTCTTGTAAAGAGGCACCCTATTTGCATTGAATCTCTTCTAGGTTAAAAAAAAAAAGGTTCAAATTATTGTGTTTGCTGTTGTGATTGTCATTGTTATTGTTGCTGAACAATGTAGCTAGTCGTAATGCTCCCCTGGCTCAATTCTATACCTCCTCTAGAATCTGAAGATTTAGAACCTGAAGTGTCCCAATTATAGTAGGCAAAAGAAAAGAAAAAAGAAAGTATAGCAACCTTAATTGTCTCAGAATGGATACATTTAAGAATCTAAATCAGTACATTCTGATCTAGACATTGTAGGAGGAGATCCATGTTAGTCTATGGTAACCAAAACCCAGCACCTGGTGGTACATTTTCAGATTCAGATATTTTATTAAAAGGCACAGACTTTTCTGATGTCCAACTTCTCCCAGTATAGAACTGCAGGAGGGCAGCATTGACTCCCATCACTCATTCCCACTTGAGTTTTGGTAGACAAGGTCCTTTTGCAGTCCAGCCACACTATGCATTTGACGAAGAATGTTGCGATTCATCAGAGCTTGTGCTTCTTAGTAAGATGTGATAGTCGGAAGCAGTGCGACCCGATTTCTGATTATATTCTACTCTGTAACTTATTGCTTACTGATGGTCCTCATTAACAACCATAATTGGGACTAGCAACTCCACTGCTAAGTGACACAATTGTTAAGCAAGACAACATGTGACCATGATGAACGTACAAGCTCATTTTTGCCACAGTTGTTAAGCGAATCACCCCTGGTCACTAAATCGGACATCACATGACCGTGAGTTGTGATTTTATTTCCAGCTTCTCCGTTCACCCTCCTTGTCGGCTGTGCAGTTCACTAATGATGATTACATGACTGTAGAATGCTGCAACAGATGTAAAGTCCTGCTAATTGCAATGCAACCACGGAGATGCTATGATGGTTGTAAATGTGAGGACCAATCACAAAGTTCCTTTTTCAATGCTGGCATAACTTCAAAAGATCACTAAACAGGGCGGTTGTTAAGCAAGTATTTCCTGTAGTATATTTTGATGAAAAGTGTTATATGAAATGATGCCAGGCAATTCATGCAGTGTTTATATATTTCATTTATATATTGCTTTTTTTTCCCCCTTTCCCCCCAGATTCATCAGATCAAATTATTCTTTCATCTAAGCCTAGGAAACTTTTGCCAGCTGTAATCAATTCTACAAATGGGAATCTGTCAGACATCCACCCTAAAGAAAGAAGTCCCATTCTCTTTTTAGGTGATGTTGAAACATATTTCACTAATCTATGGCTGATCCTGTTTCTCCCTGTGGTCGAGATTCTTGTGTTTGTTCTGGGTCTTCCCTTAAATGCTTTGGCGATTTATATTTTTGTGACGAAGACGAAGCTTTGGAAGCCAGCTGCAGTGTATATGCTCAATCTGGCTTTTGCAGATCTGCTTATGCTGAGCATGCTGCCTTTTAAAATCTCATACTTCTTTAGTGGACACAACTGGGTCTTTGGGCCTACTATGTGCCAATTGGCCTCTTTTACTTTCACCTGCAACATGTACTGCTCCATTCTGCTGATGACAGGGATCAGCATCGATCGTTTCTTGGCTTTGGTTTGCCCCATTAAGTCTCTGTCCTGGCGCACAGCAAGACGGGCCTCTGTGATCTGTTTTGCCATCTGGCTGCTCGCCATAGTGGGGGCGAGCCCACTGCTGGTCTTTGATCTCACCCTGTGGATACCTCAGATGAACATTACCACTTGCTTCGAGGTGCAAAACGTATCTATTTTTGTGGAATTCTTCAGCTATTACTTTTTTACCTTATCTACTTTCTTCTTTTTCAGCCCGTTACTAATCTCTACCGCTTGTTATATATGCATTATAAGGCGACTTTTTATGTCCAGGTTTATGGTGCAGCCAGGGAGGAAAAGACGTGCAATCTTCTTGTCCAGCATTGTCTTGTGCACCTTCTTTCTATGTTTTGGTCCAGCCAATATCCTGCTATTAATGCAACTCTTTTTTCCGCCTGAAGAGCTTCAGAACATCTTTTTTGCCCATATGGTCAGTCTTTCCCTGAGTGCCCTCAATTGTTGCTTCGACCCCTTAATCTACTACTATGCCTCCTCAGAATGCCAGAGGCAGATATGGGGTGTTTTGTGCCCTAGAAAGCTGCTTCTGGTTGGAAAAGTTAGTCAAACAAGCAGCAACATAGTACCCTCTCCCAAAGGCTTAGACCCTTCATTTCCCATTTAGTGTTTTATTGCTGTATCTACATAATGCATGGATTGATAATATCACAAGTGTGAATCTAAATGTTCAATGTCCTATGGGAGCTTTTTCCTATGCACGGAGTTCTCATGATAAACAATTGAGAGTCTCTTTGAGAGCCGCTTTGTGGCTGTGGTGGCTGGCCACAGGCTGCCAAAAAGTACCGGACGTCACAGAAAAAGCTGCTGCCGTCGCCAGCATGTTCTTCGTACATGTGCATCCCATTGGACTTGCAAGGCAATGGGATGCACAGGTGCAAAGAACATGGCGGCAATGAACACAGCAGGCGGGGCAAGCGAGCAGCGAATGGGGGACTGGTTTGGGGGTGTGGCCAGCCAGCCATCGCTACCGGTTCAGCAACCTTGGTCAAATTTCCGTCAACAGTTAGCACGAACCGGTGCAAACCGGCTGAATATCACCTCAGGTCATAAGTCAAGGACTACCTGTACTATCTGTACTTAGTACCACAGGCTTTGGGAATTCTAAGAAGTCAAAAACTAATCTTAATTCTCCAGCCTGAAAATGTCCCTGCGATTCATGTAGGCAAAGAAGTCTTTTAAGTGAAAAAAGGATGAGTGATGCTTGGAAGACAGAGCTTATCTACCCAAAATTCCATAGTGGTGGTGGATTAAAGGAGGTATTTCAGGACATTGGTGAGTGGACAGACATCATGAGTGGACAGATATTGTGCTGAAAACTCAAGCTCTTCTATCAGAATAATATCACAACTACTTTCTTAGATTATAAATCGGTGAAAGAGAACTCTGGTATGATAATGGCTAGATTTTGTATTTCAAGAAACCTATAATTTATTGGAAAGTTCCCTTGCTCTGAACAACAGCTTTTATTCACATTAATCAGCTCACCAATGCAAGGATGTTTGTGTTAACATTGTGCATGTGAATGTAATGCACAATATCACTTTAAATATCTGATTTAAGGTCTGCATTTACAAATGCTTCTGTGACAATAAATGTTATAATGTTGAAAGCAGTGCAAGATTTGTTGTCTCCTTATAATATTTTATTAAAATGATAATAGAGTAAACTCTAATAAACTCTCTTGAAACTGTGGACCTAAGCTTCATAGAGTACATATTAGTTCAATGTTTACGTGGTCTTTATCCTTGATTTTTTACTGGTAGTCCTCAACTTACAATCAGTGGTTTAGTGAATATTTGAAATTACAATGGCACTTAAAAAAGTGACATTACTGTTTTTCACACTTATGACCATTGCAGTATTCTCATGGTCACATGACCAAAATTTGGGTACTTGCGATTGGCACGTATTTATGACAGTTGCTCTGTCCCAGGATCATGTAACCATCATTTGTAACCTTCCCAGCCAGCTTCCAACAAGCAAAGTCAACGGGGGAAGCCAGATTTGTTTAACAGTGATTCACTTAACAATTGCAGTGATTCACTAAAAAACTATAGCAAAAAAAGTCATAAAATGGGACAAAACTCAGTTAACAACTGCCTTACTTAGCAACAGAAATTTTGGGCTCAATTGTGGTAGTAAGTCAAGGAAGACCTATTGTCTATATCAGTGATGGCTAACCTTTTTGCCATTGCGTGCCAGAAGTGTGTGGGGGGGTTGCGAGTGTGCATGCCCACACCCATAATTCTATGTGCCCTGCCCCCGCGCATTCACACATGACCCCCCCCCCCGGTCCCTCCACTCCTGGCACGTGATGGCCCAGTAGGCCTGTTTCTCTCCCACCAGGCTTCAGAGCCTTTCTAGGAGTCTGGGGAGGGTGAAAACGGCCTTCCCCACACACACCCCGAGGCCCTCTGGAGACCGGAAATGGCTCATTTGCCAATTTCTGGTGGGACTGGAAGGCCCATTTTTTGCTGTCCCCAGGCTCCAGAGCCTCTCTAGGACTTGATACATCAAGACTTGATATTCTACACAACATTTGATAATTTATATTCTTATTTATAAAGATATGTGATTTGATAATATTTTAATATTATTGGAAAATTAACTGACGAGCCTTCCGCTAAAAAGTACTGGAGAAACTACTGTGCTCTATCTTAGGGATGGTACAGAAGAAAAAGCCGAAAGTAACAATGATGTCAAGAGTTAAGCTTTATCTTTCTCAGGAACCTCAGGAAGAGGTTTCATGTGATTTATCAAACTGTTTTGCTCCAGATCTTGAGCAGGCTTTAGTGGTGCTAAGCTCTGTGCAGTATTTCAAACAAAGCCATTCTAAATATTTATGTTACAGCATTATTGTTCTGGCCACTTAATTTTAAAGCAGTTTCAGCAAATACAGAAACATGCACTGATTATTCATTGAGGTCTACAGCTGGAACAGCTGGATTCTAATCCTTACCCTTAAGTTTTTCCTTTCTTTGGTGGCAAATGTATATACATGGAGATAATTTTTTTCTCAAAATATGAAAGGGAAATCAACTGCTGACTAGATAAATTTACAGAATGAAGAAAAACACATATCATGCAGATTTTCAAGTGTGTATCTATGCTAGATTATATTTTAATCTTTACAATTATCTTTCTTATTTTTACTAGAATTTTTCCTGATATGGAAAATTAAGTACCAAACATCTTGAGAACATTCTCTTGTACAAATAAGGAGAATAGCTGGAAAAGAGAAGTTAAAAGCTATTCAACAACAATCAGATGATTTGAAATAAAGCTTGCAAGGAGAAATTTATAAGCCTGACCTTGAGAAGAAAAGACTTAAAAAGATGTGTACCTCATGGGATCCTTTTTATAGCTTTCTAATATTCCATACTGACTAGGTATAATCATTATTATAAGTAATGGTAATTCTATTGGTAATTCTATCCAAAGTTGATAGATACTGGAGCCCAATAAATCTAGAGACTATTATTATTATTATATAATTATACAATTTGGGAGGGGATTGGTTACGTTTATGATTCAAAGATCATCTGCAGCCATTATGATGCATGCTGGTGTAGCAGAATTGCTATGCAACTGGTTGCCCTTCCATTGTGGTCTTTGGTCAGAGATGATGCAAGTGTGACCTTCTCACACTTTCACTTGAGACCAAATATTCTCAACAATGCAGGTGCAAATGCATGCAAGACAATAGATCTTTATTAAGAGTATTCACTAAACTAAATTTCAGGTAGTGCTTGTATGATCTAAGCAAGTTCAAAATTGCTTTGCTGGTCTTAGAGTGTGAACGAAATGAAGTTCACACACAAACAATTCATTTCAGGAGCAATCCTCCAATTTGGCCCTCAGATCAGAAGAGATAAACCATGTCAAAATTAGGAACTTGAGCTATATCTCCTCTTAAATACTAACATGACTATCTCAGAACTCCATAAAATGGTTAACAGCTTGAATAATAGAAAATCTTATAAAATGAAAAGATACTTGTGTGGGGGATAGAATTGTCAGATGCATCATAGTATACTAGTTGTCCACATGTCAAGCTTAACCCAAAAAAATGGCAAAAAAGTATGTGAACGGTTAAAATATAAAACCAAAATACAATGTACTGTATGCAATAACTGGAGAAAAATGATAGGACAAACAAATAACTAAAATATCAGTCAATAGCTGAACATGAGTATATCCATGTTAGAATAGAATAACAGAGTTGGAAGGGACATTGGAGGTCTTCTAATCCAACCCCCTGCATAGGCAGGAAACCCTACACCACTTCAGACAAATGGTTATCCAACATCTTCTTAAAAGTTTCCAGTGTTGGAGCATTCACAACTTCTGGAGGCAAGTTGTTCCACTGATTAATTGTTCTAACTGTCAAGAAATTTCTCCTTAGTTCTAAGTTGCTTTTCTCCTTGATTAGTTTCTGCCCATTGCTTCTTGTCCTACCCTCGCATGCTTTGGAGAATAGCTTGACTCCCTCTTCTTTGTGGCAGCCCCTGAGATATTGGAACACTGCTATCATGTCTCCCCTAGTCCTTCTTTTCATTAAACTAGACATACCCAGTTCCTACAACCGTTCTTCATATGTTTTAGCCTCCAGTCCCCTAACCATCTTTGTTGCTCTTCTCTGCACTCTTTCTAGAGTCTCAACCTCAACCTTAACTTCAGCAGCTTTAAGATGTGTGGACTTCAACTTCCAGAAATCCCAAGCCAAGATGCTGGCTGGAGAATTTGGGAAGCTGAAGTCCATACATCTTGAAGTTGCTGAGGTTGACAAACATTGGACTATATTATCTGTTTATTCATTATTACAGTACTGTAAAAATTAAATTGGTGTCAGGACCACCTCCGACTCTGACTTTGCCTTGTTCCTTTGATCTCTTCCTGAAAACCTGTGCCTCTTGGAATTCTGCTCCTGGACTTTGAACCAGACTACCACCCATATTTGTTTCTTGAATCTGTGAGTGCTTTCTGACCCAACTTTGCCACAGCTCTGGACTTTTTTGCTTGGATTTCCTCTCAGGCAAGCTGTTCAAAGGGGCTGTGACTTGCATTTGAGGTAACTACACCTTCTATTTGTGCTATATCTATTTTCCATCCTGGTAAATTATTACAGTTATATTTGTGTACACATGAATGTGTAGATTGAGACCATGGCAACTGGTCTTTTGGAGAAAACAGAGGTGGATAATAATTGTTGTCCCTTGCCCGCCAATATGTAAGAGGTTGCACTACCAGAAGAATAACAAATAAGCAATAGATTTGGTTTGAAGGAGGAGCACATACCAAGCTTTATTGCAATGTCTGTTGGGTTCTTGCATAACAGGAAAGAGGGCCCCAAAGAATGGAAAAGCAAAGATTTTTGTAGAAGTTGAGGGCTACAAGGCAAAACCCTGCCCAACAAAACATAAGAGGCTGTGCCACCATGAGATGTGGTGGAATGTAGTCTGGATTCCCAGGAGGGAGGTGCTGCTTTCCAGAGAACCAGTGACAGCCAAGTTTAGGTGGTTAGGTCAGGAGAAACAGGATCAAGATAGCTCTTCCCTAGCAGTTCACAGAGTAAACTGTATTTCTAACAATGCAAGAATGTTGGTTTAATTGTATAAGATTTCTATCTATATGTGAGGCGCACTAAAGGAAACTGCTAGGAAGTAACTATGGGTCTTTGTTGGTTTTTGACAGAAGAACCAATAAGTGAAGAGATAACTTCATGATAAGAACTCTTTGTTTACCACTTTGGAGTGGCAATGGCAATATTTTAAACTACATATATATTTATTCCTAAATTACACTTAGAAGAAATTAAGATATTTCTGGGCAGAAAGAATGTGGGTTCTAGTTTTGGCAAAGTCAAGTTGTTGGCCAGAAGGTTGGCTAGGTACAGGCACCCAGAGTGAACATGCCAATGTCCTGGGCAGGATCTGGAAGGGTTTTGGGAGGGTGAGAGTCCCCCTGTTGCTTCCAACCTCCCCTTCTGGTCCTTAGATCTCAATCCATCAATCAGTGGAGTCTCTGGCTTCCAACTGCTGTTGCTGAGTTTCAGGCCTGCCTTTAATAAAGCTTCTCTTGGCAGCCCTGACATTACTGAACCCTGATCAGAGGGAAAGGTCTCCCTCTTTCAGAAAGGGAAGTGGGAAATTAGCATTAATGATTTTAGTTTTGACCTCCGGATATTTAGGAATACTTTTACTCATTATATTGCTTCATTCAATGTTTTCATCTCAATTATGTAGTAGGGTGCGGTATGTATGCCATTCAGGGTCAGCAGACTGGAGCTGCCTATAAGCCCAATATATATTTATATATATTTAACTGCAATTCTTTCCTCACAGCTTTCCTAGCTGTTGTAACAAACTATCATTTTTTGTTTTTGTTTTTTAATCTGCACATGCAAAGGAAACAAAAACATGGTTCATTTCCTTACCAGTGCTTTATAGTGCCTTCTAGAGTTCTGCCAACAAATTATTTCTGTGCCAAAGTAACAGTAATACAGACAGACTTTTATATAACTTCAGTAATGGCTGGGGGATGTTCTACAGACATAATAAGTCACTTGTGTGAAAAAGATCTTCAGTCTGGCCAAACCACTGAGACAGCCTGCTAAAGTCGGCGCCAACTTTTCTGATACAAAGCAAACCAGAACAGGATGAGATGATGCTGGATTGCCTGTCTACCACTAGATGGCAATGGCACAGTTGCATATTACAGAAAGACTTAATACTGTAATTCTACATTACTACTGTAGATAGCAACTGAATGCAAAGTTTTAAGCAAGGTGCACAGTTAGATGATGTCAGTTCTCTAATTTACATTGGGATTTCTTTTCAAGGCAGAGGAAGAGAAATTTAAAAATGCATATATTTTTTCAAGATCTGGTGACTGGGAAGGCCACATAGCAAAAAGTCAATTCTCATTCAAAATGTTTCTACGTATGGAGGTTCTACCTATCTGGTCACCTATTTTGCTCAAATCGTTATAATACGGGAAATGCTAGAACCAAGTTATATTAGTGTAGTAAAAACATGCTTCAGAAAAAGGAGAAGATATTGAACTAGATAGGTCTGTCCATCCATGTGTACAATGAGGGAGACAAAAATAACTAAATGTTCTTTTCTGTGTAGGACATCTCTGATATTTGTTTTATTTTTGTAAACTGGATATTTATAAACATCTCTTATTTATGAAGGAAGGTCTCTATTTTCTGGTGTTTCTCCCTGATCAAACATAATCCTGCCTGCAAAGGTCTCCTCAGACTCCATCAACCCAGACTACTGGCAAGGCTGGCTAGAAATGATGAAAGTCAGAGAGCCAAGAACATCTGGAACTGATTGTCCCAGCTTCTTTTCCCAGAAGTTAATTTGTTCCGGGAAGAAAGAGTGGGATGGAACCACCTAGCTCAGGGGTGTCAAACTGGCGACCCGTGGGCCAGATGCATCACTCACAGGCGAAACCCACCCCAGCTCCAGGAAGGGGAAAAATGTTGGCAACATGACACCGCAAGTTTGACACCCGTGACCTAGCTTTTTTCTTCCAAGGCAGCAGTCCTAAATATATTTACATTTAAACAAATATGCTTAAAACTAGACTGCAATGCAATAATCCCTTAAATCATTTTTTAAAATGTGTTCCTTATCTCTCTGTAAGATTCATAGGTAAACTCCCCACATACTTGCCATTGTTGAATAGTTGTCCATGTTTCTAATAGTTTGCTATAAAACATCTGTTCAGCATGCTTGGGGTTTTATTTTAAATCTAATGTTGATGTATTTCTTAAGATGCTCTGCTTTCAAAGCCAATATAAATCTGACTCTTGCTGAGACAGCAAATGAAGCATTGTTTCATCCTTCCCCAGTTTGGTGTCTTTCAAATGCTTTGAACTACACTTCCAACAACAGATACAAGTTTATGGAGAATGGTGATAGTTGTAATTCATGTCTACACAAGATATACATATAGATTGCTTTATAGGAGGCAAGATTTCAGCACTATATATGATGAATTTCAGACTCAATGTGAGGCTAGAAGCATTTGAGCAGTGGTCTGCTTTTCATCACTTAACAATAAGTGATATCAAAATCAAATTTAAAAAAAAACCCTTCAAGGTCACTGAAGTATTTATTTATTGCTGTTTCAATCATGTCTGGCTCTGAGTTTCTTCCAAAGACAAATAAAATTAAAAATAATACATAACAAACACCCCTTCCTTCCTTCCTTCCTCCCTCCCTCCCTTCCTCCAGCTAAAGAACTAAAATATGGACGCACCATTTCTAATTAATGGCAATCCTTAAAAAATTACAACAATTATGTGTGCGTGTGTGTTTGTGTGTAATATTTTATATTTTTATATTTAGAGGAGTTAGTGGGTAGGCAAAGCCAGCATTTAAATAAATGCACGGTTAATTGTCCTGTAAAAACTTCTAGAAGACAGTAGGAAAGGATGGTCACAAATAAATAATTCCTGAAAGTCATCTGGTCCTGAGTTATTTAAAGCCTAATACATCCTAAACTTAATTTGGCAGGAGAGTGGCAATTTGTGCAGTAGCTTTACCCATAAGCTCAACAACCATAGAATTATAATTTAAAAAATTATTATTTTCCCATTGCACAGAAAATAAATATATTCAATCTCTGCATTTTTGATAACATCAGTCTCCTTCACATTTGCTGTCAGGAACTCCACGGCAAATGAATTTAAATTTAACACAAAGGGAATTTCCCAGATGCATTTCTGAATGGCATCTTATCAATGTGACATCATTACTGTAGGTCTGGTTCCTATGAACGTTTAACAGCTGTTGCATTCAGCCAAGTCACCACCCTAGAAATAAACAAACTGTTGTGATCATATAAAGAGATCCTCATAATTGATTAGAATGCATTTCTGTTAGATGAGATGGCACAATGTAATGACTGTTGACCTTCTTGGCTTAAACCCATCTTTCTCCTCTGCAAGTGCTTTATCTTTGATAAACCAGTCTAATTTCCAGTAAAGGTGCTTGGAACAGAGTTTACCGATTTTGCTTATAAGCCAAATTAAATGAGAATTTGCTGGGTCACATTTATCTCCTTTTAATCAAAGGTGACATTTGATAAATGCAAACTCTGACCAAGGCCGGTAATCTATTGAGCATAGTGGCACAATTGTTAGAGTGCAGGCTACTTCTGCTGTCTGCCTGCCATTTGGCAGTTCAAATCCCACCAGGCTCAAGGTTGACTCAGCCTTCCATCCTTCCAAGGTGGGTAAATGAGGACCCAGATTGTTGGGGACAATATGCTGACTCTGTAAATCGCTTAGAGAGGGCTGTAAAGTGGTATATATGTCTAAGTGCTAATGCTATTGCTATAGATTAGAACTTTTGATTATGAGAATATATCCAACTATTTTAACATGGGTCAGATACACCTCAGGGTACCTTTCAGTATTACTTCCTATTCAAACCCGGATCAAATAAATGTGTGTTGTAGCACTTCCTTTTTCTAAAAAAAAAAAATTGAACATTAATTCCAGAGTTCAACTTTTGAAAAAAAAAAAAAGTTCCATCACCTAAATTGGCAAAGAAATCTGTATCACTTCTACTTTATACTGATGTCGCATATATCTTATTTTCCATGCAAATTAGTTTAAGTTCAGACTTCCAAGCTTATGTTATATTGTGAAAAGAAAAGACTAAGAATCTCTAGAAGGCTAAAAGACTAATTAGCTAAAAGGTTTGAAAGTTGCAATCCTGCTGGAGAATACATGACACTTGTAGAGACCAAACAAAGAAACTGGAATATCTAAGAAATATTTGAAACTTCCATGTTGTGGAAACAAATAAAAATTGTTATTGACCATGCCTATAAAATAATTAATGGAACCCTGATTTTTACCAGTAATAGAGATAGTAATCATAATGCCCTCTGCTCTAAATATCGGTAAAGCATTCTGCTAATACAGCTTGCAAATTTGCAACTACATGGACCTCTAGGAAAGCAGTCCCAACTAAGGTACTCTCATCAATTCAATCTCCTTTATAGTAATTTCTTTTGAGGACAATTTGCAAATTAAAAGGAAACTTTTGTTCTTTTTTCATATAAGCCGAAAGCAGTAATTCACTCCTTGGATAGTTTAATTTAGTGAAAATACTTTATTGAACAACAAAGGAATTAGTTTGGAATGATCCCTTCTAGTTATTCTTTAATGCAATCCTTCCAGATCTATTGGAAGTTTGTAAGTAAGCAGTAGATGGTTCCAAGGATGGGAATTTTTTTTTAAAGAATGCTTGTAATCTTGGAAACACAAAGTGTTTGTGATTTATGGACATAATTTCAACGAAATGGATAGAATTTTAGCCATTTCTAAAAACTCCATTATTTTTCTTACTTAATTTCAGAGTCCTAGAATTATATGATGGTTCTTAAAATGT